>NW_008825265.1:1037757-1081583 GCF_000699105.1 Pygoscelis adeliae
GGAGGTGCACAAGAAGCTGGGAGGGGGCACAGCCAGGACAGCTGACCCAAACTGGCCCAAGGGACATTCCATACCATGTGACGTCATCCTCAGTACATAAACTGGAGGGAGTTGGCCGGGAGGCCACTGCTCGGGGACTGGCTGGGCATCGGTCAGCGGGTGGTGAGCAATTGTACTGTGCATCACTTGCTTTGTGTATTATTATTATTATCATATTATTATTATTATAATTTTGTTTCAATTATTAAACTGTTTTTATCTCAACCCACGAGTTTTTCTCACTTGTGCTTTTCCAATTCTCTCCCCCATCCCACCGGAGGATCACTGGGGGAGTGAGAGAGCGGCTGCGTGGTGCTTAGTTGCCGACTGAGGTTAAACCACGAGAAAACCTTTGTTAAAAACTGCGGGGGAGGGAATCATTATCTGTGTACTGCAGTTAGTTCTGTTTATGGAAAAATTTGCCAGTCATCTATGAAACTATTCTCTGATGATGCATTATACAGTTTTCTTAAAGGTACACTTTCAATTTTGTTTTATTATTTGGTTTCTTGTGTCTTATCAGCTACCAGAATACTTCCTCTTTTGTACTATACTTCAAAATTTTCAATATCTTACAGAAACTCAGAAACCCTCAAAGCTGAGAGTTTCTTTGATACTTACAATAAGCAATGTCAAAATGAAGTCCTTTTGATATACTGATAGAAATTCTTTTCCCCTGTTGATAATGAAAAATGAAAGTCTATTAACACTGATTATTTCCATGACGCCAATTCATTACTTTTCTTGGATAATCAGATCAAAATTCATCATATAAAATGACTATTCTTTTTCATGTAGCAATGATCCATTTTTCTTTCTAATTACTGTCTTAATTTTCTCCAAGCTCTGCATGAAACTATTTAGAAATCTTTTTCTCCCCCTTTCTGATAAAAATTCTTAGAACAGAAATATTATCTCATGAAGAGAAGATTTGTATGCAACCTTGGTAGAGAAACTATCTCATTTAAGATGGACAGGAATTTTATCAGGTCCTAATAGGTAGAAAATAATCTATAAACCCTTTATTACCACTCAGATGTAAATTACATACATATTAAATCAAGACACAATAAGTGATTTTAAAATAAATAATTAATATCTGAAGAATGAGAAAATTCATATTTCATGAGACTCGAGTAACAATTTAAAAAAGTAGGTTTGAATATTTCTTTCATACAAGATGATGACTTCCATTCACTTTATGGCCAAATGCCACAAAGGAAAACCTCACCATAGTTAAGGAAAAAACATTACATTAAAGAAAGCACAAGAACTCTGCTTACTTTAGAAATTTATGTTCTCCTGTTAGAACCTAAATTCCTCATTCTTCATGGGGAAAAGCATCTACTTCATACAGTGATTCACTTAAATTAGGCTTGTTATGTTAAAAAAAAAAAAGAAAAAAGAAAATCACCTTTCTGAGGATGATCCCCCTTTCCATTTGCTGAAGCAATGCCAATAGCCAGATTACTGTTAGGTACTTGACCTAAGTGCTAAATCTTTCTTCTATTTCTATGTCTCATCAGGCTGTGTTTCATTACAACTTCTGGAGTTGTGCCTGACTGACTCTCACAGCTTGCTTTTATCCTGGCAGTCTCATACCTGACTTCTATAGTGATGAACATTGTTCAAAAAGAAAGACTGGAGACACAGCATTCAAAGAGGTGTTCCTTTTCCTGTCAAAATCAGTGAAAAGAAAGGCTCTGCCCCCTTTATAAGTTCACTTATTTTTTCTGTGTAAGGCTAATTTGGTATTCTCCAAGTTCTCTTGATTTTTATGCTCCCCTGTGAATATTTAGAAAGCTGGGAGAGGATTCAAAAATTGTTTTCTAATTGAGCAACAATATAAATACACTGTACCTTGGTGTTTTTTAAAAGAAGGCAATGAGCAGGATATGGTGGGCAGTGATGGCCACCATGTCATTCCTCAGTGTGAAACCCATTACGCACCAATTGTCTTCTCTCTGTATGGTGTATGCAGCTACAGTCTGCAACTCCAGTTGTCTTTGAGAAGAGCAAAATGCGAGACTAATTTGACAGCTTTGGAGCATCAGCATTTTTACAGTTTAATTTTCTCGATGGGAAGTTTTTTCCTAACTGTGTTCCAGGATGGAGTCAATCCTTCTCAAATAATCCTGTTAGAGGGCAGTTAAAGGCAGTATTCCTACGTGCAGGGAAAGAAAATTAGAATTAATCAATATTGGTTAATTTTTTTCATATATTTACATTCAATGGAACAAATGCACGTACATGCTTCCATGTGTAACTGAACATTTTTTTATTTCTTTGCTATGCATTTGTGGTTATTAATATCTTAAATTTTAATGATAGCTCTGCCATTGTGTCAGTCTATACAGCAACTGTTGCATTTTGCAACAAAAGGCACATATAGAAAAAAACTGTTAGAGGCAATTCAAATGAATGAGGTGTCCACAGGACAAAGAGCAATTAAAAGCATTTTTAGTTAGCAGAAAACCAAGGAACACTGAGAAAGATCAAAAATCAGGGTGAATGGAGAGAATCTGCAGAAGAGATGAAAGCAAGTGGAAATGAGAGAGTAGGGTTCATTTATGAAAAGTTACAGTTGCTGTGAATAAAAGGCAAGAGTGTGTGTGGCAAAAATTACACAGAGATGACAAAGCAGAAATTTCTGATCCTCAGCATGGCTACCAACAGGTAGAGTTACCTAATTAAATGTCAGTTCTGCATCCTTTCTAATTTTGACTTTTATTTCTCATGTATAAATCCCTTTAAAAAAAATTCCTGTACTGACATGCAAAATAGCTGGAGGGAGTTTTTTTGTTTGTTTTTACTAAAGCAACTAAGAAAATACAATGTGAGATTGTACTGCTGCAGGGTTTTTATATTAGATGGCCTTTGCTTCATTGGTACAGTGCAGCACATCCTCCTAAGTCTAAATAAAAATAATAATGTATTGTATAATCTATTTGTTGCAGGATTGAATGACTGGCAACCCATATGTAAATTGCTTTGTTTCTATTGATCAAAGGTGGCTAAGAAACAATAAAAATAATACACTGTTAACTGATGTTGTAGACTGCAGACACAGCACTGCCAAAGAGCAGCTCAGGGCTATTCGGAAGAAGAATGATGGCTTTTAACTTTGTTAGCCTACTATTAAACTTTTGTACATTTGGAAATCTTGCCTCTTTTCTTTAAAATCGCCAGTCTTTCCTAAGAATATGTGAGCAAGTGCCCCATGAATCTTCAGTAGTGAGCAGAGGATTTTTGGCAATAAAACATGTCTGAGGTCAATTAAATGATTTCTCATTTGTTCTGCAAAGGAGAGGAATAAACTGAATCCTCAAGGCAAGAGTGAGTAGGTCTTCATAATGTTTTTAAATGTCTTTAGCTGGTAATACTGAGGACTCATTTAGTAATAAAAAAAAAGAGAACATTTTTCATGTTTATGTAATTCACTTTCAGCAGTATCATGTAGCTCATTGAGCTACGGAGGAGGGCAGCTTTTGTGTCTATTGCAAGAGAAGGAATTTGCTTTTTTTTTTTTTCTTTTTTTCCTTATCTTTTTACTGTGCTAGAAAGCATCAGCACAAAAGCCAAATTGAGAAAAACCAAGAATTCAAGACTTGAGCTTTGAAGGAACCGGTGTCTTTTCCAAAAAAACCTTACAGTGTAACATTACACACTGCAGCTTGGAAGTCAGCTAGAAGGGAAAGTACTTTCTGAGTACAAGGTAAACTTAAAGAAAGTGATTTGAATGTGTTGGAGTAAAGTGGTCACCAAGAAAATGCTTCCTTATGTATGGTGTGTGAAACTCTGGGCTATGAATCTGTTGCCAAAGGGAGCACCCACAAAGAGCATCCATTGCTTTGCGTTCCTCAAAATAAAAATTGTCTGTTCATTATTCTGAATGTGAATAAAGAAACCTAGAAATACGCTGAAGCACAGTTGGACGCAGTGGAAATTTTCAAGATTCTTTAAGCCTTCTTACCATTCAGATGATGGGTTGTATCCTTGTGGTACATTTGCAAAACCAACTGTAAAAAAGAAGAAAAATTTTGGGTGTTACAATCACTGAGTCTTCAGAACTGGTTTCTGCAAAGCTATTAAGTAAACATACCTTTTTCTTATACCACATTGAAAAAATTCCATATTTATTGATTCTTAAACATGTTTTACCTGTGCATTGGACATGTTAATCTTGACTCAGATTTTATCATGTCATAAAAGAAAAAAGTTACGGTATTAGTGTACCATTTTCCTTGTGATCTGGTTGAAGCCACTGGAAATTTCTGTTTTAGTTCTCAAAAATTGTGTATCTCTTGGAGAAACATCAATACTGCAATAGTAGGATGCAATTAAAACAATAGGCAGCAAAGTGTTACATGTTCAAAATGCTCTTCAGCGTTGGTTCTGCAACTGATTCCTTTGTTCGCTTGTGGTTACTTCCCTTTTCTTTCTAATTCATTCATAAAACCGCCCCAATGACCTGCTTTATCTAATGCTCTGATGATGTTTTGTACCTCAATAAATCCTTTTGCTCTGATCTAATGCATCTCCCAGGATCAACAGAGTCCTGAACAGCAATTCAGAGTCACTACAATTACTTTTTAAATATAGAACTAGATTTTGAAGTACCTTTTCTCTCTTTCAAGCTGGACAGAAGACTATGAAAGTTACACTATATATCACATCGTTGGGTCATTAGAAGAACAGGAAAAATGATCCCAAAGCACACACTCTACACATTCAGTAATGTAGGTGAGGGTAAAATTTTAATTGATTGTCTAATTTACTCAAGCATGGGAAGTTACTAACTTTGCTTAATCTAGCAAAACTATGATAATTTTCACCTTAATAAACGTTAAAGATGGTTCTTTAATATCTGTCATATATACTTAACTATTTTATATGAATTTAAAAATTCACTGTGTACAGCAGAATCCAGATGCTTTAATTCTTTCTGCTCTTTGAAATGTATTTTTATTCCTCTTTTCCAAGGTATCCTTTTACTGGAAGTTTGAGATACATTGAAAATTAGGCTGGCTTTGACACGAAAACAGAAAATCTTCTTATTCTTCCTACACTGATATATGTCTTAGGTTTAAGAGTAGACAAGAAATCTGTATTTGCTGCATGGTTTAAATAGTGTATAAAGCCCAAAAGGAATTATAGAAAAATTTCGGTATGACTTCACACTTGCATTAACTTCTTTGATATCCTAATGGTTAGTCTATATAAGTAGTAAATTATTCTAGTCTAACGGACAGTTATCTTCTGTATGATGTGCTATCATTGTGGGATTTTGTTTCTATTTTAGCACAAACTTTTATTATATTTCTTTTTATCTTATTTTCATATTTTTTTCTTTTAAACTCTCAGATTCCTTTCATGATTGATAATCCTGTATTTATTGTATACATAAGAAATAAATACTTTAAAAATTTTTCATTTGTTTAAAATATAAAAAAATTTATAAAGTTATTGTGCCTGTGCATGTGTGGAAATATTTGAGGTAGAAATGGAATATAAATGCAAGATTAGGCAGTATAAAACTTTGCTATAACTTGTTGAGGATATTATGGAGGAGGAAGATCTAGCTTTGACTTTCTAGTAAATATGAAGCACCAGTGCAACCAGTAAATATGAAGCATCAATACAACAAAAATGGCAAGGAAAGACTTATTCTATAGATTCGGTGTGCAACATTATATGCATGTTCCAAAAATAAGAAAAACTTGAAACAAATATATAGAAAGGATGTTAGGCCAATGTCGTGGTTTAACCTCAGTCAGCAACTAAGCACCACGCAGCCGCTCGCTCACTCCCCCCCCCTCCCCCGGTGGGATGGGGGAGAGAATTGGAAAAGCACAAGTGAGAAAAGCTCAGGGGTTGAGATAAAAACAATTTAATATTTGAAATAAAATGTACTACTATTACTACTACTACTACTACACAAAGCAAGTGACGCGCAGTGCAATTGCTCACCACCCGCCGACCGATGCCCAGCCAGTCCCCGAGCAGCGGCCCCCCCCGGCCAGCTTCCCCCAGTTTATGTACTGAGCATGACGTCACATGGTATGGAATGTCCCTTTGGCCAGTTTGGCTGTGTCCCCTCCCAGCTTCTTGTGCACCTCCAGCCTTCTCAGTCGGTAGAGCATGGGAAGCTGAAAAGTCCTTGGCTAGTGTAAGCATTACCTAGCAACAACTAAAACATCAGTGTGTTATCAACTTTGTTCTCATCCTAAATCCAAAACACAGCACTGTACCAGCTACTAGGAATGAAATTAACTCTATCCCTGCCAAAACCAGGACAGCCAATTAGGAAAATGGAAAAGCTTTTAAAAGAAAACTTGAAAATGTGTGGAGTTTTTTCGTCATGAGGTCATGCTAGCAAATCAGAAGTCTAGAGGCAACATTATTTCTGTCTATAAACACATGGGGATAAATGCTGAAATGTGGAAATTTCAGCTAGAAACAGAATTTGACATGCAGGAAGGATGTAAAATGTAATGAATAAATGTTAATAATGGAAATTAAAAGTTCCTGTAATCACTAGACCCATCATATTCTGGAGCAACCTTCGTATAGAAACATTAGAGGTAAAACTCAATTCTACTTTTAAGCTGGAATTTCTTCACTTTATGAAAAAAGAAGACGTAATGTTCATTAGAGAGGTTCAACTTTGTGTTCTGGGAATTCCCTTTAGTCCTCTGTTTGTTCCTATTTAACAGTAGCAGTGTGCTGTTTCAGTATGGACTGGTAGCATTGGTTCAAAATAGTGACCTTGAAACTAATCACTTATTGATTTGGAATCTTTTAGAATTGGAGTGAGATCTGATCTTCAATATATCAGTAGTGTTGTGCCCCTTGACATTGTTAAAGCAACACTGATAAAAAAGTTTAATTCAAAAGTAGGTTATAGTGATGATACCACGGGCAGAAAAATAATGTACTCATAATGCCATGCCGATTCGCCACTATCATCTAGATCACCTTTCACAAAGGCGAGCATTTTAACACTTGTGGAAAAGAGAACAGCCTACCCAAAGATATAGATCAGAAAAGTGCTTACAATAAAGATATCTGCATCTGCATTTTAAATTATTAATATAAAAAGCCATACAAGTAAAAATTTTAAAATTAATTAATTATATGATTTGAGTATGTTGTGAGAAGATGGGTTAAAACACCTTAAAAGCTAAGGACTGTATGCAAGTGTTTGCCCTGTCCTCAAGGGAGAGGAAGCTTTTCAGCTTGTCATATAGTACTATATCTTGTACTTTTGAACCACTAAAAACATCCACAGGCAGATACATGGACAAACACTATAGTTTATTTTAAGTTTCTCAGGAAAAGAGATAGATGAATAAATAAGAAAATCAGCACAAACCTATGAAGTCACCAGATTCCATTGTCCCCCTTCCTTCCTCAATCAAATGAGTAGTATATATCCAAAATAATTAATCATTCAAGTAAGTTTGAGCATAATTTTATCAAAGTGCTTCTTGGAAATATGTGATTTTGTGTGCGTACATCTCATTTGGGGCATCTAACTAACAAATTAAAGCCAAAGCATAAATAGCTAGCCCAACCACTTCAGACAATGCCTTGAGGAAAATGCTGTTTCTAGCTGAAATTTTCGGGGGAGCTGTTTCAATGCTGACAAGTCTGAAGTCCTTCATTGTAAGACAGATATCTAGTTCACAGAAAGCATGTAGTAAAGGTCTGTTAAATACTATCTGGAGCACTGGTATCAAGGCTGTGCAGATGTTTCAAGAACATGTCTCTCCTCCCACTGCTGTCTCTCTACATAAAGCTGTAGCTGGAGTAAGGCAGCATAGTTTTTCTGTGGAAAAGGCTTTAAATGCTTTGTTTGCCCAGCAGAAAAGCATTTCCAGTGCTTTTGTCTCCTTGATATGTTTATGACTTTTAGAAAGCAACTTGCATGTATAGACCTAGACAGGACATGTATGAAAATCAAGTAAAAACAGCACAACTATTAGCAAGGGAAACATAAACAGACACATGCAGAAGATCATGTGCAGACAGCGTGCATTTTGGGAAGAGTCTGTTATTACTGAGGTGGCTACAATACGCTCAGAAAAAACTGCATGATATTCTAGGACAGCTATTTATCGTGGCTGTATATGCCAACCCATGTCTTATGTTTGCATGAATACATCCTACCATGTACTTTCATATTTGTTCACTACTCTTATTTGGTAAGAAAATCACAAACACTCTAGCTTGAATGAATTTGTGAGATGCATGCAGATTGCGTCCCTTACATGTGTCCCATTGCTTTGGGGACTAATTTACAACTGTTCTAACTACATTTCACAATTAATCAATGACACTGTAGAGGCAACATTCTCTAGAAAAGGTAGCTTTCAGTAGAAAATAGTTTCAATGTGCTTTTTAATATTCTGTGTTTGAGGGCCTGGTGAAGTTAGCTAAAACCCGTCAGTATTGTTAAATGGACCCTTGGGACAGAATATCTTTTCTAATAAGACACTTGCATTTGTAAGGTGAGGAGCTCTATTGGGGGTAATTTAGATTATAGAATGCTTTAGATTATAACGTGATTGTTTCTAATTAGGTATGTCTTAAAAGAAGGCATAAGTTTTTGAGTTACTGAATGTTTAAGTAACCACTTGTTATTTAAAATATGTCATTTTAAAAGATTAAGGAAAAACAAGAATATGTATTGTGTAAATTCTGGACATATGGGGGTTCATTTTGGTTGCCTGATGCAAATAGTTCCATGAATTTCAGTAACCTTGTTTCAGCACAACAAAACACCCCCCTACCCCCAGATTTGGTAAATAGGGGACAGATAAAAGACTGCCTAGCAGGCAAAGGGCTCAAAATCCCAATCAGAACAACTGTGAAACTCCAATAGAAAGTGTTGTAGTGCAGGGGATGTATTTTTCCCTTTTTGTGTATAAGGAGAGGAGGAGAAGCAGGTGCTATATGGGCTAGTTCCTCAACTGGTATAAATCAACCTAGCTAAGTTGATGTCCTTGGAGCTATACAAATTTATACCAGCTGTAGAGCTGTTGTAATGTACATATATGAAAGATATAGGCTTGTTCCACAGGTTTGCTTCTTTTCTGGTGTCACACGTAAATTTACCTTCTTGCTATGCTCCCTGCTCAAGTCTTTCCACAGGCAGTTCTTTCTTTGTGGGTTTTGTTGCTGTGTAGCATTAGCTGAACTTTTCAATGTATTCAAAATACAGAAAGAAATTTAAAAATTGTAAAAGTTGAGAGAAGCTATGAAGTCCTTAGGATTGGATTTCCAAGGCGATTAAGTGGCATCAGACTGTAAATGCCCCAGACTTGGCTACAGTATCTGTTGCTTTTGGAAACCTTACCCTTACATGAAAAAAATATAAATAAATAGCTGAATGAAGTGAGTTGTAAAATTATGCAAAACGTCAGCGCATGGTTACCGTGTGCATGACACTTCCACAGGCTTGCTTTCAAGTGTATGAACTCTGCCTGTGGAAAGCCCAGGGTCCGCTTTGCCCAGGTTTCTTCTGCGAGGTGTGGCGTCAGGGGGCTGCAGCTGGTTGTTCAAGCAGTGGTGATTACACAGATGTGGGTCCTGGATTTGGGTATGTTTAGGAATGGTTACAGCTAATTCTGGGTTGTTCGCTGATTTTATGAGAACCCACTGTCAGCCCTCGGTGAAACAAGACAATATTTCATTTGTGAGCTATGCACCACACATATTTCCAAGTAAATCTCAGGACAGCACCCCTGGCCAGGCTGCCCAGCCTGCCCCCATCACCCTGGGTCTGTGTGTCCCTGCTGGTGCACAGCAGCCAGCCCTCGGTGCTCCACAACAAGCATCAAGGAGGAATAGCTAGCCCTCTTTCTTTGGCTTGAAAACTAAGACCAAAGGCAAAAAGTGAATTGTTGTGAGGGCAAGTTGGCTAAAATAAGAAAATCACAGATACTATTTCTGCCAGAATTAATTTTGCTACTGAAATCTCTGTGCATGTGTGTGAGAAGGCTAACTATCATGGGAGTAAGGGGAAGGCAGGGTCCAGGTAAGAGCAAACCAGTGATGATTGAATATCAATGGGTATCTACTGTAATCTCCAGGAACAAACAAAGAATCTGAAACAGTGGCTTAAGAGAAGTAGAAGATCTTTATGTACAAAAGAAAAGACTGTAAATAATTTAAATAAAACTTTCCCAGATGTCTGCAAATGTTTTCAGCTGATTATGGTTCAAGATAAAACTAAGAAGTTAAAATCATTTAGAAGAAACAATAAAAATCGGAAGGATTTGAAGAATGAATGCACTAGCAGGGATGTGAACATTAAAAGGTCACAGCTGTAGAGGAAATATTGAGTAGAGAGAGTAAGATGAAGCACATGCTGCAACAATAATATGGATGAGAGAGGAAGTGGAGTAATCACAGGTAAAATGGTGGCAAGGAAGACCTAAATGAAACAGGGAATCAGAAAAGAACCTTTTCAAAAAGCTAATGCTTGCTAACCATTATCACAGACATATCTACAAGAAGAAACTGTGGCGTTCTATGGATGAATGTGCAGTACTGGACAGGAATTGCTCCAAATCTTCTGGTAATCTCTAAAACCAACAGGAACATTTGAACTGTGATGGCATTTCCAGAGTGAAAACACACCACATTTTCCTGGTAGGAATGGTGAAAACTAGAATCCAAGAATAGAGTTGGAGAAAGTTTTGGATGTTATTTACAAAGCATATAAGGAATGAAAGATCAGAAATAGAAACTGTAGGCTTTCGCAGTTAACAGACTGAATTATTGGTTGATAATGATAAAGAAAAAAGAGGAACCTTTTTTTAGACTGCATACACAATGACTGGGATGTCAAAAATGGACGTTTTTGTTGAAAACCAAATAGTAATACTGGAAGAAACCAGGACACAAGCTTTGATAAAATACCAGTCACAGTACACATACACAGAGGTTTTGTAATTGTCTCAGAGTCGCGGTGGGGTTAAATGGTTATTTGTGTTTGGTGCTGTTAGAAGTTTTATCCAAAAGTCCTCATCTGGTTCAGTCCTGAACTACAATAATTTCTCCTTTCCTAAATTAGGTTGGGTGATTACTTGGATTCTAGCTATTTAGAACTCTAACTAGGTCTAATTAAATGAAATACTGCAGTGTGTATGTTTTTGAACTTCAAGTTAATTTTTCTTGCTGTTATCTTGTTCGAAACTCTCAGTATGTTTTTGGCATTCTGGAAATAATAGATAAGCTCTCCTATACCTAATTTAACACTGCATGAAATCCTATTGACAATAACATTCTGTCATTCTGGCTAATGTCTAACATTCTGGCTTGCCTTGTGCTAGAAACCAAATTGAGCAACGGTTATTGCTATGATGCCAGTGAATCAGGTCAATAGCTATGACTGAGTAGTGGGAACAAATCCTGGCTTATGTTGTTCTCCCCCTGTTTTGCAAGTCCCTACCAACGTGACATTCATAACCCTGTTGAAAATTTGGTCCACTATCAGTCAGCTTAGGAATTGTTTTATATTGGAGCTGTGATAGTCTAGCCATGCTTCCTTTTCTACACCTACTCTAGGGAAAAAAAAAAAAAAGAGTTTGTGGGACTGGATTTGTATCACCAAAGGAGAAGCATTATCCCAAGCATAAGTTCATGAAGATCAGAGGTGCTTTTTGCTGGTTGAACAATGTGGATGGCTCTGAGTATTGACACGTTAGAGTGACATTGCCTGAGCATAAAGTGCAAGGAGAAGAAAGGACATTCTGCACGTTTAAATAAGTATTACACAGAAATAGCCATCGGAAAGGAAGTAACAACTTCAACATTTTTTATGGAAGTTTCATTTTATTCTAGTTTCAATTAAAGAGGAAAACTATAACTGAACAAATCTGATACAGTTTTCCAGGAGATCCATTAAGAAAAAGTCCTGCTGTGATAGAGCGTAGTTTTGAGAGAGGATAATCCTAATTAACCAATTTGTTTTATAGAAAAGTAAAATCATGTTAGAAAGTGGGACCTTCCTTTGCACAGAGCTTGACCTATGTTTTTTGTAAGCCTCCCTCATTTCTTTTCCAGCTGCCTCCCAGGAAACACAGTTTCTTATAAGCTGCCTGTGGTGCTTTCTTTTTTTTTCTGTGAAATACTGTAGAAAGCAAAATGTCAGTACTTTGAGGACAAAGGAAGAAATGGAGACAGATCTGGGATCACTGAAAGACAAAAAGATTGAATGTATGACAGCCTGCAAAGGAACTAACAACTGAGGTACAAACAACTGATTGAAAATCAAAATAAAGGAACACACTTTGAAGTTGCAAGAAGGATTTTAGTGGCTGTAGTGAAAATTCAGGAAAATAATTTCTCATTTGTATTATAGAGCAGTGGGTGTACAAAAACTGTCTTTGGAAAAGTAGAGTATAAAGTGTTCCATTTTTTAAACACTTTTTATCTTTCTGTGATAAAAAGGAAAAATAAAAACACTACTTAGAGAAAGAAAGATGAGGAAGAAAAAATTTAAGTGGGAGAAAATACTATTAGATTTTCTGACCTGTCTCACCCATTCATTACTGATCAATGAACCAGTGAAAGGATTCCCTCATATTTTCACCTGATATTGTGCTAACCGGGAATGAAAAAATGAGAAGATTAAAGGAACAAACAATATAGTGCAAGATGGTAAAAATATAATTAACTGGAAGTTTGGAAGATATTTTTGGTCCTATTATATCTGGTTCCTGTGTTTTAACATACTCCCCTGAGAAAGTAGGAAGTCGTAGCCAGGCTTGGTCTTGCAAAGCCGTGCTTTTACTTTACTGAATGAGTTGCACCCACTGATGAAGAGTGAATTCAGTATCCTGTATTCAATGTGTTTTAGTCAGAATGTTAGTAACTCACAATTTCTTTTTCTAAAGTGCATTTGAATATGACATATATCTAGGCTAAATGTGGCACTGGTACGAACAGATCTTCTGCAATCAAAATCATCTAGTCTGCTAGAAGGACTAAAATGCAGGATGAGCCTAGAGTTTGTATTAATATGGCTACTTTGATCTTTTAATAGTAATTTTTGTTATTAAAATGTATGGTAAATAACTTTATGCATATACATATTTATGTATTTGTTTAACATTAACTTTGAAATGGGATTATTTGCTGGTAGTGGGGAAATTCTATAGATAATAAGGAACAGAACAAACTGTCAGTGAAATAAGTGTGGCAAATTAATTATGCGATTCAAGGACAGTATAACATCATATTATTATTATCATCATCAGTAAATCCACAACAAAACTGTAGCTTCTACAAAAGTTTCTTAAACATAGAACAGAAACAGCTGTAAAAGATTGAAAATTTTTTAAGAAAGGACTTAAACTGTTACGCTTTTCCTATATATATTGCTTGTGTTTCAAGTTTCCACTGCAAGTATTCTTTCAACTTTATTAAGCATTCCGTTAAATACAAATCTTACAGTAGATTGTATTAGTTCTCTTTAACAGGAAGCCAAATGTTAAATGATGTACTAACACTTTAAAAAAGACAATGTTAAGAAGGCCTTTTCTCTTATACATGTACACCTATTTTATCCTCTGCTTTATGTAAAGGCTTTTGAAGAGCCTGAGTGACAAGGATCAACTTATCTTCTCAGAGCTGGAAATAAAACAAACAGACAAGGTATTTTCTGGATGCCATCCCATTGCCAAAGACCGCAGTTATGCAAAAACACCTGAGTCAGAAACAAAAGGCAGAGTTGGAGAAAACACAACTAACCCTCCATTGCTACAGAAAACTCTGGTTTGAGGTGCTGCAGCTCTATCCTCTTTTCCATTTTCTTGGATTACTGGGGAAAGAATTTGGTTCAGTCCTCTCTTCCCACTGGTTACAGCCATTTAAGCACTCTGAAGTTACATAGCTGTGGCCTGTCTTCACATGTGACTTTGCAAGAAAATGTAGACACCACTCCTGGAGGCAGTGGATTTTGAAACCTGAAGAGGAAAATTTATTTTCTTAAGCTTTATGTCCCAGAAGTGAAGGCAAATGCATTGCCAAAAGCATGATTGGAAAGCAGAAACAAGGAAAAATGGAAAATGGAGTAACTAGCAAAAAGAAGAGCCATCAAAAATACTAAGAAGTGTAGGAAAGCCCTTGGTCTTACCAAGTAAAAAAGAAGAAAATTACTTGGGTGGCAAAAACTTTAGTCAAACTAATGAAGGATATATATGAAAGACTCAGCAAACACTGAGATCTGTGGTCTATAACTAAAGGCATCTTCAAGACTAGTGTACGGTCGCAGTGTGAACTGTGTCTTCTGTATTGTTTTGAGCTCATCAGAAGCCAAGATCCTCTGTTGTTTTGTACAGGAACAATATCAGTGATCAGCTCTGGTCTGATTGCTTTTGTGAGGAAAGTATTTTTCAGCTGCATCTACCTGCTTGATTTTGAATTTGAGAGAAAAGTAGTTTACCATTATACTTGAAAGATCACTGCTCCCTGAGTTAGCAAGAAAGAGGGGAATTATGGGAGTAGATGGTCTACTTGTAGCGTTGGCACCCAAAAAGAAGTGCAGCTTTACTGACAGGTTTGGAATGATAATTAACTAGTTGAGGATGGTTGTTTCTAATTGGTAAAAATATTGATTTTATATAACATTAAATGTATCAAGCATTTTTCTCTCTTTTTAAAATAGAAATTGAAAATGCTGTTTTCTGAGTCTGATAAGGATTGCATTTGACATTTAAAATAAAATGTTGTAGCAGGACATAATCAATGTACCCACAGCCTGACTGGACAGATGGGCGTGACTGCGGTGCCAATTTATATTCAAATGAAAGACTGCTGTTGGCCAATGTTTACTTTATTTGTTACCAATGCCACCCTCATCTGAATGAAACCACACATTATATAAAATACCATACTCGAGCCTATAATTTTTGCTTTTTTAGCTATGTTGACGATTATTATATGTAATTAAAAAAAAAAAAAAAGGCAACAGGGCTCATAATAGCATATGAACACTAAATGAAGTTTGGCGTAATGCAGTATAAATGCCAAAATGACATAGCAAAGCACTCAGCTAGGAAACCTCACTGTGTTATTGAGAGTTTCAAAGCCTCTGATATCAGCTGAATGTCCAGTCCCCAAACCAGAACCTGTGTTCTGTGGTTGGGGTTTTTTTTTACATTTTTTATTTCTAGAACATGCTGTGGTTTTAGATATAAGAATACATTTTGTAATTGAACATCCAAAGATCAGAGACTTAAGTTAAAAATTACATGCCCTAAAATTTCCAGTGAATAAATAAAAGGACCTAATTTAAAGAATGGGTGGAGAGATAGCATATTTTTAAATAAACTTATTCTAAAAGAGTCCTCCCATCTGTACCCTCAAAACAAGCATAGATCAAACTTCTTTTTTAAGATCACTGCAATATCTGAAAACATATTTAGACAATCTAAAATTGTGTGTTTGGTGAAAAGAAAGCATTAGCTGTTTCTGAAATGTGATTCAGAGCCCCTATCCGCACCACTGTGTGGGTCTTTTAAAAGGCTTCCCTTTGAATCAAGAACACCTGCTATTATAACCTAGGCGAGGATTCATTGTTCTCCTTAAATTCTTTTCTTTCATGTTTGCTAACTTACCTGCTAACATATTAAACATTCATTGAGGAAATATAAAGTGCTAAATACTATCTAAGAAAGCTAGCTAAATAATTCTCTTAACAGATGCCTGAGTGAGCTAGCCATTACAAAAGCTGAAGCGAAGAACTGTGTCTGTGTCTTGTCTTTCATTTCAGCATTTTTTGCAGGGTTAAGTTTTTTGTTGTTTTGTTTTGTTTTTTTTTTCCCAGGTGATGAAAGCAACATTGTTTAGGATTTTCAGATTTCCGTGTGATGAGATTCTATGTGACAGCAGGGGTAAAAAGAAACTTCTCTCTTCATCATTGTTGATTGTATTTGGTGACTGTCTCTGGGGACAGTTTATTACTGAACTGGGACCTCCCAAATAATCATTGCAGTACCTTGACATACAAAACCAGAAATTTTGTATTGCCTAGTCTCCAGTTATTCCAATGTTCAGGAACAGACATGTCAAAGTAACAGCTTTTATAACAATCACATTAAATTCTGAAATCTGTAAGCATGTATTTACTTTCTGGAGGTAACTGCAGTACTTAGGCATGCATTTTTTCATTGAGAGGTTTGGACAAAATTCTCGATAAGCCTGTTCTCTTCTCTAAAATCTGCCTAATCCCCAGTGTCTGTGAAAATTAATAGAAAATCAATTATTATTTAAAAAAAAATCCACTCCAGGTCCACTGTGTTAAAATATTTTACAGCAGCACTTAGATTTTTAATAAAGAGTGGTCAAATTACATCATGTCAATGAGTTTCCCATGGGCTGCTGTAAGTGTAAGTCAAGGGATTTTTCTTTTTTTTCCCCCATTTCCGAGTCTATCACTGGCAGCTTATTTTCTATTTCAAAATGTTGAAAAGTGTCTTTAGAGAAAAGACTTTTTGGTAGTATACTTCAAGGATTTCACCCCTTCTTTATTGATGATAATGAGTTGTGTTGTGGAAAAGGGCTTGTTATTTTCAATAACAAAGTTTGTTCTGAATTATAATAGTTTTTGTATATCCCTTTGCCATCAAGCAAATTTGGATCTACAAGTTGTTCTGTATTTTTCTCCTGCAGTTTTGGATTTTTTAAAGTTATGAACAAATTACTTATGTGCAAAAAAATCCTGAAATTTCCCATTAGGCAAATATAAATTATGAGTTCCCAGTATGGATACTTTGTGGGGACGTCCATACCTTAATAAAAAAAGCATGTAAGGTTTTTATTTTTTAAAAGATTATTTGAAAACCATGGATACATAAGTAAATTTTGTTGCATTTACTGCAATAGCAGAAAAGAAAAAAATAAAACCTTTTTTTGTCTTGTTTAAAGGGAGTTGTTAGTAGAATGAAAAAGCTATCACTCTCAGAGCAACATAATCTTTATGAGTAGTAATATTGAGCAAGCAGTTCTGAGACATGTTATAAGACCTCTCTTATTGATAAAGCATAGTAAATCTGAAAGGCGTTTGGCAATATAAAGCAACAAGGAGCAGGAAAATAGAAGCATAAATTTGTAGACTGTAAAACTGAAAGAGCATTTTGAATTAACTGTTACTACAGAGTGCTATACATGGATAAGTCATCTAAAACATAACTGTGATCATGTAAGAAGGAAAATCTGCATGATAAATTATGGACTTTTATACAATAATTTGCGTTTGTTTAGAGATGAGTGTGGGCCAGACGACCCACAAAGAAGGACAAATAATGAATACTTCTTGATGGTATTGACCATGTGATATATGACTGAAATGATGCACAGCAGATTTGTTATATGTGTAATTGGAACGCTGTTGCTCTTCAAAGAAAATATACAAACCTAAAAGCACAAAGAAAACCTGTAATCTGAGATTCATCTAAAGAAAATTCAAATCTAAGTTCCCAAAGCATACTTATTTTAAACTGCAGCCACGTAGCCTTGCAAAACCATTGTGGTATCATCTCTGTGTTTGTACTTTTGAACATTTAGAAATGCCATGCTTTTAGGGAAAGGTGTTTTTCCATTTGCCATGTGACTTTATCCCAAAGTCTAGCTTTGAAATCCAGTAAAGGTGTTCTGTTTATTTTCTTTCAGGGCAAGAGTCTATCCTGCCCACATTCTTCCCTTCAGCTTGCCTGAGGGGCCTGTGTTTGTGATTGGGAGTCTTTGATCACAGAGGACAAATGAAATCTTAGGCCACCCTAGACTTAAGAGGAGTGCAAAACTCCTCTTACTTAATGCATTTAAAATCTCTTCGTTACTTTGCTCTGTAGTAGGAACCAACCAGCAATACAGCAACAGGGCCGTGCTTAGTCAAATACAGAAGAAACAACCAGCAATAATCCTTTTCAATCTTGCTGGGCCCACAGTGTAGACACTTGGGCTGCACTTTTCTTTTTATTTTCCTGCTAGTTGCCCAAAACCCTTGTTCCAAATTACATTGCCATATCCAAAATTGAGGTCAGAATGGATGAATGCTCTGTGGCAAATACTTTGACCATATCCAACTGTGTCAGAAAAGTGATGGAGAAGATAGCAATAGGATAAGACAGTGCGACCACTGACCAGGCGATGGAGTTGCCACAGACTCCATGACTCCATTCATTTTTTTATTTCTTCTTAATGTTTTCCTTCATTTTTCACTTTGATATCACTCCTTCATCTTCCCTTATGTTCCCTATTCCATGACTTATATCAAGAGGTTTTTATTTTACAAAGGATAGCTAAGCAATCACTTCCCTTGCAAATTTAAAATTTATAGAATCTGTATATTCTTCCCCTTTAAGACCAGAATGAACACTGCAGTACTCTCACGAGACCTTCTGCTTAACAGGGCATTGCTGAAATTGATTCCCTATGCTGCCTGAGGTACAGAACAGCTTTTAGAAAGAGAACACCACTAGATGTAAAGAACTAATGGAATAGAGAATTCACTACACCTGAGAGTAATTCTCAGCTGGTTATTGCCAATTAAAAAGAGTGCCATGTTTTAATTTCAAATTTGTCTGCTTTCAGAAGCTGAACTGGTTATACATATATCTGTTATATTACAATTTTTTTCATCAATTAATCTCCCATCATTTAATACCTGCTTACTGTGAACATTTGCATAAGTGGCATTTCAGGTGTACAAATGCAAGAGAGGGGAGACCATAAAAGATGCATAAACAGACCCAGTTCCTGTATTCTCTGCCTGGAATGGAAATTTCAGGAATTTCTCTGCCAGTTTTGCATAGCACCTGGCACATTTCAGTTCTAATTCTGCCTGACATTTATAATCACAGTTGCATTACAGATAATAATTTCAAGACAATTCAAATAGATTCAAATAAAAGAAATCTTAAAAAAAAAGTAAGCAAATACTTGTTTTGTGTTTGTTCTTGGTAATGAAAACTCCTAGCTTGTCTCCCAGCTTACCTAAATATTTTTGCTTGCAGTCTTTGAATCTTATCTTTCTAATTCAGAGGTTTCTAGGGTGGAAAAAGAAAAAAAAAAAAAAAACAAACGAACGGTGAACTTTTATTTTACATAAAAGACATTAAAAGAAATCATCCTGACTTGCTCCTTGCCATACTTGATCTCAGCTTGGGAGCCATAGCATAAACAGACTTGTTTTCCCTGAAATTGGAGATGGAAGAAAAAAAATGTAAGTTTTTAACTTTCTTTACAATATTTTGTAAGTGAAGCTGTAATCATAAGGGAATGCTCAAAAACTACAGCTGACAACAATTTGTGTTAATAAATAAATGGAAACATTTATAAAGATATGTTCTTCAGAATAGGGAAAATGAAGGCAGTTTCAGATGCTATTACATTACCACTACCTTGAGAGACGTTTATAAGAACATTAAAAAGATGTATCCATTCAGAATAAAAATATCTTCTTATTGGTCAAATTTATAAACAACTTAGATTACACATATAGAGGAAATGATGATATTAACCCTAAGAGTGCTATTCCACTAAATAAGAATGATCTTCATTGTTGATTAGTAATTAATGTCAGTGTTTTCAAGCTTGCCTATGACCATCTGAAGAAAATTAAGTTGGGACAAGTTGATCAGGTCTGCAGTGATGACAAGTTCCTCAGTGCAGTAGCTGTTTTGGTGGCTTGTGAAAATGCTTTCAGTGGCTATGTTCCATTTTCAAGTAAAAAATACTTACATTACAAAAGCACAAAACCATATACGAAGGGTGCCCTTTTCTGGGGCTTTTTGTTCTTTTTTATGGGCAACTAAAAGGTTCCTCCTACTCAGCTGTGAGGATTCCTGGGACTGCTTCTACATTGCCAAAGAAGCTCAGACAAGAGGGAGCGTGAAGGCCGGTGCACTGTTTGACTCCTTTCTCTGTGTTACTGGATGGGCGGTGCTGGGCTATATGTGTATGAACAGAATTAATCCCACAGGATAAAGCCCTTCACAAACTTCTCCAGTGTGGGTCCTTCCCACGTGCTGCAGTTCTTGCTCTGTCACAGGTCTTTTCCCACAGGCTGCAGTCCTTCAGGAATGGACTGCTCCAGCATGGCTCCCCCACAGACTGCAGCTCCTGCCAGAAAACCTGCTCCTGCATGGGCTCTCCTCCACAGGCTGCAGTACCTGCCAAGAGCCTGCTCCAGTGTGGGCTCTCCACGGACTGTAGCTTCCTACAGGGCATGTACACCTACTCCAGTGTGGGGTCCTCCATGGGCTGCAGGAGGACAACCTGCTCCACCACGGTCTTCTCCATGGGCTGCAGGGGAATCTCTGTTCCGGTGCCTGGACAGCCGCCTCCTCCTCCTTCTCCACTAGCCTGGGTGTCTGCAGGGCTGTTTCTCTCACATTTTTTTCACTCCTCTCTCTCACAGCTGCCACGCAGTGGTTTTTACCCTTTCTTAAATATCTGATCACAGAAGTGCCACCAGAGTTGCTGATGGGCTCAACTTTGGCCACCAGTGAGTCTGTTTTGCAGTCAGCTGGAACCCCCTGTGTACAACCCAGGGGCTGCTCCTGGTGTCTTCTAACAGAGGCCACCCCTGTAGCTCGCCTGTTACCAAAACCTTGCCCTGTAACACAATACATGTAGACCCACCTGTGCTTGAGATTGTGCAAAGGAGTGGTTCAGACCCAGTACTTTCCCTCCCTTCTTTTGTATTCTGTATGTAAAGCTGAGAATACTGAAGTTGGCTTAAAGCTGGCACTGGAGTGTCAATTCACACCCAAGCAATATGAGTATTGGAGAGCTCTGTGCTGCTTGTGAAATGCTATATAGACATATCCGGCTACTAAGTGCCTAATTTATAGTGGAGTTTGTCTACCTTTACATCTGAGAAATACAGACCTAAATTAAAAATGTGGATTTCAGGCATAGAGAGAGTTTCTGTGTTTCAGTCTCTTTTTTCCTCCTGTTATTCTGTTACATGAAAATACAGTTTCAGAGTTATTTTTAAATAAAAACAATCCAATCCTGTTTTTAAGAGAGAATCAACTGAATGTGGAAGGCACCTTTTGAGGTCATCTAGTCAAACCCCCTGCTCAAGCAGAAACAGCTAGAACAGTTTGCCAAGGACTGTGTCCAGTCAGGCTTTGAATATCTCCAAGGATGAAGAGTCCACAGTCTCTCTAGGCAAGCTGTGCCAGTGTTTGGCTACCCTCACAATAAAAGTGTTTTTTCTTTTCAGATGGAATTTCATGGTTTTTTAATTTGTCTCATTAGCTCTTGTCCTTATCATTTATCATACCCTACACTTAACACCTGAAAACTTCAAATAATGAAGCAGACATCTTAAGTAATTTACTGTCAAATATGTAAAGAGGTTTTAATTCACAAAAGGGTGCTGTCTCTCAAATTGATAAAAGTTCCTTAATGTAAAATTTTCATACAAGGCCACAGAAAAATACAAGGACATTTGCAAAATAAATCAATCCAGATTCTCACTGTCATGTCTTTTTTCCTCTAAGTTTGAGGAATACTTTTTTCCTTCCAAAGTTCTGAGTCAGCTATAAACAGAGGAAGGAGGCATATTAAAAATGCTTACCTTGGCCCATGCCCAAAGAGGCTGTTATGGCTAGATTATAGCCCTATTAACCAAACTGCCTGTAAAATCATTTGACTTGGCTAATGTCTCTGATTTCAAGGTCTGAGAATGTCTAAACTCATTTCTAAATATTGTAAAAGTTAATTAACTTTATAGGCTGAGTGGAATGTCTATTAAAATGGATAGAGCTGGACTACTGTTTGGATATAAAATAATATAAGGAGTATTGTTGAAAGGTAGATTGTAAATCACTTGATGAAATCCTGAGAAAATGTGATTTCAGAATAGTTCCTTAATAGATATTTCTTTAATGATAATTACAGAAAAGAATACTTGGGTTTCTCACACTGAGGCAAAAAGGTACTCATCCTAATAGGGTTTTTTTTTCCTTTCACTCACCATTAATTTGCTACAGATGGGCCATAAAAATGTGAGGAATCCTCATACAGCCTAAACTGACTCTGAAATGAGTCATAATTATTATATGTTACATTGCTAACAAAATTTTTCACTTTGAGTTTTTAAAACATTCTGGAATCATTAACGAAAGAAAACCTTACAACAACTCTGTCGTTATCCCTGCTTTGCACAGGAAACTCCAGCAGAAAGAGGTTAAATAACCTGCCAACTCATCCTGTTTAGTCAAGAATTCCTAAGAGGCAGCTATTCAGCAAACCAATTTCCACCACATCTGATTGTTATTAATCTCTACATATGCATTGATTTTTTGAAGAACTTGCATAGTCTGCAATGGACAAAGCAAAGCCATACAAAGACAGCTAAGCTAGTGAAAAATGAACTAGCTTTGGTACCAGGAACAGTATAACCACGTTGTCTGCTTCTGGGAAGACCAGTAGTTGTCTGTGTCATGTTGCACTGTGCTGAGTGGGATTATTCTCTTGCTGTGAGCTGGCTGCCATTGTCTCTGCATATGCCACAGGTGATTCAAGAGAAAAATGTACGATTTAGGTTGGAGTTACCCACAGAAGAAAGTCAGAGTCTAGAGATAATTCCTAGAAGCTGAAGGATTTTAGCAGTGAATGTAACAGATTATTTATTTATTTATTTATTTTAGATTTAGAGCATTAAGCAAGAACTGCATAACAACCACCATGGTTTCATCTAGGACAAAAGGGTAATAATCATGAAGATCATATTTACTACTATAATAACCAAGACAGTCAAGTATTGGCATGAATCTCATCAAATAGGCTGGATGTAGCTTTGGCCAACATGTGCTAACCACCCAACGTTCTTCAAGGAGAAAAACATCTACATCACCTTATTCAGCAAATGCAGTATCATTCATCACATCAAATGAATAAAAGCAAGCTGTAAGGAGTAGATGCAGAGCACATTAATTGATTATATTACTTTATTTTTACTACTAGAAACTTTAATTTCAAGTGGTTTTCTGCATACTAATAGATTTCCTCAAACTGCTATAATTTTTTATGGCTGAATTGCTTTGTTTGAAGAGCTCACAAGAAGTTACTATTTCTACCAGGGTGTCCTCTCTGATACTTAATGTGTTTTACTCTGCCTGTTGAACCAGACTTGGTAAAGGCTCTCCAGAGGTTCTAGGCATCATTAAGGACAGAAACAGGCCCTTTATTTCATTCACTGAGATACTATATTTATTGCCTTAATGTGGTAATTTGAGTGTCCTGTTTTCTGTTTGATTTTCACCTCCTCCATCATGCTCCTAATTATGGAATTAGAGGTAATGACCTTAGGTATGGATCCAAATGAAAAATAATTCACATTTTATTCTGTGTCAATATTCCCCTGAAAAAATAAAGTATATAAAGTTAAAATATCAGCCAGTTAAGAGAATTAACTGGAAACTACACACTTTATCAAAAGCCTTATTTCAAAATCCGAACACTTGATGTGATTTGTCATTATTTATGTCGACTTAAGTCAACTTACAGGAGTAAGTATCCTTTGAGAGCTGCATATTTTTAAAATGTTCTTACAGTTCTTCTGTCTGCAATATAAGAAAAAGAAAGATAGAAATTGTGAACCTACTAACAGTGGGGAAAAAAACCCATAAACTGTACAGACAGCTATGAGCCATTTTAATCTAAATGCAAACTAAGAGTTTTTAAAAACTAAGCAGTAAAACAGTACTACTTTTATCCTTTTTAGTCTGTCCAGAGGAACAGTCTGTCCATTCTGTCCTCCATCTACAGGGATTTTACATTGTCATGGTCCAAGGACCATGACAGAATTTAAAATAGCTCATGAACTTCAACGTATGAGGATACTCTGATCTGCACAGATCAGATAGGAGCACCAGAATAATATTGCAAAGGTGTTTTCCTTTTTTATCTCCCTTAAAAAAAAAAAAAAAAAAAAAAAGGTTATGCCTCTTTCCCCTTTTCTGCTTCTCAGATGAGAAATTAATACCAGAGCCTTGTTAGGCACTGAAGACCTTCCCAGGTCCTGGGGTGTTCATTTGATGCTCAGTTTACTCTTGCAGTTTCCAACTTATTCACCAGTTATGCCAGCTCTACAATGAATACCTGAAAGCCAAATCCCTCAAGGGAAAGAACAAACTGGAAGACATTTTGAGGCAATCCCCTATTCTACATAAAATTCAGACTGTCCTGCTAACTTTTTTGATGAAAAACGTCCCCAAAATCTGCAAGGATATGTCAGTTTTAATGTACAGTGAACTCACTGAACTTTGGTGGAAGTGCTAGTTTGGTTTGGACCTTGAGTACAGACCCACTGCATCAGAGAATCAGCCAGTGTTCGAACACAGACTTTGCAATACATACAACATAGAGGCTGCACAGATTCAGCAGAAGAGGATAATATCCTTTTCAGGCTTAAAGGATCTGCTTTTTAAACATGATGAGAAGAAAAAATCATCTATTTGTTTCCTTTCAGGGCAATAAAAACAATGTAACACTTGAAAGAGGCTGTGGCCTAGATAGGATTTTAGTTACATATATTTTATTGTTGATAAGACTGGTATCCTACATGTACTTAGGTTTCTGTAATGGTTTTGTTTGTTTGTTTTGAGTCTTTTTTGGCAGCTTAATACTAATTCTTTTTCTAAAGCCTGGTTCACATTAATGCAATTGAGTTGAAGAGACAAATCTTCAGAGGCAGATGGGCTAGTAAATCCAAAAATAATATTGGCGCAGCCTCTGCATACGTCTCGTCACTCAGTTTATACTTTTGTCTTACTTGTGAATTTACTTCTAAAGATTTGTTTCTATTACTTGTGGTTAGAGATTTTAATTTCTTAGCATATCATTATGCGACAGAAACTTACATTTGTTAGAAAGCTTAAAAAGAACATTCTAACATGGTGATAGCTTTATGTAATCTCTTCCTGGATATTTTACCCACATTCCTCTGATTTAACCAAATAACCCATCTGTATATTGTTATAATGACTCCTGGTGCAACAAAGTATATGTAAAATCTGTTTTCTAATTTCTTTCATGACATTTACTTTTTACTGTACTAATTGGTATCCCCTAATTTTTCAATATATTTCTTTCCATTAATAAATCATCTTATCATACTTTCATCCTAAATAGCAATTAGTAGTAAAACATGCAATGGATTTTTAAAATCAAGCTCCCCTTCCTCTTTCCATGAAAGAGAAAATTCATTAAAAATAATTCTAGCATTACAGTATGCCAGCACTGACACTGCAGAGGGCAGATAATTTGATTAAACAAAGATCTTCTAGTTAAAAAAATCTTACATATTGGTAATACAGAAGGAATTCGCAAGCTCATATGACTCTCCAAGAGCAAAACACTAGGGTTTGATTAATGAGCCATGTTCTTTGTTACAAAAACAAAACTGCCTTGTAATGCAGTAAAGATACAGTATAGTCAGGTTTTCAGAGGATATTGTAGGTTTTATTCCTCTGAAGTGACCCCTTATACAAGAGTGAAGCTGACTAACATCTGAAAAAATCGTATTAGACTTTCCCTGGCTACAAAATACAGCATACTAATTCAGGATATTTGAAAGTTTGGAAGATAAAAACCATAAAATACACAAATGTTCTCCACTTACCACGTCCACTAGTTGAACCCTCAACATTATTTGTAAGCAACTCTGTACCCAGCACAGAGCAGTTGATTTTATACTGCATTTTATGCTGTAAATAAAAATGCAGTAAATCTGCATGAAAATGACCTATTGGTATATCTTTTCTTATATTGGTTAGCCACAGAGGCTGAAGGATTGCATTCCACAAGGGAGCATCATAGATTATCATTTTTTCTGCTATGAAAATAAGGAGTCAGGGAAGCATTCCCCCAAAGGCAATCTGCTTTTGATATTCTCTCTGGGTGTTAGAGCTCCATATTTCTCTATTGCAGTTAAGTGCTCGTTGTAAACTTCAGCTAAGGATGCGAGTAAGGTATTTTAATTTAGAACAGTTTAATTCATTTGTAATGTTACACAAAATCAAATTTAAAATGTTTTCTGTACTTTTAAATCTCATTCATGTTTAGCTTTTGTGATATAGAAACAGAACTACCCAACTATATCATAAATAAGTTTTCTTCTAGACTTTGCTCTCAGATATGGTGTGATGAAACAGATTAGAAAGTATAAACTTTTTTTTCCCAACCTGAGGTGCTGCAGTACTGTAGCTAACATTGTAGTACTGCTATTGGTAGCACTGCAAGATAAAATGTTCTTTTCATTGTCAGTGATGTACAGTGAGAACCTCAGTTTCAATAATCTTCTGTCAACGGCTGAGAGTAATGAGCTCTGGTGCCAGTCCAATGGCAGGAGAATAAACACTAGTTTTATACCTAGCATAATATGTGCAGATCTTCCTTTGCTGGCATATTTTTGCAATTAAATATAAAAAGCATGTGTGATCAAATGTACAAATTAGTCAACTAAAATACAAATTAAATATACAAAGCTCAATCTTAATAGTTTCTTTCCAGTTTTTGCTGACCAGGAGGTTTGTGGGTTTAGACCATGAATACTCTCTTTTATTATAGAACTAATGTTCTCTCCCTGACCACTGAAACAGCTTATAAAAAGGAGTGATCAAATGGCTTGATATCTGCTCACAATTCTGACCTTCACTTTTTGCAGCCATAAAAATCAACATTTTCCTTATTTAGTTGTTTTAGACCCTAAGTCGCATCTCTGAAAGAAGAGGGTATGAGGAAAGGATTTATGTCTAAAATCTACACTGATTACTCAGAATTTAGTGTTTTCATTTCCTGGTAAACCGGAGCTGTAACAGGATCTTAGAGCTGAGGTGCTCACTCCTGATTATCAAACTGCTGTCCTTCAGTGTATAGGAAAGCAATTAAATTTCTTGAGCTCAAAAGCCATTAGGGTAGTAAGTGTGTTATTCGAAGTATGTTTATAATACATTTGTTCGGTGTTTGATTTATTTATACAAGTGAAATATGTGGAGAGAGTGATATAATGGGACATCACAAGATGAAAGGATTATGCATTATTGGTGGATTCATGCATTTCTTTCCATTTTCATTTCTTCCATTTCATTTCTTTCCATTTCATGCACTTCTTTCCATTTCATGCACTTCTTTCCATTTTGAAGATGTGTCTCAGTTTGATGGTAGTGATGTCTGTGTACCTTTGCTAAGTAAACAAAATTGTTGGTGTGCGTTCTATTTATCTATCCTGCGTTCTCTTTTTTTTGCAGCAGCAGCCCAGTGCAATGAGTATACAGTAATACATTAGACTGTAGAGGCATACGTAACCATTCACACCAAAGACTCTGGGAGAACTTGGCCAATGGCATCATCCCTCCCAGTAATGCAGCCTGTAGCTGTCACCCTCCCTCACGGCCTGAATTAGCTGCCAAACTCCACTGCTCTACAGCAGATGAACATCTGGCTTGTTTCTTCCGTTATGGTTCTTCTGAGGAATAGGATTTAATCCCTCTCACTTTTCACATGCAAAGAAACAGTTTATTTCTGCAACTGAGAAGAGAACAGGAAATTGCTTGTGTAGTTGGACAGCCTTGAGGGTTGCAATAAAATTAGTGCTGTAATTTGCAATAACCTCAAGGGAATATATGCCACCAAAGATTGCTGAAGTGCAAGATACTTTAATTGGAACCCTCCAGCTTTCAGGACACTGTCTTAATCATAGGTGCTAGGAACAAGTGGCATAGAACAGGTTATGGCCCAAAATATCATAAAGTGATCTGGCAGTCTTCCTAACTACCATCTACATTGAATCATTATGATTGCAATGAATAATTCACAACATTTCTACTCCGGTCTGATAATCTTATGATCACAATATGTTATGGAGGTAGCTCTTGGGATTCTTCTGGAACAAAACTTAATATCACCAAAAGCTGTACTTCATAGCTGAGCTTTGTTCAGAGTGCAAAGGCTCACATTTTGCTTACAAATAAAGAGTATATATCCTGATATTTGCTGAAGTTGTGATAACTAATCATACATAGCCCATGTCCAAAATATTTGTGATGCTGTGAAGTGGTGCAGGTTTGCCTGTTCTCAGGCTTCAGAAAGCATTGCTCAGGCTAAAGAAAATACTGAAAGTTCAAAGAAAAGGTGAAGGAAAAAAATGTTCTTTGAGTGTCATTAACCTTCTGTATTTTCAGCCTTGAGTCACATTTTCAAACTTTCACTTAATGCCTAAGGATTTAAGATACTATCTTTGATATATTCTTACTAACTTCCAGAGTTGGGGTACTATGAAAAACACTAGATATTCCAAGAATTGTGGAGGAGATTATGTGAATTTCCCAGTGTCAAATGTATCTTCCATCCAACCAAGACAGAAATGTGTCTCCCAATATGTGAAAAGGACATCTAAAGCAGTAAAAGGAAAAAAAAAAAATCAGATTTTGGCAGATTACAATATGTTTCTGGAAACTGAATGCCAGTGTTATAGACTATAAGTGAAATGTCCCTTTAAATGCAGGGCCAACATAAAGCCTTAGCCTAAAAACACTTGGGTTTAGGGCTAATGTAGAAGTAAAGCATGCCATGCCTTGCACTGATCTTCTGTGCTGTCATAGGACCTGTCCTGTGTTCCAGCCATGGTTTGGGTCTATGAACTTAGCATGAAACAAAGTCCCAGTTCTCAAAGTAATATTATTCTCAAGGTATATTTTCCTCAAATCTGATGCTTACCATGTGTTGCATTGTAGGTGTTAATATGAGCATATTGTAGATCACAGAGGACTACAAGGCGCACAAGACATGAGTGAGAACATGTTATTTGTTTCTACTGTTTACATAGCAACCTACAGAAACACAAGTTAAATTTTCTAAGAGATATCCCAAAACAATGCTCTCATCCTTTCTCTGTAAAAATTATTAGTAGGAAAGGGCAAGTCAGAAAGCAAACTGTTTGAGAAATAGGTTGTCTTGATGTACATCATAACAAAGTTAATGGAAGCAGGAACTCGGTCAGTGTGAAGAATATCTAGTTCTGGTAGGATGTTATCATGTCACAAGTTGTGTTGTATCACTGGCTGCAGATGGGGCCAAAGCTGGGACAGGGCACAGTGCTGCTGAAAATCTCAGGCTATGTCCTGAACTCCTATTGACTAAAATGCTATTTCCACATGAAAGAAGTTTGAAGGATGTAACACTCTGTCTGTGCACTGTGGCTGGTGTTTATATTGATTTTGGCTGAGGACATGGTACAATCTTTGGATCAAAATAGATTAGATAAATCCAGTTCAAGGATAAATATTGCCGGTGAAAGACAAATGTGCCTCATGATGTTTGTCTTTTTCAAAGAGACAATGTTTTCCTTAAATATTAAACAGAAGAGAGGTTCGAACTGCAGGTTCGAACACTGCAGCAACACTGTTGTGTTGTCCTTGTGTGTGAATGACAGCCCCCTAAGGTCTTTAATTAACTTTTTTGGTTTGGAAAAGAATATTGCTCAACAAGCTAAATGGATTTGATGTCATGTCTCAGAACGTTAGGAGACACCATTGTCTGGCTGGTGGGAGAAGAGCTGTGTAAGCCTAATGGTAGTATCAGCATAACCATTGATGTAAAATGGCCCTGAACAAGTGTGGGGTACAGTTTAGGAGACAGTTTCTGGTGTTCATCAGCATGGGGCTAGAGTAGCCTTCCAAGAAGAACAGAAGAGCAAGAAGCAGATTTTTAGATAGAGCATGGTAAATTTATAAAAGATATATATTTACTAGGTGGAGACAAGAATAACATGGGCTTTATCCCCTGGAAAAAAAAAAAGAGTATTTTTTTCACAGATGCTTTTAATTTCCGCATGCATTTCACATGCGTCCTCTCCCTTTTCTCCCTTTCCCTTCTAACCCACATTTATATTAGAAGTGCCCTCCATGGTGATGACACCTTCCAGGTTTATTTCCTATGTTCCTATGAGTTCCTTACAAGTGACCTCTGTAAAATATTAGGAAAAATTGTATTAAGGTGTATGCTATATCGTATGTCAAAAGAATTAAGAAGTACTTCACAGTTTAAAGAAGGAGTGTAGGAGAGAGAACTGTTAATTGGAAGTGATGAGGCTGAAATTAGAGTGCAGATGTACAACTGAATTCAGATATTGTCTGCCTTGACAATACACTTGTATGTGTGTGTGTGTGTTGGCACTGTTACCAAAATATTCACTTGTTTTCTTTACATTTTCAAAAATGTTTCCTCTGCTGATTCACTTTACCAACCATTACCACTAGGTTCTGTGACAAATCACATTTTGAAAGGAAATAAAATGGCCACTACTATTTTAAATTTAATCTCATTACAGTCATATGCTTACAAAAATTTGCAAGTTTTTATTTGGATTTCTTCCAAGAAATCATAGAAAAATTCTTTTATTCTGTAACATCCTTATTATTCTCTCTGAGACGCCCAAAAATATAGGATACTGTCTACAAAAGATACTGAATAAAATTAAAATATGATACATTAGTAAATATTTTAATAAATATCTATACTTTATGACTGGTCTATGATTTTATAAGATTGGAATTTGGGCTTCTGAAATATAATGTAGATAACAGCAAGAAAAGAATTGTAGACTACAGTACATCATGCATTGATTTATATTGGCTTTATGTTTTTCTAATAATATATTTACTAGGCTCTAGACACCATATGATGCATGAGGGAATTTCTTCTATTAAATCCTTCCTCTCACTGAGGAAGTTTAATTTAGTTAATCTAAATTACCAGTTTAGCCCAAGAAGGTAGATGTCACATGATGAAATGGTCCAGTGCCTAGTAGCAAAATATTAACAATAATGCAAATAAATGCAATTTTACTGTTAGTCAAAGAACCTGATTCTGCCATATTTCTGATGTTTGAATCATCCTGTGGATGGATGTCAGAGCATCAGTTTTCACCAGGAAGCATTTAGATGGAGTCTAAGAAGTGAGTGTTCTGTTCTTATGTAGGCAGCATGATAAGCTAATTTGAATGATGCAGTTCTGCTGAAGGCAATGGGATTATAATGTGTTGATATCCAAATATTATGAGTTTAGCTGTGGAATGAATATTAATAGTTACCTCTCACCTGGTGTACAGCACCAAAAATATAAATGATGGTGCCTTAATGTCACCTATTTTGCTGGTCTTAGTGTCTGCTAAGCAAGTTGTCCAGTCTAATTTTGTACACACAAAAAAACCAGTGTGTGAATAGTACCTTATGACAGAGACATTGCTATTTCCCCAGGGCAATACTTATAGGCTTATAAGTCCTGACTATAAAGCTGAAAGGCTTGACAGCTCTGCCTAACTGAGCATCCAGACCCCACAGTTCTTGAAATCCAAATTAAATTTCTGATGCAAAGCCAATAAAGTGTTAGCATGTTTTATAATAGGGAGCTGGTGGGTAAGGTAAGCTCTGAATTTTACTTTGAAAGATGCACCAGAGCTGCTCAGGAAGCTGCACATGCCAGTCATGAGCCACAGTTTAGCCATTTCTGCAATAATGTGCTGTGATTGGTTTGCACTCAAATGGAAGACAGTGTGGCAAATCTGAGCAAAAGCAATGAAACTCTGAAAAATGGACCCAATTAAAGCAATTATATATATATATATATATATTTTATATAATTATATATTTACATATACATATTTTACATAATTTTAAATATATTAGAAAAAAACTTTTCATTAACAATTACTGTGCAGGATTTATGTCTGAATAACTGTTATAATACACAGGTGTTTTGGGCCAAACTAAGAGAGGTATGTATTACCGCAGTGCACAAGCTTGCATGAAAAATCATTAGATTTGATGGGGGTATTCATTCCAAGCACTACTGGAATTACAAGAAGGTTCTTTAACAGAGAGAGTATTTAATTCTGCATATAAATGACTTTGACTAACCAAAGGCAAAGACTGAATTTTTGTAGAATTACTCCTGAAATCTGTACTGAGTCTGCCAAACATTAATTAATATTTACTTTCTTATACCACACCAAAAAGAAATATTTTAGCCCATTTTCTAAGTCACCCTGCAACCTAGCCCTTATTCCCCTTCTATGTTCACACAGTTTCTTGCAATACCTCTGTTGTGGCAGTTTCTTCTATTTTCAGCATTGGTATTTTGAAGAGACAGACACCTTCTTCAGGATGTAGATGAGATTTAGAAGACGATAAAAGGTACAGAGCTAGGATGTCAGAGACTAGGAAGTATTAAAGTAATTCTATTCTAGAACCATTCTTTGCAACTTCCAAGGAATAATTCAGACAGCATACCTTGTTCAAAGCTGTTTTTTTTTTTTTTTTTTCTTTTAAAAGGATGAAATCTACTGCAAGTACACATTTCTCTGTCTCAAAAGTTTTTGATTGTTGTAGGCTGCTATTTTTTCTGCAGCCCAGTGTGGAATTCTGGAATGTTTTGCTTTATATTATATTACTTTTAAGTAGAGCCAACAATTTTGCTCAGAGCTACCATGTGGTGCCAACCTCATTCCTATAATACTTAAAGGTACTGTTGCCTTTTCCAATGCTCCATTGTATTTTCCTCCTAACTTCCTGAGCGTAATCTGTGATCTCAGATTAGAAGATCTGTGATCTATTTCCTCAAAGGTTGAGGACTACCACTGTTCCTCTTGTATGGTATTCAACAACAACTTTTAATATACCAAATCTACTCCTCTGTCTATTCAGTCATGCTAATGCGTTAAAACACACAAAGATATACTCATATAGATGAGTATTCAATCTGCAAGAATCCGTTATGTGAGAATAGGCATATTCTCACTCTCCTTAATGAACCAGTCTTCAGAATGATACTGGGCCAGCCAAGGTTAAGATTTATGCATTTGAATTTCTAAACCGAAATGCAATGGAGATCAGATGCAGAAAGAAATAGAAAAACATATTTTAAAAGACAGTCTGGAATAAGCCCAGCAGCTTGTTTGTGATCCAGGAAATCTGATAATTTGTGCCAAGTTCTGCTTCACTGGATAAGACTCTCCAGCTTTGGTGGCTGCGTGTACCTGTAATACATTTTTCTGTTTTCCAATATGTTGCATTCACAGACAATAGCTCTCCGATTTGTGCATATGTGCATGTGCGCATATATAAGGGGTTGGTGGAGCATGTAAAAAATAAATTTTTTATAAGTATCATACAATTTCCCTCTTTTACATAATGTATAAGTATGTATTACATTAAATATATATACACCTATATGTAATATGCATTTCTGTGTAGGATTATTTTTGTGTCTGGAGCCTTCTGTTCAAGTCTGTGTTAGATTTCTTTAATAAATTCTCAATTAACAATAGACTGACACTGAAGAAAACATTCATATGATGATGGATCACCATACTTCACAGACTTCCCTAATGATCTAAGAAAAATAAGAATTACATGGAAATGTGTAATGAGAGCACAACCTCAGTTGTAACCACTGACAAGATCAGATGTTTAAGGCATCAGGGAATGCTTTCCACAAAATTCTGTAAGGTAATGAAATGATAATAATTTTAGGCTGCTTTAATTTTTTTTTAAAATTAATTTGATTATGTTTTCATTTTGGATATTATGGGTACAGCTATGAATTTTCTGTATTATCTGATGTGGCAAGCAATGAGACTTGTAAATGGATGCTGAATTTGTATTCTGCTATTCCCCCAAATCAAGGTTTCCTAATGCTTCTACAAAGCAAAGGTAGATGGAAGAAATCCCTTTATTTTAACTAAATAGGTTATGAACAAACTTTAATTGAACTTTTTTTTTAGCTGATTTTATTTCTTTAAAAAAAATGTGTATTATTTGTTGTAATTTTATTTATGGGTGCCTTTTTCCACATGCACCTCATGATCTTTTAATGTTTGTTCACATAAAGATGAACTAAAATAGAGCCACTTTTTTTTTTTTTTTTTCAACTTTGGCAACAGACAAAGGAATAGTCCCTCCCATATTGCCTCTAATATCCTTGTCATTTCTAGCCTTCTGCCTCAGCCATGGTGATTTCTTAATCTTCTGTGAACTCCATAATGCCTTCCCTATATTTTACAGTTACTCTTCTAATGTATTTTCATTCTTTTATAGTATCAATCGTCCGTCTGATTAAGATCACTCTAGTCAATTAAACAGTTAAACCTTAATAATGGTCTGTTTGAAGACGATTTGTTTCTATGCATTTACAGGAACTGCACTGCCTTTTTTACCTTGAAATACTAAAAGGTGGGTCCAAACTCAGTTAAGATCAATGACTGAATTCCTGCTTATTTGAACTGCTCCAGGATTTTCCTGTAAAATATCTGTGTGAGCCAGCACAGGCAGGACACAGGAACAACCACAAAACCATGGATGAAATGCAAAGAGTAAATTTATTTTCGTTACCTTGCCAACCGGTGGATCCCTGAAGCAGCACCCAGGCAGAGGTACACAAGCAGGAACACAGTCATCGTGGAGCTCAATCCATGCTAGAGGATCACTGAACCTGCTGTTTTTACCTGTATTTCAGGGATTTGCGCAGGTGTAATTTACTACTGTGCTTTGATCTTTCCCACAGCAGGGCAGGAATCTCAAGCATGTTCGATAGGGTGCCTCTAAGTCTATCACAGGCCTATATTATCTAAACACAGGTGTTCTACTTGTCCAACACGCAAGGCCAAACAATTACTATGGTACACGTGTTTTTTGACACCTCAGCTGCAAGTCACTTGACTGTGTTTACAATCCTGCTTGCAAATCTTCTGTTATTTTCCCACAATATCTAACAAAAGTAGTTAGCATTTGCCACTCTGAGCATAAACCACTTTGGAAGAACTCCATGAAAAGCAACCTGCAATTTTATTTACACAACTAAAGGGTTGTGTATCACTTTCCACAGTGAATTGTAAAACCTGTGGTCTGTTCATAGATGTGCTGTTGTTGTTAACAAAACCCACCGAACTACTCATGAGGTGATTCCCTGTTTTCGGTCTTCACCTCATTTAACCTTGCCCCACAAGGTGCAATGATAAGAGAATAAAACTGCTACTGTCTCTCAGCTCTTTCCTCTTACAGCATAACACTGGCTACACAGTCCTTTTGTCCTCTTTCAAGACGTTTTGGGGAACAAATTTTTTTGTGCTAAGTATGGCTGTTGTCTGTTCTTTTGGCATATAAACAGTATTCTTAGAGTACTCAAAATAGGTGAGCTATTTGTCAGCAAAAGGAGAAATATGATCTTCAGTTTTGCCTAAAAATACCTAATTGGAGTATTTATTGAATGCCAGTTCTTGAACATGTCAAGCATTAACAATTCTGAGTGTCAAATGAATATTTTACTGTGAGCTTTGCAGAATTCTGAACCTAACAGAAAATTGTTATTTAGTGTGACACAGCTATACATAATACATCCTTGTTTCAGTGGCTTCCTTTCAGGGGTGAGCTTTCCATCACTGAACAGGCTGAAAAAAAAACAATGAAATAAAGAGACACTATCAAATTCCTTAAAATAGTTATTTTCACCCATTTAATTGCATTTTTTTAGATTACTCTAAAAATCTAGAAGCAATTTTGAGTTCTCATGTATTCTGTTATATGCTGCAAAATAATAAAATACTTTAAAAACTGCAAGTTAGGACTGCAGAATTTTATTTTACCTTATTTTATTATTGTCCTGTTACTAGTTATTATTTAATAATTTATTTATAATATTATCTATTATATATTGTGTACAGCTATACATATTTATAAATTATTAATTTTATTATTATTTTATTTATTCTTTGTCACTAATTACAAAGTGCTAGAAATGTATATAATAGTTAAGAGCCACGCAGTGCATTCTTTTTTAGTTTACATTTGTATAGATGCATGTGTGTGTCTATTTTTCTATATACATATCTCACTCATGTTTTAAAGAATTTCCATGAAAAAGTGTAAATTACACTGGGATCTCATGGTAGTTGGAGTTTGACACATGCTGTGAGATAGCCAAAGTCTGTGAAGGACTGATGATTTCCACACTGAAATGCTATTAACTACAAATATAATCAGAAAGGGTAACTAGTTCGCACAGGTATAGCTGGATCTTCACTTAGCTGGCAAATCATATTTTCGCACCTCTCAGTCAGACTGTCTGTGTCCTTTTTTGAAACACAAATGAATATGTTTGCAGGTTTTCTGTCTCAGAAGTCTGAACATTTTTTCCTTTTAATTAGCTGGAAGGACTGAATATCTATGTGGAAAAGCTGAAACTTATTCTGGAGTAAGATTATGTTGATTAGTTGTATACAATCTTGTGTAATAAATGTTTATGTCCTACACTCTATTTTATCAGCAGTAGAAAGGTTTTGCATACCTGGGCTCCTTCTAAGCAAAAGCTCAGGTCATACAAAAGAACTTCAGCCAGAACAGTAAGTGAGAAGTAATTTGTTTCCTAAGAACTAAAATAGCAAATAACTAAACTTTAGGACCCATCTTAACATATCCTCCTATGATTTATACCAAGTCCTATATTCCTTGGCAAAAGCCATTAGGGCTTTAAAAGAAGAAACAAACCAGACACTCTCATGTGCTTTCTGGTTGTGGTTTTCTCAATCTTGTCATTAGTGTGCCAGCACTGACACACAGGTGGACAAATCTGTTATTTTTACTCAGTGCCCAAAGGCAGAACATAAGAACAGAGAAACACCAGGCAAGAAAGAATAAATGAGACTCTTTTCTGCTCAAGGTCTTGGGTCAAATCAAGTTTTTAATCTTTTTGACATTCTTGATATAAAGCAAAAAATCCCAGTTTAGTTCTCTTTGCACAGAAAACAGCTAAATGGCTCTTGCCAGGGTATGGACTGTTCCTCAAGGAAAGCATTTTGTTTTGGTCACTGTGCTTCTTTGCCATATTTTACTAATGATGTTTCATTCTTTTTTCTACAATAACACAGAAAATCAGAAAGGGACTTTGAAAGGTAGTGGCCTTTACTTGCGCAAATATTTTGTTATCAATGCAGTGCTTCTGTGATGAGAGTACTGCATTTCGATAAGACTGAAGGTAGGTGAAGAGAATGTGATTTACATTTTTAGCGTATCTTTTAAGAAAAGATTGAAATGCTTATGTGATAAAAGAATATTGTTTTCACTTCAGTCAGATTGTGCTTTAACAAGCAGCAAGGCGAATAAGAGTTCATATCCTGTACTTGTTTTCCTCCTTCTATATTTATTACAATTTTCTTAACTAGAAAGCACTAAAAAATGTAACCCTGCCTCCAAAAAAACTAAATCCAAACCAAAACATTAAACAAAGAAAACCAAAAAAGCAAAATAGGAAACTAGTTTTGTTACGTGGGGTAAAGGTGCTGTTTATGTCAGAGAGTAGCCAGTTTCTGCACTCTTCAGAACTCTGGCTGAGTTCTGCACTGTTACCAGAAGCAACCATGCCAAAATATAGGCAAAGTAATATTGAGTAGGAGTAAAGATGTGATAAATATGGGATTAATAAGGTCCTTACCACAAAATTGCACAATCTTCAAAAAGGATGATAACAAATTAGAAGATTCAGAAAAGAGTTACAATAAAAACTTGAGGTCAGGAAAAAATATCTTATAATGAGAGACTCAAGAAACTTCAATCCACTTTGTTTACCAAAGATAAAGTTAAAATGTTATTTGATCTTGGTCATTACATACCTACATGCAGAAGAGTTTTTTGGTATTAGAGTCTACTTTGATCTTAGAGGAAAAATAACAGGATCTACTTCTGAAAGAAAAAAAAAATAGATTTTTTTTAATAGAAATAAACTGCAAAGTTTTTAATAATAAGGTTCATTAACTAATCAATAGTTTTTTTGGGAATGCAGTGGGCTTCCATCACTTGAATACTTTAGATCAAGACTGAGTAAATTCCCTAAAAGAGATCCTAAGTACCAAGTAGATGCCATGGGATGAATACCGTGGGGGAGGATGAAAAAAAAAAAAAAAACAACCACAAAAACCAAACAAACTGCAAAAACAAGGGTTATATGAAATGTATAAAGCAGGGGATCCAGCTTGACTCATAATAGCCTTTTCTGACTCAGAAATTTATTATATACATCTAGGTTCAAAACTGCAATGTCATTCAGAAATTATATTTCCATAGACTGTGTCAAACACTAAAGGGAATGATTTCTAGAAAATACGGTATTTTGTTACTTCAAACTCATGGCAAATGAGAAAGAATAATTCTTGATGTAATCACCTCTTCCATGAAGTTAGCTACCATTTTCACCAGCAATCTCTGGTTGATGTTCTTTTATACTGTTTTCTGGAAAGATGGGAGAACAGGAAAAAAGATACTTTGACTATTTCAACAGCCATGGCTTGGAAACAGCTTGGACAATACTGCCCCATACAGTGGGGTGGGGTGCCACCAACACAGGATCATCTTTATTCAGCTGCAGTGTGACCATTGGGACATATCATACCCATAGCCCCCTGTGCTTGCTGTCCCACACAATTTTCTTTCACAGGATCTAGAAAGTCAGTTGGCAACGTGATGCTGACTCTGCATCCTGAAAGTGAAGAGTGAGATCAGTCACGCTTGACCAGGTTTCATCAACAAAGTCAAGGATGATGTGTGAGCCTTGTCCCAGAACAGCAGCCACAAGAGCATAGGAACCTTCTAGGGGATATACGCTCCTATCTGGTGTTTTTTACAAGTCTCCTATCAGCTTAACCCCAAAAGTTACCATTCCTTTGCCCTACAAGCTTTGCAGGGCACTGGATAGGCTTCATGGATACTGCAACGGTCTATGCCCACAGCTCTTATGATACCAAAGACTTTGAGATCTCCACTGTCTGGGATTGAGGCCAGAAAAGCATCCATGATTCTCAGCCTGCATGGGTTTGAGTGTCTCTGCCCATTCTGTTGGCCGTGCTGCAAGGTGGCAAACCTCACCAAACAGAACAGCCTAGGGTGGCAGTGCCATCAGTGTTGATCATCACTGGCTGATGTGCCTTGTACAGCCTGTGTGAAGGCATGGGCAGGCTGTTCTAGGCAAAGTGGCCAGAGGGTCAGACTCTCCTGCTCCTGCCCGCACTGTCATCCCAGGATATGGTGACAGAAAAAGTGGAGAAGTGCATGAAGCCATCTGTGCCCATCTGGCTCAGCACTAGTTCCATCACAGTGATCACAAACACTGTAGCAGTAATCCACCATGCCTTCACGCTCCAGTGTCATGGTTTAACCTCAGTCAGCAACTGAGCACCACACAGCCGCTTGCTCACTTCCCCCCTCCCTGGTGGGATGGGGGAGAGAATTGGAAGAGTAGAAGTGAGAAAACTTGTGGGTTGAGATAAAAACAGTTTAATAATTGAAATAAAATAAAATCATAATAATAATAATAATAATATACAAAACAAGTGATACATGATGCAATTGCTCACCACCCACTGACCGATGCCCAGCCAGTCCCCAAGCAGCAGCCCCCCCCAGCCAGCTTTCTCCAGTTTATGTACTGAGCATGACGTCACATGGTATGGAATATCCCTCTGGCCAGTTTGGGTCAGCTGTCCTGGCTGTGCCCCCTCCCGGCTTCTTGTGCACCTCCAGCCTTCTCAGTTGGTAGAGCATGAGGAGCTGAAAAGTCCTTGACTAGTGTAAGCACTACCTAGCAACAACTAAAACATCGGTGTGTTATCAACATTATTCTCATACTAAATCCAAAACACAGCACTGACCAGCTGCTAGGAAGGAAATTAACTCTATCCTTGCCGAAATCAGGACATTCAATAGTAAAAAAATAGATTTGGCTTTTCTCCCTCCATCTAAACATCTCACACAATTGCCAGCCCTCTTCACCCACTCCTTGTGTTGTCTTCTTCAGAGATCACAGATTCTGATTGCAGGTGTCCTCCAATGCTTCCTGTGTCTGCAGCCTCAGCTTGAGCTCTTTATACAGATTATGAGGACATTCTTTATTTGCATTTATTGCCCACAGTTCCTGTCCTTAAGAGCTGAAGAGCCTCATCCCACCAGGAGATATGGTTCTCTAATGTTACTGTTTCTTTGTGCATTCTTTCCTCTTTCTGTCTCAGTGCTTTACACAGGCAAGGTCACAAAAGGTTTTCTGTTCTTTCCTCTGTCATAAGGATCTTGCCCTAAGAGCACAGTTATCCCAAAGGTGTTTTTCTCCTCCCCTACTATGGAACTTTGGCTTCTCTAGCCAAAGCCCAAATCATATCCCTCCGATCAAAATTTTGGGGCTGGTGGTTGCTCTTTGTACAAAAACACCAAGCAGGAGATGGTCTGCTGTTGGCAAATGAAGTGCTTGAGAGAGAAGAGAAATGAAGATCTCCCTAAAAAGCTCCTTGTCCTCTTCCACTTTGAACCACTCAATTTTCTACATTTAATTGCTATTCCCTTCAACAGAGCCCTGTTCTGAACTGTGGTTTCAAATTATTTTGAGGGCAAACCTTAAAGATTTATTGAGTTGCTTACATATTACTTTACTCTCACTGTCACCAATACTTGAAAGGCAGCTCAAATTGCTCACATCTAGCATGACTTTGACACTAAGAATTTACTAATCCTTAAATTTTAGTTTTTATATGCTTGCAAAGTTGCTTAACCTGTACATTTAGATCTATAATTATGAAACTATCCTTATCTAAAGGTGATTTATATGCTTAGCTGCAAGTATCTGAGTTTTTTTGGAGAGAGAAAAAATGTTACTTGTCCTGAGGAGAGTAATATGTAGCAAAAAATGTGCAGAATGCTTTCACAGCTCTGCAGAAACTCTTTTTCTTTCTCTGGATAGAAGTAATCTCCTTTCCAATTAATGCAAAGTTCAGGCCTAAGGGGATAATGGACCATATAATAGTCAAGATCCAGGACATCAGATCAGAGAAGGAAGAATGTAACTAGGGAGAGAAGTTGCTCTGAGACTGCTTTTAAAAAAAAAATCTATTAGGGAACCATTAACATCTTAGACTACATATGAACTGTGGGACTCTGAACAATTTCGATCTTCTTGTTCCGGCTGCTGAGTCCAGCTGTGTCTCTGTTTCCTGCTAGGGACAGAGCTTGATGTGGAAAAAAAATTATTTGCCTTGGTATCTGTGGGAAGAAACATGGGACAAAATATATGGGCCATGTTACACAGTCCAGCCCTTTTCTGCCATAAAGCTGCTGTCTTAGAGCTCTTTTTGTAAACTGGTCAAACCCTGTCTTCAATATTGTAGTTTTTTTTTTCACTTTTGCTATATTGAAAGGGCTACTCCAGAGCTCCATTGCTCTTTGAAAATCTGAATTTCCCATGAAATTAGGTAGGAATTTACATTAATGTTGTGGTTTAACCCCAGCCAGCAACTAAGCACCACACAGCCACTTGCTCACTCCCCCCTGGTGGGATGGGGGAGAGAATTGGAAGGGTAAAAGTGAGAAAACTCATGGGTTGAGATAAAGACAGTTTAATAAGTAAAGCAAAAGCCGTGCATGTAAGCAAAGCAAAACAAGAAATTCATTCACTACTTCCCATTGGCAGGCAGGTGTTCAGCCATCTCCAGGACAGCAGGGCTCCACCACTTGGGAAGACAAAGCACCATAACTGCAAATGTCTTCCCTTCCTTTTTCTTCCCCCAGCTTTATATGCTGAGCATGACGTCATATGGTATGGAATAACCCTTTGGCTAGTTGTTTCCCTCCCAATATCTTGTGCACCCCCAGCCTACTCGCTGGTGGGGTGGGGTGAGAAGCAGAAGAGGCCTTGACTCTGTGTCAGCACTGCTCAGCAGTAACGAAAACATCCCTGTATTATCAACAGTGTTTCCAGCACAAATCCAAAACATAGACTCATACTAGCTACTATGAAGAAAATTAACTTTATCCCAGCCCAAACCAGCACATTCAATAAGATGCTTTCAGAAATGCATTTCTGGCTTTTCTTTTTGCAGGGATTTCCTGTTAAAAAGACTGAGAAAAAATGACACATATCAAATCGTGTGATACAAGTATTCAGTAATATGTATGGGCAGAAAAATCTGTTTACTCTGTCATGAACTACTTCCTATTCCTTTGTGTTCATACTTTCCCATTAAGGGTCAAGTGTTGTGCAATAGTTAATTCCTTTTTGTACTTTTCCTTCAACATGTGTATTAGCAACCTATGAAATTATTCCTGTAAAGCATTTTCCCTCTTTTTTTCATGACTATAAGAGTGTGCTGTTATATCCTTCTGTCATTGGTGACTGATAATAATGTTGAGATATTCATTGCCTCTGCTTGGTTGTGCACCTACATGATATGAAAGTGATACATATTTTTTGTTTAGACAGTTAGCTTTTCCTCAGTGGAAAAAAAAAAAAAGAAGTTTGAACTGAACATGTTGCTGTAAGGCAAGAAAATGAGTGATTGGGTGGATATAAAACAATTGGAGAGATGTGTGCCCTCATGTGTGTAATAGGTCGTGCCAGGAGCTGGAGTTGGGTGGGGAGATGCAAGGGAGGATGAAAATGTGTTCCATTATCTTGGGTTTTTTTGCAACATCAACATGAATGGAAAGGTATCCTAGGAAGCTATACTACCAATTCAGAAAGTATGTGGGATTCAAAACACTGTGCTTTATCATTTATACCTGTTAGTCAAATAAAACAAAAGATGTCTCAGCACCAAAAGTTTTATGATGATACAAGTAATGATGGGCATAAGCTGTTATGTGATAATGGTTGTGAAGCCTGCCTACTGAATATTTTTCAGATCTCATGAACATTTTTGGTGAGAGGATAACTTTCTTCTCTTTGAGATCCTTTCTATACATTACAATAGCTCAGGTGATCACTGACAATTTTTATCAGTCTCCTGTTCTAGTTATTTTGCTACATTCTTTTTATCAGTCTCCTGTTCTAGTTATTTTGCTACATTCTTTGGCTTGTTTTCCTTGTCATAGACAAATATATATTGTTACTATTCCATATATAAATTTATGAAGTAAATTTAGGAATCTTTATGGACAGAAATGTCAATATATATCACTGTCATGTTATTTGCTTACATATATAAGCTTGGTTTTATATAGGCAGAAACATCCAGACATTCTACCATTAATCAAAGAGAGTTTGCTTTTAGTTTTATAACTTTGCCCAAAGCACAGTGATAAGCAGTCACAAAAGCAATCTACTGAATCTCAGTGATCATGGGCAAAAAGTCAGAAATAAATTAAATAACCAATTAAATAATCAGCTTGTGAGAAGAAGGATGAGGATCCTGGGCTGCATAAAAAGAAGCATGGCCAGCAGGTCGAGGGAGGTGATTCTCCCCCTCTACTCTGCTCGTAAGACCCCACCTGGAGTACTGCATATAGCTCTGGGGTCTCAAGCTCAAGAAAGACATGGAGCTGTTTGAGTGGATCCAGAGGAGGGCCACAAAAATGATCAGAGGGATGGAACACCTCTCCTATGAAGAAAGGCTGAGAGAGTTGGGGTTGTTCAGCCTGGAGAAGAGAAGCTCTGGGAAGACCTTATTGTGGCCTTTCGATATATAAAGGGGCTTATAAGAAAGGTGGAGAGAGGCTTTTTACCAAGGCCTGTAGTGACAGAACAAGGGGCAAACACTTTAGATGGAAAGAGGGTAGATTTAGATTGGACATAAGGAAAACATTTTGTACATTGAGGGTGGTGAGACACTGGAACAGGTTCCCCAGAGAAGTTATGGATGCCCCATCCCTGACAGTGTCCGAAGTCAGGTTAGATGAGGCCTTGAGCAACCTATCTAGTGAAAGATGTCCCTGCCTGTGGCAGGGGGGGTG
>NW_008825265.1:1081628-1097273 GCF_000699105.1 Pygoscelis adeliae
GAACTAGATGATCTTTAAAGGACCCTTCCAACCCAAGCCATGCTGTGGTTCTATGATAAGATAGAACAAAATCAGTGGAATCCAAGCTGTATATTTTAATTTATTGTAGGAAATCAACTGATTTTCCCTTGAGCATACTTACAGATTTTGTTTCTTTTGCTACTGTGTCAAGCTTCCATGTTTGTTATCTTTTGTGGGAAACTGTTCTGCCCCAGTTTCCTTTTTTTTTTTGTGTGTGTGTGTGTGTTGTGTGAACATTGTTTCCCTGTCAGACTTCAAATGTAGCTGTCCTAACTTTGAGGTCACTCTGAATTCCTATTTATGCTCATGTAAGTCATTACCTATATTTTTGGAATTGCCATGTCAGTATAACTGCTGTATCATATAATTTGTTCCCTTGTATTAGATTACGCTTTCTGTTCTCAAATACGTTCTGATCATGTGAGAGTCCTTTCTTATAAATTCTTAGAAAAATAGAAAAAATTAGATTTTTTTCAATTATTGATTTATCCATGCCCATGTTTGGTACAGAAGGATGTCAAAGCAGGTTTTTTTCTTGGAAGTCAGAAATAGGCTGGTGATCCCATTCACACTAATAAAATGCAGTCTGTGCTTTCAGATTTTTCCTGCCTTGATTCTTTTTCTGCATTTCCAGAAACTGGAGGTTGGATATCTTTAGCCCCTTGTGCCTTCCGTTTTGCAGTGTTGGTGCTATGAGAGGTACAGGGTGGGTAACAAGTGTCTCAGCTGGCCAACCTTTTGTATTATAGTTGTTGATAGTTTATATGATGAGGCTTCATCTTGATATAAGAAAGAAATTTTTTACAGTGAGAACATTCATTCACATGGTAGAATCCCCGTCACTGGAGGTGTTCAAGATGCGATTGCACAGGGTGCTAGATAATCTCATCTAGGCTCCCTTTCCCGCAAAAGGTTAGATCAGATGATCTTTCGAGGTCCCTTCCAACCTGGGCTGTTCTGTGATTCTGTGACTAAAAATGTTCAACACTGGATAAAATATAACAGTTTGTGTGATGGCTAACGGTTTGAGGCATTGAAATGACACTAATGTTTGTATTGGGTTTATGTGGCAAGGTTTTGGTAGTGGGGGGATAGTTTTGTTTTTGTTTCTGATGGTTTGGTGAATGATCTCCTTGTGATTATCTCAACCTATTACATTTTTCATCTTTTTTTCTTTCCCTCTCCTTCTGTGGATGGGGAGTAAGAGAGTGGTGGGTCTGGCAGCTAGCCAAGGTCAGCCAACCATACTGTTACTTGGGCAGATGTTGGCCTTTTATAAAATATAGAGTTTGACAGAAAACACCCAATGAACAGTAATTCCAATTCTGAATATAAATATTAGGTCAGTTAAGTTAGATGTTTATTGCTGAAGGCATGCAAGAAAAAATCTCACATCTCATCATCTAGATCAGTAATTCCAAAAATGTGGAGTTAGGCAAAATTCCACATCATGCCTAATACTATTCTGAGTAATTCTGCACACGATCTGATTATATATATGTGTATATATAATGTACACAAATATAGATATACATGTAAGACTTGATATGTACAACCTAGTCAAAGCTTCAGAAAAGAGTGTGATATGAGTGAACTATTGGAGAGAGGCATATACATGAAATATCAAAGAATGCCTGTCCTAAACTTTAGGGCAGCACCATGCCCTCTGCAGACATTCCAGGAAACATCAGAGTGGGCAACAGGATTATGGTGCAAAGCCTTAGAGAGGAGTTTGCTGGGAAAGTCACATCCTGGGAAAGTGTAGGAGGTTTTTTGGCATGTTCTGTTTTCAGAGGGAAAACTGACAACTCTTGGATCTTCTGACTTTCACATTTCTTTGTTTTTGTAAGAGATCAGGGAAGACAGCAAGCGCTTCCTTGGATTAGGCAGGAGTTGGTTGACAGAGCACTCTGCCACAGCCAAGGAAGGATCTTCCACTGTGTGCAAAATCTGCACAATAATTGGTCTTGGTGTTTTATCCATGTTTTGTTGTTCATGCTTATGCTTGCTTCGGTATCTTTGGCTGCCATTTTGCCTAATTTTCTTCTTTCAGCATTAAAAACAGAGAAGAGGTAATTTGAGTTTCTCCTAGTCTATTGCCCTCTTTATTTCATTTGAATCTGGTATGAGAGGGATCATTCTCAATTCCAGAGAGGTTGCTAATCCACATACTCTGGTGAAAACTTTTTTTTCTTTCCCTTCCCCGCTGTCCCTAATCTCTGAAGGCCTTCAGTAATTACACAATTCCCAAACCTCTCTCACAGAACCAATCTTTGCATAATCTGTTTTTCTTAATTATCTTGTCATGGTTTCACCCTTTTTCTCTAGGGCTGGAAGGATTCTCCTGAATCCCATCTAGTCTCCCTGTCTCTGGGCATCTTCCTCAGCCAACAGTGCTGCCTCTTCTGCATTGCAACAGGAATCTGTCCGTGTTGTTTGTACCGACAAAAGGGGCATGTTTTCCTTAATTCTGCTAAAACCCATGCTTGCCTCACATCCACAGTTCATACCCTGAAAATTGGTATCCTTTTGTTCATTTCGATGAAAATATTTCACCTAAGTTTTTGTATTTATAAGCCTGAATATTTCTGAAATTAAAGTATATTTTAAGACAAAGGTACTTCCAAACTGAAAAACATTGAGAAAATTCAGAAACTTAGAAAACACTTATATTAGATTTTTTCTAGGGAATGGATTTTCTTCCAAAGCAAACAATTCAAAATTCACACAGCTTCATAAAATGTGTTGGTGGTGTTATATCTGTTTTTTACAAAGAAAGCAGAAGGAAACATAAGTTTAAGCTCTGCTTAACACAGAGATACAATTTTTGTATACATTCCTGAGATACATGTACTTGACATTTTCTAACATTATTTCTACCTTTATCAAGGAACATTGTGTAAAATCTTACTGATGCATTTAAACTGGGGCCTTTTGTATTCTGACTGCATTTCATCTGTATGACAGAAAAGTGTTATCCATGAACTGTCCACATAATAGTCCTTTTAATTTTGATCATCTTTACGATAATTGCTTGTTAAAGTTTGTCTTTTTGATGGGAGTATAAAATGATTTATTTTCCCTTTGTTGTACTGTTCAAAGCTCAAAATGAAAGAAAAAAAAACAAAACCAAAAACAAAACCCCCAAACCAACACTGTATAATAATTTAATTCTACAACTTGTTTTCTGAGCATTAGATTCTCAATATTACAACAGCATTTTTTTCTGTGCGCTAAGGTAGTTGTTCCAAACCATTTTCCAGATAGCCCTTTAATATTCCATTATTATCCTTTTTCTTGCATTCTTTGGGTACTCAAAACTTGCACTGAGTTTTAGGTGCATGGAAATGAAGGACAGAACCATATACAAAACTCCTTTCGGTTTAAGTTATGATCTAAGGTGATTTTGACCTTCAGCTCCATCATCTCTGTTTCTCTGGTGTAGCTGTTTTGTGATTAAACTTGCACAGACTACTTGGGGTAAGATGGCATTTTTCTGCCCCGTTGCCAAGCTGTTGAAATGCCAGCTTCAGTGTATGTCTTCTGAAATTTCTACTCATTGTTACATTTTGACTGACTTTTAAATTTTCACCTTCTTTATTTCAAATATTTACCTTGCAAGTGTACTTTTACTGACTTCCTAGCCTTTCTGTTTATTTTTAATTTATTTCATGATCTGTTAAACTTCCTTTGCTGCATCTGTAAAATATTTTTTGCATAGATCATTATTCAGCAATTTAACTAACTTGCTTAATTAACTGGCATAATTAAAATTCCAGAAATCCTTAAATAATTATTAAAAATAAGCTTTACTCATTTGTTTTATCTAAACTAACTCTACAAGCCGCTAGCACAACAGCTGCTAACACAAGCTTTATCATTAAGGTGCTACTTTTCTTCTCTTCTAATTCTGAGTACTTTACAAAGAGCTAGGCCACTACAAATTAAAATCCCCAGAACAGCATGTCATGTCATGTCATTGCAAACTCAATCAGCTTTTGAAATGGATCATTAAGTATTAAATTTTGTGAGAGTGATTAATAAGGGATGCAGACAGAATGCAGCATTAGCATTTGTAGGAGAAAGTTCTTTTACAAATGTGATTTTAGACAAAGGAGAAAGTTATTGATAAAGCAAAAAATGAAACCTGTTACTCTGTACTAAAAGGCTCGTTGTTTTTTCTTTTTGGTCCCCCACTGCAGGTCTCTGCATACTTTCCAAGGTATAACAGCAATATCCTTTCTCGTTACCTGGTACCTAATGCAATGGAACTCAAACAGAAACCTCAAGAATGAATATGAGTTTTCAAACTGCTGTTCCAGTAAATTGTTTACTAGCTCTCTGGGTTCTTGCTTATGTGACAGTGAGTAATATTACTTTCAGTAGTATGACATGAGGCCTCAGGTTTGTATCTTCACAGAAAAATATGATGACCTGTTTCCACTTTGGAATGAAAAACATTAAGCACAGCTTTTTTCTTTCTCCTCTGCTACCTCCAGTTGCTTGTCCTTTCCTCCTCAGATGTTCCTGCAATCCAGCCTTCCTCTTAGAAGACACTGATAGTCATCTGAGGAAGAAGTCTCACATTACTACACTGGTTGGTAGTAGCGGAAGGATACTGAACCAATGGTGTACAGAAAAGATGCTTCTTTCTTTTATATCTTTTTGTCTGTGGGTTGTCTTTAAATATAAAATCCTAAATCATGCATTTATAAATCAGCTTAAAAGACAGGGGCCCAGAAGACTTGAACACTCAGTGGGTCCCAATGAAATTACTGAAAGCTCAAGATACGTAACCGGCTTTAAAATTGAACCATTACCTATAAAATAAAAAGCTGACCTAGGAAGCTGAATTAAGTCTACAACTTTGAAAAGCTTCTCAAATGTTATCATTTGATTGGTTGATCATTTGATTGGTGACTTTTTTGGTTACAAGGGGATGTATGTGGAGTGTTACAACATAATATAGGTTACTCTAAGAACTGAAAAGTACACATAAGTTCTCTAGGCTGTGATCAGTCATACATAAAGAGCAACAGTTACTTGTGGAGGGATGCTGCTTGTCTGTCTGCTGCTGGTTCTCATCATTGCTTTCTCTAGGGAAAAGTGGCGCAGACAGAAGCAGAATCAAGAGCTGGAAGAGTTAATCTTATTACATTTTCTTCTGAAGAGGATAAAATCCATGATTACATTGCAAACATCTAAAATACATAAATGTTATCCTGACATATACTTTCTGATGTCCATTATTGCATGCATGCGTGGAGGAAAACAGCAGCAGGTCTATGAAGCTGTGAAAAGGAACTGTCTGAAAGACGACTTCTGTATTGAAAAGTCACAGACGTCAAAAAAAGTGAACCTCCCTCTGTTATAATTCAAATGTATTATGTTACTCAGTTTACACCACAGTTTGCCCGCACTTAAAATTTCATGGAAGTTCAGGCTTAATACTTGTGCTTCTGAAATATACGTTGAGTAAAAGACTAAACTCAGCCTGTTAAAAGAAAAAGACTCTCAAGGTAAAGAAAACAAGGCTGTATTGAATAATCAGGATATGGGAAAAGAAAGGAAATTCAATTTCTTTCTGAGTGTTAAATCTTCTGCAATTACACTTTAATTGCTGAAGTAGGAACAGGTATTTTGTAGACTGTGAACTAGACAACTTGTTGGAGAAATGTGAGGCTGAATGAAATTTTTATATTAAATTTTCAGTGGGGTCTAATTTCTAGACAAATTTTGGTAATTTACTGCAAATTAGTAGGTATTAAACCGATACCCCACTTCTGAGAATTCATGTCTGAAAGCCTGTCTGGTAGTGTAGTAAAAAAAAGTCTAACCTCTTCACCCAGCCCCTGCTAATTACACTAAGTCACTCATTCATTCAAAGTATTGATGCATGGTTTGAAAGTCTATGTTCTCCTTTAACACAAGGGCATAAAGGATGAAAAGGTCAGTAACATACAGCAGTAAGTGTCTGAAAACCATTTAATGAGGTAGTTCACCTAAAAATGAGATTTTTCCTTTGAAACAAGCAACATATAAAGTTTAGAGGATAGGTGCCAAAGTGATCTCAGCTTCTTATAACACAGTGCCTTGGGTTAGTTCATTAAAAATGCTAAACTGTCTGTCTTACAAAACAGAAGAACATCCTTAGAAGTTAAAACCTTTCTCAGATACCTTTGTGAAAAAGATGGACATCTTGCTCAAGGCTAGTCACAAAATTTAATAAGAAGTTAATTGTTTCTCATATATCATTTTTCAACTTTCTTGTGAGAAGAATATGGAATTGGGAAATGTATGCCTCATACATCCAACTTCTTCAATATGTAGCAGCTTGGGCCATAGCTAACTTTGTCCTTTAGGTAGTGAAATTATGAGCAACAAGGAACGACACACAGGTAGTAGGTCAGACTCTGGGTCTCTGAAAACCTCATCTGAGGACAGCGGGCTGTTCACATTCTTGGAAATATCTGAGATACAAATTTTTAAATATCACTCCTCGATAATGAAATGCACATAAAAATTCACAGTATGTAGCCATCCTCACTTATCAAAGGGATATATGAGTTCTGATTTTATCCATAAAATGTGTCCCTCAGATGGTATCTTTAGGATCTCATTTACACGAATTGGTGTAGATCTTAAATGTGTCTGTAAACAAATCTAAGCCTTTCAAGAAAAGTGCATCTTGGCACAGAAGCTAAGATTCGTTTGACCTGATGAGTTTACAGTTATAACAGAGAATAATTAGCTACATTAGCAGTTGTTTTGAGAACCCACAATAATGAGTTTATGATATAAATGATCACATACAGTGAAAAAATAAAACTATATTAACAATGAAATTGTTCTATAACTAATAATGTTGATGACAATGCTGTTAAGAATGGACTGTGAATTTTTATGGATAGACATACACGCTTTTTTATTAAAGAAAAATGAATTTCCTGATTTTACTAAAGTATGTTTCATATTGTTTTAAACTATTATGTTTTCAATAGAAAAAGTAAAATAACTTTTTAAGTTAAATTCTTGAAGGTTTATTTGAAGATAAATCTGTTTGGAAAGGTACCTTACAATGAAAAAAAACAAACAATACACATTATATGATTGATGGTGATTGCAAACAGAACTTTACTTGAAAGCTACTTATTCATACAAAAAAGAGAGAAGAAAGTTTTACATGTATTTGTGAAAATTTTTTTCTCTGTCGTTTAATAAAAATTATTAAATTAATTAATAACTTTCTACTCTAAAGCATATAATCTTTTGGAATTTATGCTGAAAAGTGTCTTATCCTTATGATTTTCTGTATCTATGGATAGACCAGTATCTCTCCTTTCTAAAACAGCAGGTTATTGCATGTTTCTTGCTGTGAATATTATAGCTGAATACTAAACATAACCTGCTAATAAGTTATTGAGATCCTATGAGATTACAAGTGAGACAACAGCAGATGGAAGATAAACATGTGCTAGTGGCTACAGTTGAAAGTGTCAAAAATAAGCTGTGAAGCTGAACAACTAGTTGCACAGAAAAAAGATGCTTCATCTCAGAGGAAAATAACAGTTGAATGAGAAATTATTTTTGATAGCTATTTTCTGTAAAGGCAAAATCATCTTTGTGTATTAGGTGTACTTAAGTGGGACGCTTGAGCTTGCATTTGCTTTCTGCATAGAAGTGATTTTTATCTTGTAGTCCTGAAAACCTTACCCAGTTACTTTTGATTTGTAACTTTTTTCTGTTCTACTCTTCTCTACTCCAGCTGATCCTAGCTAAGCACCTTCTAAGAGTACATCAAGAATCATAAGTAACAACTGTCACATATGACTTATTTTGTCTTTACCGGATCTCCAGAGTGAGAGTTGTCTATGAAGTATAGTGGTGGACAACTTCTAGATGCTTCCATTGTATTTTCTCCAATTCTATGGTTCTACTGCGTCACGTTTTCAGGTATCGTTAAGGGTAAATAAGCCTATGAGTTAGAAGTCTAATACTTTTTATTCTGTCATCTGGGGAGTCTGCATGTAAATATCAAGTAGGACAAGAAAGAGCTGATTCTCCAGTGACTGAATAACTGGTGCTATTCACATATCATTCATTCTTCAGTCAGGAAGAACAGGGCTTGGATTCACAAGGCCTTGGGCAGAAATTATTTTTCAGATGTCCAGTACATCTTGAGGAGAAAGTTTACTGAATTTCAGCCAAGTGGGCAAATGTCTGTGCAGTAGTACAGAGGGATAAGATTCATGAAGTCTGTGAGAAATTCGGGAACAAATGTGAACTTTTCAGTAACCAATAAATGTGGACATCCATCCTCAAAAACTGAGAGCCATTTTAAAATTCTTAGGTCAGCAGAGAAGTATGGCAAGGAAAAAGACAAGTTATCTGTCTAGCAGAAAGTGATTGCCATTATTCCATTTTTAAACTATGAGAAAGTGTGAATGATAGAAAATTGATGACCTTAGTTTTTTCATTGTTATTATAATTGTTAAGTATGTATTTTCCAGCAATAATATCTAGAAGACAGTCAAGCTCTATTCTTTATAAATATGCAGAAATAAACAATCCATGTACCAGACAGCTTTGCCATAAAAAATCAATTTTTGCCATATGATCATAACCAGTGTTCTACTATGACAAGTGGAGGTCAGATAGAAGCAAATGGACATTTTACTAGGTGAGATTTTGATATGGCTGTAAACAAACAAGTATTTAAATTGGGTTGGAATAAAGAAGAATAATGGATAGAGGGGTAGGTTGTAAATTATGGATGATATGTTTAGTGCTTAATCAATCAATATATATTAATTTGAGTTCACTATTTCATAAAGCCAGTGGTTAAATTTGTATATAAATGATAACTTTCAATCAGATAAGACAACTGTGGTATGACAAGCTACTTGGGTTTACTATAAAATATTTATCTGTGCTCAACATGTTGAGTAATCCTGCGCTTGTTTTTAAGACTCTGAAATTTATGAGGTAAATGTTAAATTGATAAACAACTATGCAAAACAACTCAAGTTACTGGCATTCTAGTGATATAAGTGAAGATTTTGAGCCTATTTTTCCCAATGAAGGGCTTGATTTTTTTTTTTTTACCACTGTATGAAGTTGACTCTAGTCAGACAGGAATTTATTTGATACGTAGAGCCACTGTGACTTCTAGAGAATAGGAACATTCATCTAAGTATACATCCAAGGATTGTTTGAACAGGATAGTGACATAGCAGTTAAGAGAAATACCTGTCCCAGGACACCTCTAGGGGAGATCAGAGTGAAAATAAGTTCAATGAAACCACCAAGAACTGAATTTACTGTTTTGGTAAAGGAATTAGGGGAAAAAATTCTTCTCAGAATTGTTTTGTTAAGAGTTTGGAAGTAAAAGTAATTTCTAATATGGAACAAAATCATATTAACTTATTCCACAGGGTTGTTCTTTGATTTTGCTGAAGCTTTAAAAATGGTTTGAACTCCTGAGAGAAAAAACACTATGTATGTGTAAAGGATTATTACTGGATTAGCACCCAACAGTCAGTTATGGGAAATAACTAGCATACTAGCGTAGAAACTCTTGCAAGTCTTGTCTCTCTGCTTTTTATCCATGTTTTCCAGTTAAGACTCCCCTTTCCTCAAATTGTGGAAGATTATTTAGGACTTAATTTTATGCCAACTTACATATGGAAACGGTACTGATTTCTTTTCGTCAATATTGAGAAATTTTTTAGAAAACAGTTTTATTTTTGTAATATACATGCTTCTTTATGCCTCTGTGACTTAGAAGCTGTTACTGACTACCTTACCAGCCCTGACTGGATTCCACCCTAGGAGAAGAGAAAATGAAGAAAAAGGAAGAAAGCAAACAAAACTCTTCTTCAACAAGCAAAGCTATAAGCTATGAGCAGAGGGAAGCTGGAAAACATGAAAAACACAGAGGTTAGAGAAAATTATCTCCTCCAACAGTGAGCTTTTCTAAAAAACTGAGCAGTGGGACAAGAATAAAGCAGCTGATTAAGAAATCCAGCTCCCACACACCACCACCAAGTCAGGCATAATTTATACAAGATGGGTGATAAAGAAAGAAAGGGTGACAAAAACCCAAAATGACAACCAAACTATATGGAGGTTAAAGAAGATCTTTATCTTTGATAGGAAGAACAGGATATTCACAAATGAAAAGAAGATAGTATGAGAGCAAGGAAAGTCTTATTTTTTTTCTGAATGTAGGAGGGTAGGAAATCTTAATCATCTTCTAATCACATTGGGGATTGTTGAGAGTAATGATGAAGGCCAGTTAAGTGTGAGGGTGTACATAGTGGAAAGGGAAGCAGACACATTGACAACACAAGGCCAAATTATGAATCATAGGAATGTTTACAAACCAAGGAAAAATGTTTGGTGTTAATTTCCATAGGAACCTTGAACACAACATCAACATGGACTCTGAACATGTAAATTTCAAGGCAATAAGAAAAGGTCAAAAAGAAACACTGAACTTCAAATCTGAGCATATGACAGAAACCATTGCAGGCAGGTAACAAAGCATAGTTCAACAGTTGTCAGGTAAACTGAAGTTCCTGGCAGAGATTTTTGGCTAGTCTGAGTTTAAAACAGTGAAACTCATTGGAAAGCTTACAGGCTACTGTCAGGAGAAATAAGTCTCTCTGCAACGACAGAAGATGGCCCCCTGAAGTCAATGACACAATTCCCACTTATATTCTCCACACAAAACAATGTTGAACAGCAACCAGGCCACAATACTATAATAGGAAGAGAGGTGTCTGTATTATTAGAAAATATACTGCTTCCCTTCCTTACCTTTTCCTACTAGAATAAAGACTCCTCATTTAATCACTATAGCAATCATGATGCCTCCATGTAGTTCTTGGTCCCATCTGCACAGCAATGCACCAGGGGAGGGATGTGTCCCCTGCTCTTTCAGGACTGCTCAAGATCTGACAAAGTTTGTCTGTTAAGTGGCCCTGTCTCCTTCCCTTTTGCATTCAGTATTGTCCTCCAAAAACACCTTCTGGCACAGTCTTCCTTTTGACTTCTATTTTACACTCTAAGAGGAAATGCTGAAACAAATTTCTTCTCTGTTTTAGCAAACACTTTATTTGAGTCTTCTGTTGAGTAATGTTGCAATCTCAGGAAACAGTACAACAACTGAGTCACAGGTAACATCCAATTGTCACTTTCTGGCTAGGTAAAATGTGACCTTCACAATCTTATCGAGCACCAGACAAGATATAGAATATACATTTCTTTTGATGTGAGTTTCAGCAGTAAGAAAAAGGTTCATCCTGTATGTTCAAGGTTGCTTATTAGTCTGCCAACCTCACTGCTTCTTCAGCATAGCTTTGCATAGAGTTAAAGGGTGTAACATGCAACTATCCAAAAACACAACAATTGAAGCACTCTTTTAAATGTATTTAAAAATATATATTATATTTAAATGTAAGCTAAATTGAAAGTGTATCGATGTGAGAATCACCGATGTGCAAATGTTCTGCTTTTTCTTGAACTGAAGATCTGCAACATGCTTTGCAGTGAAAGCAAACACCTTTTATGTCTTTAAGTGTTGCAAAAACGAGACACACAAAATCCTATCAGCAAGTGTGCTGAATGTAAATTGCTGAAAAAAGCAAATGGGAGGGGTACATGTGACTATCAACTACTTGAAACAGGATAAAAATCAACCTTGCTAATCTATCATGAAAGTTTACTAGCTTAAGAATCAAATCTATTTGCCAATCCTCCGCTCTAATAATAATGATCATGGAATATCTGATGATGTCTTAGTCATCCATCAAGACAATTATTTTCTCTGGGGCAGAGCATGAATACAACTTCTGATACTAATGTAGGCAGTAATTCAGAAGGGTGAAGATTTTCAGTGGTGGTAATTAAAATAAGATTATTATATCCACAGTTATCTCACTGAAGAAGTATCCCGATTATTTTGTTTCTGTGGTTTTAGCCATTGAGTCCTAAACATTTTCCAATTGATTCAATAGAATCTCTTGAGAACTAATGACTCTTAGAAAATCTACATTAACTAATTACTTTGTAAAGCTTTTACTTATGATAGGCATTCTCTGTGCTGTAGATGAAATGCTATGTTGATGTAGATGAAATACTGTGTTAACAGTATTCTAGTGGATATCAGTCAGGGTCAATCTAGTTTTATTTATTTTAGCAATGAGTCCTGTGCTTTCTACTTAAGCTTCTGCCCAAAAATACGAGCATAATAAAGGGAGCAATAGTTTCTACACCTTAATTTCCCATGCTGTGTTTTCTACATAGTAGAAAAATATTAGTTATTGGTAGTAAAAATACCCATAACATTTCAATAATATGTTAATAGGTTATGCAAAAACCTATAATTGAGCATTGTACCTGTTATCTATCAAATTCACTGACTAATGCTGAAACTGCAAGAACATTCTTTCAATCATTTCATTCACTTCCTAGCATGCTTGAGATTAGATTTTATTACATACCAGACTCTACCTCTATTAGAATCAGCATAACTTCATTTTGTTGTAATATTTGTGTGTCCATCATTAACTTTCATTACACATCAAAGTCTGTTTGCAACTATATATATCGTTGCCAGAAGGCAATTCTTCTGAGTTGTCTTCAAAACACTGCTTCAGTTGTTTTGACATAGGTTTTCTTGCTACTTTTTCCTTCACTACACTCTAGTAGTATTGCCTGGGACCAATAGACTCTGACACCTAACTATTTTTGTTCATTAGGATGGTTTTCAATAATATTTGAAGTCCCTTTTGTGTTTCTCATATGTTTCACTGTGATCTTAATTCTAGCCTTTCCTGCCATGTATATCTTTGATTTTAATGTTGTTGTATTATTATATGATTTGTGTAAAGCATACAGCAATCTGAATGTACTGTTGTGTGATATGAGGTATGTTATATTCCTTCTGCCTTGATTTTAGGGATTTATCTGATTCGTCTAGCATAGTATTTTACCTAAGATTCTCCCCCATGACTTGGATAGTGCTAAAGTGGGTAGCCACTGCTTTGAGGACGGAGGTATTGCTGTAAATTCAGAATAGACTGGGAGTCAAACAGCTCTCTGTAGGAGTAGTTTTAAGAATGCACAGTCTTAAGAATGGATCTAATTGCCTGGAATACCAGAGATTATGGAAAACTATAAAACCTGTACTTAAACTGGAAAATTTATGTACCAGAAGCCAAGTATATGATTTGTAGAATGAGGATCTTACTGAATTGTTTTTGTATTTTCTTAAACCTTTTATACTTCTGGCATTAGAACTCAGTAGTTTCCCCTTAACTGTGCTAACCACAATAAAAAAATTATCTTCTGCCTACCCTTTTAAGTATTTTACCAGCCTTGAAATCTGTGTTAATGAATAAATTTCTTTACTTCAGGTAACAGCTAAAAAGTATTGAGCTATACTGTGATTCTTGATTTCTTTCTTTATACTACTTTATAAGTTTGGTAATATAAATTGGGTTGACTAGACTACATAATTTCTTTGCAATTATTCTCATTGAAATAATTTATTTTAATGAGTATTAACATATGACTTCTTAATCTATGTAAATAACCTGACTTGGAACCCAAAGATGTTTTGTATGCCTGGAGTAAGTAATTTCTCAATCTGTAGGGCTACTTCAGGTTTACATTGATGTATCATGTGCAAAATGACAATCAAACCCATGACATGCTCAAACAATGGTATAGTTGTTTATTAATTTAGCTCGATGGTTTTAAAATTTTGATGACAACAACAACATACACCAAATATTAATTCCTATTTCCCTTACCCTTAAATAAACCAAGTAAATCATCTAAACCCCCTATGAAGACATAAAATTAATAGTGTGTAATAATATCTTAAATGATAATAAAACCAAACTAGTTGCTGCAGGTGGAGGAATAATAATAAGCTGAATGGTTGTTCTTAATCTCTTTAATGTTTGTAAAAAACCCCATTTTAACCAGCAGTTAAACATCAGTTTTTCTCACAAAGACCATGTTAACAAGGTAGATGAGAACAGATTAACTTTATCAGCAGAGAAAAAGGAAGGTGCAAAGAGGGCAGATGTCATTTCACTGCTTAAATATCTCATTTAAAAAAGAGTATTTTAACCCTTTGACACCTGTGGCTTTATCTTTACATGGCTATGTAGTTTTGAGATTCATTTATGTGTTCTGATTGGTTTGAACACAAGTAAGATTGAAAATGAAAGCTGTCAACCAGAGATATTGTGCAATGACTGGAGTGCCAGTGGAGCTAAGGAACCAGGTCTCCAGCAATGAGGCTTTGAGATGGTGGAAGGAAGGTGTAACAGGTAAGGGCAGTAGGACTCAGGGTAACATACTGCAGAATAATACAGGACCATATGCTTTTTGGAGGTTCCTAATGTCTCTCAGATATTATAATTTATTTTATTTTTAGTGAACTTAGAGCATGGGATTGGCCTTGTAATGCAGAAAATTTTGGTTTTTATAATCATGGAAGAGTCTTTGAAACACAAGATATACTGGGGCCTGACAGGATCCACCGGTCCTGATGGGGGAAAGTTCTTTGCTCATAAGCTGGCAGGACTGCTTGAGAGGGCTTTAAACTAGGATTGATGGGGGAAGGGTATGCCAACAGGAATGCTGAAGGTAAGCCAAGGGATAGCACGGCACCGCCTGAGGGTGGCAATACTAATGGGAGCATTTATGCTGCTCCAGGGAGCACTGAAGGTTTAGGAGCACATCTGAAATGCATGTACAACAATGCATGCAGTATGAGAAACAAAGAGGATGAACTGGAAGCGTTGGTCATTTCCCAGATCTACGATGTCTTTGGTATTAGTGAAACTTGGTGGAATGAATCCCATGACTGGAGTGCTGGGATGGAGGGCTACAGGCTTTTCAGGAGGGATAGGCAGGGCAGGCACGGTGGAGGAATTGCACTGTATGTAAGGGAGAGGTTTGACTGTACAGCCCTTAGAGTTAGGGAAGATGTGGTTGAGAGCCTCTGGGTGAAGTTTAGGGGGATGGAAAACAAAGGAGATGTCACTGTGGGTGTCTATTGCCAATTGCCCAGCCAGGATGTTAGCACTGATGAGTTATTCTACATGCAATTAGGAGAAATCTCTAGATTGGTAGGCCTTGTCCTTACAGGAGATTTCAACTTCCCAGACATCAACTGGAAATACCATACTACTGTGACAAGCAAGTCTGGGAAATTCCCAAAGTATGTTGAAGATAATTTCCTATCACAAGTACTCAGTGAGCCAACTAGGAAAGGTGCCCTCCTAGACTTGTTATTTGTGAATAGAGAAGGACTTGTTGGAGATGTGATGGTAGGTGGTTCTCTTGGCCACAGTGATCATGAAATAGTTGAGTTTAAAATTTTTGGTGTAAAAATATGAAAAGGTCAGCAGAGTTGCTACATTGGATTTCAAGAGAGCAAACTTCAAGCTACTCACATACTTAGCACTGTCACCTGGGAATCTGCTTTTGAGGGCTTAGGGATCAATGAGTGCTGGTCATGTCATGGTTTAACCTTAGCCAGCAACTGAGCACCACACAGCTGCTCATTCACTCTCCCCCGCCCCGATGGGATGCGGGAGA
>NW_008825265.1:1098513-1103360 GCF_000699105.1 Pygoscelis adeliae
TCCAATCTAAACCTCCCCTGGCGCAACTTGAGGCCATTTCCTCTCGTCCTATCACTAGTTACTTGGGAGAAGAGCCCGACACCAACGAAGGCGGTGGATGTAGCTTTTCTGGATATTAATAAGGCTTTTGATACTGTCCCTCACAGCATCCTTCTGGACAAGTTGTCCAACTGTGAGATGAGCAGGTTCATGGTGTGCTGGGTGAAGAACTAGCTGAATGGCAGGGCTCCAGGGGTTGTAGTGAATGGGGCTACATCTGGCTGGCAGCCAGACACTAGTGGTGCTCCTCAGGGAGCACCCATTCTAGGGCCAGTTTGGTTCGATATTTTTATCAATGATCTGGAGGCAGGAGTTGAATGCACCCTTAGTAAGTTTGCTGACAATGTTAAACTGGGAGGTGCTGTTGACTCTCTTGAGGGACAAGAGGCCTTGCAGAGGGGTCTGGATAGATTGGAGCATTGGGGAATCATCAATAGCATGGAATTTAACAAGGACAAATGCCAGATTCTGCACTTGGGATGGAGTAACACTGGGTACAAGTATAAATTGGGAAAGGAGCAGCTGGAGAGCAGCCCTGCAGAAAGGGATCTGGGGGTGCTGGTCAACAGCAGGCTCAGCATGAGTGAGCAGTATGCCCCGGCAGCCAGGAGGGCAAACCATATTCTGAGGTGCATTAAATGCAATATAACCAGCCAGTCAAAAAAGATTATTATTCTCCTGCATTTAGCATTTGTGCGGTCTCACCTTGGCTACTGTGTGCAGTTCTGGGCCCTGCAATTTAAGAAGGATGTTAAGGTACCTGAATGCGCCCAGAGGAGGGCAACATAGCTGGTGGAAGAGCTGGAAGGCATGTCCTGTGAGGAGCAGCTGATTACTCTGGATTTGTCTAGTTTGGAGGAAAGGAGGCTGAGGGGCAACCTCATTGCTTTCTACAGCTTCCTGAGGAGGGGAAGTGGAGAGGGAGATGTTGATCTCTTCTCCCTGGTATCCAGTGGCAGGACACGTGGGAATGGTTCAAAGCTGCATCAGGAGAGGTTTAGAATAGATATCAGGAAGCATTTCTTTACCAAGAGGGTGGTCAAACACTGGAACAGGCTTCCTAGAGAGGTGCTCAATGCCCCAGGCCTGTCAGTATTTAAAAGGCTTTTGCACAATACCCTCAAAAATATGCTTTAACTTTTGGTCAGCCCCAAAGTGGTCAGGTAGTTAGACCAGATTATCATTGTAGGTCCCTTCCAGCTGAGACTATTCTACTCTAGTCTAGTCTAGTCTAGTCTAGCCTATTCCAAAACAGTGCAGTTTTTCTTTGACTACATAGAGAACTACAATCTCTACCTTTTTTGCACACCACATTCTTACTGTGCTTTATTTTTCCTGTATTCTTCCACAATGACTAATGACTGCATGTAACAGCCAGAGTTGTTCTTATCTTCATGTCACTTTTATGAATCTGACATTCATAAAGGATGAGAACATTAAGAGGAGATATTTCCGTGGAAATTTTCTACCAACAGAAGTGAATAGGAAGGGGTCTGATCGTTATAGGTGTTCTTAAGGAGCTGCTCACAGCCAGCATATTGATGATCGTACAAGATCCTCTCTGATATGATTGCTTCTCCCCAGGCAAATCATCAGTGGCTTGAAGAACTTTGAATACCCTGAAAAATAAGAGAGGAGGTGCTTCCCACTAATATTTATTAGATCTTCAGCATGTCAAAAGGACATAGCAGAGGGCAGACCTTGATACCCTGTGGTTGTAGTGAGGAGACATTAACGTCTCCCATTTTGGCTGCTCAAAAGTTAGAACTCTGTGTGTATACATTATACATTCTTTGGTGGACACGTTAGGCATTTTATAGTATCTGAATGGGGCATGGCAAGACTGTTTTACCTTGCTATTTCCACAGAGTAAGTGCGCTCTAAAGGCGCAAAATTTAGAAGAGAGTTGTAGTTAGGCTCTAAGAGAATATACAGAATTTTAATAGCAACATTGAGACTGGTATGAATGGAATGTGGGTGGGAATGTCTGCTGTGCAAGCCCAGAAAGAATAAACAGCAGGACTGTAAGACTGTCATGGGTTCACAACACCTAAACTTGCAGATCATCATGGTCCCAGAACTTTTATGTGCAATTTCTCAGGGCACTGAGCTCAGGAGACAGAGGTCTGTGAGTAAGTCCCAATGACTCACAGAAATGGGACAAGATGGAGGGACAAATCACTGTCAGTTCCTAAAAAGCACCAAAGAAAGTATATGCAAAATGAGCACATGGTCACCAACCTGAGAAGAACACAGAAGACATGGGAGGACTCAACAGAGAGCATTCCTTGTCCTCTATGTCTTTGGGAGGAAACTTATGCAGACCTACAGAGTTGTACCACACTTGTACCCAAATGCTGGACAGACCACTTGGTTACACATCTGGTTGCACTTGAATATGTGGGCAAGAAAACGCTGATGATGGCAGTTTTGTTTAAAGAAAATTAGGATCACCTTCTATAAAATCTTTGCTACAGTGGTGCTCCAATGTTGCAACACTATTTCTTACCAGTGAAGTCATGAAGATTATTTCAATATCCTAGCTGAATCATTTTTTTGTTTTAACTGCGATTTCTGTGTAGTTAGGGTAAAGACACCAAAGGTGGTCATTCCTCTCAGGCATTCATGACTGTCTTGATCTTCAGTTTGTTTCAAATGCCGACACTTTTAAAAATCGTGGTCAAACTTTGAGGATGCCTCACAATTCCCCTCTGAGTAGCAAAGCGTACTGGTTTTGGCTGGGATAGAGTTATATATCTTCACAGTAGCTAGTATGGGGCTATGTTCTGGATTTGTGCTGGAAACAGTGTTGATAATACAGGGATGTTTTCATTACTGCTGAGCAGTGCTTACACAGAGTCAAGGCCTTTTCTGCTTCTCACCCCACCCCACCAGTGAGTAGGCTGGGGGTGCACAAGAAGTTGGGAGGGGACACAGCTGGGACAGCTGATCTCAACTGACCAAAGGGATATTCCACACCATAAGATGTCATGCTCAGCAATAAAACCTGGGGAAAAAAGAAGAGGGGACGTTCGGAGTGATGCTGTTTGTCCTCCCAAGTAACCATTACATGTGATGGAGCCCTGCTTTCCTGGAAATGGCTTTAAAGACCTGCCTGCCGATGGGAAGTAGTGAATGAGTTCCTTGTTCTGCTTTGCTTGCGTGCGTGGCTTTTACTTTACCTATTAAACTGTCTTTATCTCAACCCATGAGTTTTCTCACTTTTACCTTTCCAATTTTCTCCCCCATCACACCATGGGGGAGTGAGCGAGTGGCTGTGTGGTGCTTAGTTGCTGCCTGGGGTTAAACCACGACACAAAGTTTGCTGTGTCTATTAGTCTGAATCATTTAAATGTTCCATTACCTTATTATTGGTTGGTGACATTATTGAGAAGACTGCTTTTCTTCATTTTCATTTAACTCACTTAAAGAGATGTTCCTCACAAATTTTATTCCTCTAGCTCTTTCCATTACATGCTGAAAAATAACAGTTTGCCAGGAAAGCCTGTTTTCTTTTTATTTTCAACATAGCACTTTTCTGCTCTGTAGGTTCTGAAGGCATTTTATTTAGCTAGAGATAGCTCACAGAACATGAACAAAGGAACAATTTTCTCCTAGCTGAACATGGGCCTCATTATTTTTTTAAAACGGTAGTCTGTAGGTTTGTATTTTGAACCCCTGATGTTTGAGTGGGTTCAAAATTAGCAAGACAAGTTCACCCAACCCCTAAAAAATAAGACGGATAATGATTCTGCCAGTTGATTGTCAAGTAAGATTAAAGTGGAGAATCAATTGAACAGGATGCTGACATGGATGTTTAAGAGATTTTGATTTGTGTGGTTTTTCATATACTTCTTCTACAGCGTACTGTTATTAGCCTGATATAAACACTTAGCTCTGAGTGCTTAATGAGGTGTGCCTACAGCTGATTTGCCCTTGCTTGGCCTTCCTTAAAATTTTCTTCATCTCCATCCCACCTACTTTTTTAAGCTACTCCATTAACCGAACAACCTGTGGAGACAGAAGGCTATGATATTGTCTGGTTGATATGACCTTATTAGAACCATTCTTTTTTTCTAACCACAAAAAGTTTTTTATATATGTTCTGAAATACTGTGTTTAATTTACACAGTAAATGCAGGTAAATGCATATTGCATATATCCATGCTGACACTTCTTTCTCTGTGCAGTATATTGGTTTTCTGGAGGCTTTGTGTGAGTACAGTCTTCTACTAAATTGTTACACAACGGACGATGTGAAAGCAGTATGAAGGAATGGAAAAATGGATTACTCATCAAAAAGGGTAATTTGTAATTATGTGTAGAATTACCAGCTATTTTTTAAATTTCTCTTTGTTGGTAGAATATCAGTTTTGTACAAATAGTAAACATGAAATTGCAGCAGACACTGTGCAAAGAAAGAAGTTCTTAGCATACAAATCCATAGTGTAAAGGATACAGACATTGAGAACAGATGGTCTGCCAACTAAAGAGAACTAAAGCAAATGGAGAAAACAACATTAAAACAAAATTTTATTTTGCAGCCTTAGAGGGAAATTTAACAGTCTATTCAGAACTTAAAATAAACCTACTCCCATAGCTCTGTTCTATTCTCTGGTGTCAAACAATCCCTTCTTTAAGATTTTTCCTTTCAAAGTCAGCAAAAAGGATTTTCCAAACCTCCTTGTCTCAAGGTTAACACAAAATAAATCTTTGTATTTTTACTTTCCTTAGGGTCAGAGAGAATCAAGGCCAAGCTCTCTTTCCTGAAGGTTAAAGTAAAAATAACTTAAGACACAGCTGTCCCC
>NW_008825265.1:1103404-1111271 GCF_000699105.1 Pygoscelis adeliae
ATTGTTTCCCAGCAGACAACTACCTTATTTCCTTATTTTTTCATCTTTTTGTAAACTCTCAGCTGCTCAGAAGTCAGTATTCTCCAGAGTCCTGTTTCCAAATAATAATTCCTATTTAATACTATATAGATGTGCCTCTGCTTCCTAATCTGTTATCCTTACTGAGAACTCTGGCCCTATATGGGTAAAAGACTGCCTAAGACGATTTTTTTGTTTCAAAATCAGGAATTTCAAGACCACATACAAAATGTTTTTATCAATCCTAAAATAGAATCAGTTCAGATTGAATCAAACATTGATATACTTGCCGTATTATTAAAGCTATGACAGCCTGTCCTCCTGTATTTTCCAGGAAAAGTATTTTTCTTTTTCCTTTGACACCCTAACATTTTTCAAAGTGTAGATGAATCTGCAATATGGATTTTCAGAGATAACAATTAAACAGTGTTTGAACAAAGTTACACGTAATTTTGATTAAGAAGCATAACTTGATGGCAGGTTATATTTCCCAATACTTCCCAAATGAACAGTAGACAAATATAACTACTTGATCAGGCTCTTTTCCAGGCTCTTTTCATTCATTAACCTGAGCATGTAAATTATGAGCTACTTCTTTAGCTAATAATTCTAGAAGACATTGACTCCATTTAATGCACTGGGCACTAGGCAAAACAAAAAAACTCACCTACGTGGATATAGACCTGACCCCAAATCCTGGGTCTGGTGTTATCAGATGTCTGAAACTTGCACATAGATTTTGCAGCTCAACATTGTCTTCAGAAAAGCTTTTAACCAGAGAGGGTGCGGAATGCTATGATGATTTAGGATGCTGCCATCTTCCTGTAGCAGGTAAATGAAAAATGTGAGTATTCCCTAATCTTTTTCAGACAAAATAAGGTGGTTTTGTTTAACTGTCTGGTGAAAACAGCTGAACTGAAACGAAATTGCCTGGTTTTACCTGAGGAGAGGACATCTATCCATGTCTTCACCTATTGCTTTTTTTTTTCCTTCACCTTCACCCCTTGCTTTTTTTTTTGCCCATTCTTAGCAAATAAAATTCATGTTTAGTTTGGATTACTACCTAAAATGCAGGCAATTTTTACACCAAACATGAGCTGTTCTCTTAAGTAATATTAGTCAAATTAGTCTTCATTGCTAATTTGTGCAGTACATTTTCTGTATTGTCTGAAGCAGTTGCAAGTAAGAGTTAATTAGAAAATACATAAATGACAGGCACCATTGTAAAATTTTCTTTAATACCAGGAAAGCCAGTACTTTTTTTATTGCTGTATTTTAGTTTTTTTCAGATTATTGTCTCATACAGTTATGAGTGAAAAACAAATGAAAAGTTTTAAAACTCTAAAGAGGTAGTTTAAAATTTTCTTTCCCCAAATCCAATGTTCTGATTCTTTAGCTCTGTAGGTAATCCTTAGGCTTGTTAACATTGTCTAGATAAAGAATTATAGCCATGTGTCTCTCAGTTCTTTTCAAGAAACGTGCTTCATCTTTGAGCTGCTGCAGCTTTCTTGGTTTCAATGAAAAGAGACAGCTCTGACCTCCATTTGGCAGTGGATGAAGGTATTCCTGGCATTTTGCTTAGAGACAATCTACACTCTGTCACAAAAATCAAACTAAGATTTATAAGATAATGCTGAACTGACCTAAACATTGTATCTTCATTAATAGAAAGTAACACAGAGAAACCAGTATAGCTGCATTCTTCTGAAGAAAAAGCAGCAACAACAAAAATTGGAAAAGTGAGCAAACAGATAGATGAACAAAGGAGCAAATGGTATGCAAACGCTTTGACTTTTCTTTAGTATAACTGGGGTGTGGAATAAAGAACAAACACTTTTTTTCAACCCAAATTCCTGAGGGTAGATCAAAGGAATTTCTACTACCTTGATGTAAGCTTAGAATTCCTACATTTATCCATATGCTATTTTCATGGTTCTATTTCAAATCCTTGTTGGTCAGAGTAGGAGTAAAAAAAGCACAATAAAAGGATTTTAAACTAGGCTTTAAGCAGATCACTGAATTCTCCTCTGGTGTGTATTTCTCTGCTGAGAGCATTTTTGTAATTTCAGATTTACTTTAAATCCTCTTAGGATGCTAAAGTAAATAAAGAACATTTGACAAATTTCCCACTCAAAACTATTAATAGAAATTGCACAGTTAACCAGTGATATCTGGAGGATTGTCTTATAATGCTTGAATATTACTTTAAAATGTACTTTATTCTGTGCGTAAAGTGTTCTCTGAAATAGATCCAACTGCACTGTTTGTATATTGATGAGTGTTGTCCTGCTGAGATTTACTTTTAATCTATAGCAGCAGAAATCTACTGGACATACACAAAACTCCAATTCTTAGACCTATATAGGATTCATAGTAGGATTTCAGTTTCAGATTAATTTATTTCATCTCCACCTCTTCTCCTGTCCCCTTCAGTTAAGCAAAAAATACTGCATTCACAGAAATATCTAATAGAATTATTACAGAAGAATTTCTGGATTTTTCAATTTGGGAAGGACTATATGCTGTAAGAAGGCTATTTTAAGAGTGTGAGTGAATATCATAAAGGCTCAGCACTTGAGTCCCAGTCTGGCAGTTTATAATATCTGCAGCATAATGGTCAGTCTGGCCAAGCTTTATAGATGCTGGACACTGAAGCACAATGGAGTGCAAGTCTTATATGCATGATGGGTCCCTTTGCAGCTTTTATATCAAGGGACAAAGGAAAACAGGTAGACGGATAGCCTTTATTAATACTCTTGCGGTCTGTGGTTTTGCAGTCAATAAAGCAGGATTTCTCCATATTACCAATTACATGATTAGAGCTTTACTGAGCCTGAGATTCACAGAATTTCTATCCTTTAACACACAGTCTCCCACATCTCCCCTCAGAAAGACAAACTTCTGTTCTGTATGGTGCATTTCCAAATTCTAGAGGTTCTTTTTTTTTTAATCTCATTAGCCTTTCAAATGTGATTTGGGAGTTAGAAAGATTTGTGTAAGCTGAATCCTTGATCATTCAATGTGCTATCATCTCTACTTCTGTCATATCTGCTAATCTACCTACTTAGAGTGTGACCATTGTTACAACATATATTGCTTTGTAAATTCTGAAAGACAAAGCTTTTGCATTTATCACAATATGTATGTGCATATGTTTATATGAGAGAATCATAAAATAGTTTTGGTTGAAAGGGACCTCTGGAGATCATCTGGTCATACTAACTGCTCAGAGATGGGCCGATTTTGATCAGGTTATTTAGGGACCATGCACACACAATTCTTTATACATAAAAGGCCATATGGTCCAAGGGTTAGGTGCATTCCAAATATCCATGCAATCCATGCAACTCATCATTTGATGCATACACTCCCCTACAAAACAGTGAGTGAGGCACCTGCTCTCCACCATAATATAGTACTGCAAGCTCTTTCCAGAGAGCATAGGACTCAGAAAGAACTAACAATGTTTGGTCAGTAAGTTGTACTTTACCGTCCTCCATGCATAAGAAGAGAAACTGCAGCCATGTAGAGGCCTATTCCATGATGACTGAATAAATCTTCACCTGCTCTCCAATGAAATGTAGCCTGGAGATCCGGTATACTAGCAGCTCACCCAGTATATCATGGTTTGCAAGAATCTGTTGGATATGCTTTAGTGTTTGTAGACTTTAATGCTGAATTTGAATGTAGGTTAAATGAAGAAACATTTTAAAAGTGGTAGAAAAGGAGCAGTTGCAAACACTTTAAAATATGGCGGTTTCAATATTTTACTTCAAATAACAAGCAGTAGTAGTTTCTAGTGTGTACTGTCTACCTGAAAGTTCTTATCCCATCTTTCCCAGAGGAAAATAGCTCTTGATAGCTCTGTTCCAGAAGTGGGTCCCATACCCGTACCTATTTCCTTTCTTAGCTGGCTTCAGTCATTTCCCCATTGCTTTTCTTGCAGATTTGAAGCCTCTGTAATACTGGTTACTGCTTTTCTGCACTTGGTTCTTTAGGGACATCTTGTTCTGTATGCAGGTCACTTTTAGCTTAAACAGTTCAAGGTTGCACGTTACTCCATTTTGTGCTTATTGGTCAGGGTGTCCTGTAGAGATTTTTTTTGCAGCTTTCATCCCATTAGCTAGGGGGAGAGAAGGATCCATCATGTTTATCCCTGAGGGCCAGAGCTTAGTGAGGGAACAGTTGGTGGAAGTATAGCTGGTTCATCACACAACAGAATAAAATTTACAAAAGAAAGAAGAAATATGCAGTCTTAGGTAGGGTAGCTGAAGAGACAACTGCATTAAAAACTAGTTTATTTACGTTATCGTAGTATGCATAAACTCTGGAGTTAGCTATACTAGAAGATTGGATGCTGAGCAAAATGCTATGGAGCTGAGCCAGTTCATTCCAGGTGAAGATCTATATCTATGTCAGCATAATTTAAAAAGATATCTTAAACTTTTGGTGATTGAACTGACAGTGAAGAAGAAAGTATGCAAAACAACTCCATGCTAAACAGAGGCAACATTTGTTACTGAAACAGCTTTTAAACAGTTTTAATTTGGGTTGGTCTCCACTTTTGTAAAATAGTGTTTGTGTCAGGGAGGGAGAAGCAGTGTGAAAGAGAACAAATCAATGTGAAACTGGTAAGGTAACAGACTTTCATTTTGATTTTCTAAATCAATAGTAGCTGCTTCATCAGCATTCTTTTTTTTTTCCCCTTCAGTAGTCACCAATTACCAAAAAGCTTGATAAGCTCTTTCAGTTTATGTAAAAGGAGCATTCGTAAAATGCCTCAAGTGTTTTCCTGCTTAATATAGCCTCATGATTACACTTCACTATTTAAAGCAGAAATAGTGGCTTTTACACAAATGTCAGAGCTTGCTCAAAATGAACCGTTTCACATTATCTTTTCTAATTGGTTGTCTAGAATTTCTTAAATAAGTAATGGTTTCTGAAAACTATCAGCACTCAACTGAGAAGAAGTATTCATTCCTTTGTTTTACAACAAACTGCTTATATGGTACTAACAAATCTATGCTTCTGTAGAAGGAGTATCATGGGATGCTGCTCCTCTTCCTCTAGACTGAGCACTTGACAAGGATTGGCATACTTTAATTTCTGTTTGCAGATAAGGTCTATAATATAATAACAAGAATCTGATTCTGCCATTATTCTGTTACCCAAGCATGGCAAACTTTCCACAGTATTGATCAGCTAAGAAAAGCAGTAAAGTTTTTCTATTATTTCTTGATTTTAAAACTTCAGGTTTAGCTGATATATAATGACTTGTCTTACCTAGGAATATGATTATCTTTTTTTCTAGAAGCCAAAAAACATGGCCTTCTAATAATGACAGTAGAATCAAAGAATCATTTAGGTTGGAAAAGACCATTAAGTCCAACCATAAGCTTAACACTGCCAAGTCCACCACTAAACCATGTCCCTAAGCACCACATCTACACGTGTTTTAAATACCCCCAGGGATGCTGACTCAACCATTTCCCTGGACAGCCTCTTCCAATGCTTGACAATGCTTCAGTGAAGAATTTTTTCCTAATATCCAATCTAAACCTTCCCTGGCGCAACTTGATGCTATTTCCTCTCGTCCTGTTGCTAGTTACTTGGGAAAAGAGACTGACACCCACCTGGCTACAACCTCCTTTCAGGCAGTTGTAGAGAGCGATAAGGTCTCCCCTCAGCCTCCTTTTCTCCAGGCTAAACAACCCCAGTTCACTCAGCCGCTCCTCAGCAGACATGTGCTCTAGACACTTCACCAGCTTTGTTGCCCTTCTTTGGACACGTTCCAGCACCTCAATGTCCTTCTTGTAGTGAAGGGCCCAAAACTGAACACAGTGTTCGAGGTGCGGCCTCACCAGTGCTGAGTACAGGGGGATGATCACTTCCCTAGTCCTGCTGGCCACACTATTTCTGATACAGGCCAGGATGCCATTGGCCTTCTTGGCCACCTGGGCACACTGCCAGCTCATATTCAGCTGGCTGTAGACCAACACCCCCAGGTCCTATTCTGCCGAAAAGCTTTCCAGCCACTAGCTACGAATACACAAATACTTTGTGTATTTTTCCTTTACTTATTTTAGCATAGAGAAGTATCACCAAGTGTCTGGTGAGTTCCTGTCATACCTGTAATCACTGCAAAAGAAAGACACATTTCTAGAAATAGAAATGGGATTACAACAGCATTAAGTGTTGGCAACTGAATTTAGGGTCATGTGTAACACACCTGGAAGTGTTTAGAAAACTTTTTAAAACGTAAATCACGTAGGTTTCAAATGGGCAAATAGTACCTAGAAAGTCAGCAGTTTTGCATCTTCAGCAGTACTTGCATCTCCACACACTGATAAACTGCAAAGGCCCTGAGGGCACTGACGGGCCTCCCTCTCCCTGCCTGCCCCCTGGGGCCTCCCCCACCCACCCATGGCCCAGGACATCATTTCAGTCCCCATGATCTCCCCCGGCTCCCCAGCTGCCCTGCTCCTGGCTGGGGCAGTGGAATGGGCCTGGCTGCCAGGCCCTGCCCTGCAGGCCCTGGAAAGGCCCAGGCCCTTGCTGATCCTTGGAACTGGGAAACGGTAGGTGCCTTTTTTTTCTCCACAGCTATGCAGCATGTCTGTAATTTAAGTTTACATTTCATTCATTAACTCAGTATGATGCCTTCACAAAGTACAGTCCAAAGAGCTGTTCTCAGAGAAAGAGACAGTAAGGTGAAATACGATGACAATAATCACCGCCGAGTTGCTGATCGTGCATGTGTGTGCACGCGGATGTGATGGTGGCAGGGGGCGAGGGGGTGCCAACACCTACAACACCCACAACACCCAAGGGCCTGGTCAGCAAAGGGCTTCTGACCTTGTGAAATGTTGTGGTTTAACCCGGCAGGCAGCTAAACACCACACAGCCGTTCGCTCACTCCCCCCGCCACCAGTGGGATGGGGGAGAGAATCAAAAAAAAAAGTAAAATTCGTGTGTTGAGATAAAGACAGTTTAATAGGACAGAAAAGGAAGGGAAAATAATAATAACAATAACAATAACAATAACAATAATAATAATAGAACATACAAAATAAGTGATGCACAATGCAATTGCTTACCACGCGGCAACCAATGCCCAGCCAGTTCCCAAGCAGCGGTCACCCCTCCCCCAGCTAACTCCCCCCAGTTTATATACTGAGCATTATGTCGTATGGTATGCAATACCCCTCTGGCCAGTTTGGGTCAGCTGTCCCGGCTGTGCCCCCTCCCAGCTTCTCGCTGGCAGGGCATGAGAAGCTGAAAAGTCCTTGGCTAGTGTAAGCACTGCTTAGCAACAACTGAAGCATCAGTGTATTATCAACGTTGTTCTCATACTAAATCCAAAACACCTCACTGTACCAGCCACTAGGAAGAAAATTAACTCTATCCCAGCCGAAACCAGGACATGAAGCACAAAGATACGCGAGTTTTGAGTACATTTACACAGGGAAAAATACGATTTCACAGGAAAGGATATTTTTTAAATAACGATGAAATTGCATTCACAAATGTGTAATCCACTGACAATCAGCATGTGAGAAGAACTTAAGCATGCTAAAAGCTCACCTTTTCCAAATGAGTGTGATAGTATCTGATGTCCCACTTCTTTTTTTTTTTAATTTAAAAAAGTGAACTTCAGTTCCTGAATAGTTCCATATTTCCCTTCTGTCATGCTAAGCCCCCTATCTCTATAGATCAAGTATTTCTGTCAGTGTGAGCAGCCACTCTCAGGGCTATGCACTGTAGCATTCAAAAAAAATTCCCAACTTCAGCACTTCAAAAAACTGAGCTTCATGATGTGGCTCCTCCTGTGTCTGCTACTAGTAGGATT
>NW_008825265.1:1111282-1117694 GCF_000699105.1 Pygoscelis adeliae
CATGACACAGCTTTGGTGACTCTTCTTGCAGCTGTCTCAACGACATCCTACAAACCATGTAAACTCCAAACTGTGTAACTGTGTTAAAGAAAAAAAAAGAAAGCAAATTCATTTTAAATACCATTGGCATCTTATCTAAGACAAATAGCAAATTCCAAAACTGTAACTGAATTATTGTGAGATATTCTCAAGGCAGAAGTAGAGTTGATTTGTTGCCTTACTTCCACAAGTCCGTTCCTCAAAAAGTAATTGGATTTTGCTCCAGAATAATCTTAACTTTGAAACCTACTATAATAACCATATGTTTCAAGATAAGTTGCTATTTCATATGATGTTTTTAATATCATATAGGTATTCTCAACCTTATATCCACTTTAAATAGATATATATGTACATATTTTTTATAAATACACATGTACATACATACTTCTGCAAGAGAAATAATTTTAGTATTCTCTGATTTCCTACATCATCTGAGCTGTTCCTTTAGTATAGAGCTTTTTTTGAGATTAAATATCCCAACAGACCTTTTGAAATCAGATGGCTAAATGTGCCGGAATTCTCAGACCACAAATTCACAAATAAAGTGGACCTTACTCAGAATTAAGTGTATATACATATATTTATGTAGTATTTAATTTATTAACTACTAGTTCTAAATTGACTTGAATGCTGTTTCTGATGAGCCCTGTAACATATATCAGTATAATGAATTAACAAAGGTTGAGGCTGTATAGAAGAAAGAATACTCACTCAGGATGTAGTAACTAGGATTTTGTAGGGATTGCATTCTATAAAAGAAATAAACAGGGATAATTCTTTCTTGTCAGGTGAGGCTGGACTCCAAAAAGCAATTTAGTCTCTTGGTACTATCAACCCTATTTTTCTTCTTTCTCTTCAGCTTTTCTATGACTCTTAATGGTTTTGCCCAGGTGTAGACTGTGACCTTGCGAAGCAGTGAGTAGAGTTAATTTATCAACTTGAAAGTCTTCGTCAGTAGTATCATTGCTGTTTTGTGCCACCTTAATTTGTGATTGTTAATATCAGATGAGTTTATGCTCAGTAGCATAGCTCTTGAAGAGCTGAGAGTTTGAATCTTTAAAGTATTTTTCTTAGTATATATTCCTAGTCTATAATTCAGAAAACTTTTAAGATATTATTTCAATATTTTGTTAATGGTTGTTAATAGTTTTTTTATGCATTTTTCTGCATTTAACAAATGTCATTGGTTTGTTGATATAGTGAAATAACTCAGGCAATGAAGAAAATTTAATTTTTTCAGCATCTTAACAAATGGGGTATGTACTGAGAAGGCAAAAAAATTGTGACTTCTGTGATCTATAAATAACCTACCATTTAAGAAGTAAAATCAGTTAATATTTTATGCAGATTTCTAATAGTCTCAGTGGAACCTCACTCAATGCTGTAGATTCCAACTATAGTCAGTGTGGTTCTCTATTAATGTACAGGAACGGGTTCAGAGAATACAGTGCTATTAGGGCATTTGGTTTTTAAAATGCACATTCCAGGACCTGAAAAATCAACTATTTACACATTGCAACGGAAAGAAATCTTGTGTGTAAGGAGTCTGTAAAAAGGCTAAAGTCATTATAATGCCTTTTAAGATAAGGCTCAGGAATCTTTACTTGTGATGCAGTGAATTTTAAGAATTGAAATAATTCCAGTCCAGCTCTTTAACTAAATGCTGGAGGTGATACTAGAAGAATAAAATCTTGACTAAGTTTGTCAAACAGGGAGGCACCTAAATAAGAGCGTAGGTAAAGTGGTATGGGTAAAAAAACTCAAGGGTAGTCAGAAAGCTGACTTGAACATTTACCAAAAAACTACATATGGCAGCCCAAGACTCAGTACAGTCTGGAAACCTATAGTTTTCAGAGTTTATAGAAGTCAGATTTTGGAGGGTGGAGATCTAAACAAAATAGAAATTTTTAGGACTTTTTTTTTTCTCTCTGACAACAGTGAAGGGGGTTGTTAGCCATAGTTTACTAATGCTAAATACTTTACTGTCAAAACAATTTTGAAGAATTTTGTTTAGATTTTCAGAGTATTTTTAAATTTTATTGTTAGTACTAAAATGCCAAACACATTTTGAGTTGAAGCCAGTAAAATTTCTTAATCGTGTCATCATAGTGTCCTGCTTTCTCAGTCTTGTTGTTTTATAGTTGGCTTCTAGGAGAATCTACCTTATACTAGGTATTTTCCTTACTTGATACTTTTGCTGGGAAAGGCAGTTTCATCCCTGTGAAGCTGCACAGTGCCTCAGACTGCGGCTTTTCTCCAGGCAGGTTGCTTTTATCCAGTATGAGATTTTGCTGCTGGTGGGTTTTGCTGCTGGTGGGTTTTACAATGCAAAAGATGCCATGACTCATAGACTGAGAGTTTCCTCTCAAGATTTCTTCCAATAAGAGGAGGATGAGTCTCTTCCATGATGCAATTAGGAAGCTGTCTGAGTAGAAAGAGATTAAATGAAGAAAATGAGGTCTGGGAATTAAAAAACAACCAAACCAGAAAAAAAGCAGGAATAAAGCTTGCTGTCACCTGCCTTTTATAATAATGATCCCTTCTCTGTATTTGGTATAATAACTGACAAAGTCCTGGAAGATAAATCTTTCCTGACTGCTAATTAATCAATGATAGCTCTACTATTCTACTCATGTTCTACTACTTCCTTATTTCTTTTATTTCTTTCTGACACCATTCTTCAGCCTCAAATATCCTATGCTCTTTACCAGTACTTAACTCTAGGCTTGTACTGGTTGGATAAATACAGATCTCACCTGCTCTTGCAGTTCAGGTCTTTGGTGTTCCATAGGTTCTGTCTTAATCTTTCAGGTAGCTGAGAGATGCCTTTTAAATGTGTCTTTTGGTTCTGGAATGAACAGATACACCACACATCTTCTGTTCAATAGCTGTTAACAGCGATTGCCACCATATTGGCAAATAAAGCAAAGGCTGCAATCCTCAAGAGAATGCAAATCATTCATCTTACCCTACTGTCCTGTGCCTCTTTTTTTCTCTGGCAGCAGGACCAGCATGAATAGGATTGTATTTAGACAGTTGTTTACATTCCATTATGGCGGCTATAAAACATCTGCCTAACTTGAGCTTTAACAATAGTCGTGTAAGCTTGGTGCACTCACAATCAGGTGCCCTTAACATAAAAATAACATTAAGTAAAAACATAGAAGACTGTTATTAATACTGTGTGGGTGAAAATCCCCCACATTTTAAAATGAAATTTGGTCACACACAGGCAACTGCAATTTCTACAACCGTGCCCTGAAAATGATATTTCAGGCTTACCACTTATAATACGTTATAACAAAGAAACAAAGGATCATACTTTTTAATAGGAATATTTTGAATTCTGAAATAGTCTACTATGCTTGATGGATTAAAACAACAGGCAATGTATATGCAATATTTTTAAGATAGCCTACAACTGCCTTGAAAGTATGCTTAAGGATTATTTATGACTTGATTGAAAGATGCTTTTCAGAATGTCTCCACAGTTCATGAAAGAGGTGTAAGAGTCTAGTAAAATTACAGTAACAGGAAATACTTGTAAGTGGTATTCCTCCTGTTGTATTTATTTTCTACAGAGTGTGTAATCTTCAGAATCACAAATCATTGTGAGTGACAGAGTGATAATCAGGATTAACTGTATCACATTGATTTTACTGCTGCTTAGAGTAGCATCTGCTGTGGTTATGGGCAAAGCTTTAAATCACTGTAAATGTGAACAGTGATAATAAAAATGTTTGTCTCTGGAATCCCAATCCTGTTGCAGAGTAGGCAGCTGACCACAGTCAGCTTCACACCCCTTCTGTTTAACTGGAAAGAAATCACTGAATATCCTTCAGAAAGTGTGGGAGCATGTTCAAATAATGGACATGAAAGAGATTGTAAAGGAAAAAATAAAATAAAAAAGACACTATAACTCTTAACCTCAGTTGGGTGTTTAACCTTTTGTTCAGGCTACTCTCTTAAGTGGCAGCTAAGACACTGGGTAGTGGCAACTGGTATTGTATATCATCGTGACATTAATGTCCTGTGGAGGAGGAGATGGGAAGACAGCAGTTTGTGTTTTTTAATCACTTGGCAGTTGACAGGGATCATTTTAATTTCCTGCAGGCATGGCACCATTCTTTGCAACAACCCTTGTATTTGCACCAAACATTTGAAGTCTTTCTCAAGAGTTTATTCTTCCCTTAATATGTATGTGTTATACAAAACTAATGCCTATTTACTTAGTATAGCACTAGGGACTCAAAAGTACTTTTTAATGAGTATATCGGCTCACATAGGTTTTTGATACTTTGATAGGTGGCAGTAAGAAGAGAAAATCCTTTCTCTTTGTACTCACCATGTTTATTTTAAATAGCTAAAATGAATACTAGCATATTTCTTACCACTAAAGTATTTGTGTAATGAGTAAGTCTAGTAGAAAGTTTTATAGACGTACATTGATATAAGCTCAGAAGTGAGTCTGATTCAACACCACCAACCTGTTTATTGGGAAAGAACACATTTGTATCACATGAATTCTCTACTGACAAGGTAGCTGATAACTCTTTGTGGGACACCCAGCATGAGGGAATGTCTAAGAACCATTCTTGTGTACTGAAAGGAAGTGTGGTCTCAGGCAGCTTTTGATGAGTGGGAGGCTTACAGTATTCTAGTTGTATTAATTACCAAGACTCTGGATTACAGAAAATTCCTGGAGGTTCACTTTTATTTATTTTTGATGAAATTTCCTTTGTGTAGAGACATTTATATGGAAGGGCTTTGCTCCAAGTAACTAGCTCCTGTTTAGAGAGGCAAAGCCAGGAGGATATAGCTAACCTGAGGAATGGGACTCAACACTAAAGAGCTACAAATTTGTCTTGTCAGCTCTGACCTGAATGAAATGCAGATGACATATGGAAATCAAGCCAGCTAATAAGGTGTGGTTTTGCTTTGGGTTTTCTTTTTTTCATATCTGTTTTCCTACTAACTAGGGTCCTAACTTATACAATGAAGCTCATTTTTTCTTATTTTAACTGCCTTTTGTCTGGTGTAAAAAGAAATTTCAGGATTATCTGCCAAATGTTTCATTCTCCACAGGAAAAAAAGTGTAAAAAAAATTAGTGGATTGCTCTTGAAGTGCCTTGTGTCCCCTGTAATTTAGGGAACTTGCTGGGTTTGGAAATGTTTCCTTCGTAACTGCAGACTGCATTAGTAACAACTTTCTAGTTTGAAGCTAATATCAAGCCATGAAGAGGACATATCCATATGAAAGTATTAGAAAAGTTATATTGCATACAAGAAGTGAAGGGGTTATGAATCTGAGCCTTAGGGTTCACCTTAATGACAAGAGTTTAATAAAGCTTTCCTCTGTGTTAGACTTGGCAAGTTTTTACACTTAGCAGGCCTGCAGCCTTGTAAATACGACAGGAATGGTTTCTCCAGGATTCTCTGTCTTAGTCTCCTCGTGCATCAAACAAGATGATGTCTGTCGAATAATCACACTTTAATATTGGTCTTTTTAGTTTCAACTGCTATGTTTAATTCAAACCTTATTACATCTAGATGTGCATACATATTAATATACTTACATATTGTATACTTACACACAAACTCCCTTGAATACTGCAGAGGGTGTTGTATGCTATTATTTACATTACTCCAACTTTTCTTCTCCCTATAGTGATAATGTTACACAACAGGGTTTTTTGTTTTATTTTTAGTATTTCCTTTATAAAGAAAATCTAGCAGTTCAAATAATATTGACGTACTTCAACCATTATGGCTAGGGAGAAAAGTCCAGATAATTGTTCAAGCTTGTCTTGCTTTCATTGTGGTAGTTTATACAGCAATTAATGCTGATGGAGACAGGGAAGAGGGATATGTTTAGGAGACCTGAGTAATTTCATCGAGAATTTGAAAAAATGGCTGCCTTTCATGTTGCAGTAAGAATTTTAGGAAGTCAATTAGAGTTAGGCATTTAATTAGAAAATACTTTCTCAAATTTCATCATGCTGAGCCCAAATAAGGAGCATGGTAGGTTCACAGGTGTGATTAATCAGAAACACAGCTGCAGTAAGCTCTCTCTCACTTATTTCATGACAATGTAAGGCACTAGGAATAGAATAAGTTCTCAACAGAAGAAATATGGATGAACATTAGGGAAGAAATGGTAATTTCCACTTAACAAACATCAGCTGGTAAAATGAATGTCCTGGTTTCAGCAGGGATAGAGTTAATTTCCTTCCTAGTAGCTGGTACAGTGCTGTGTTTTGGATTTAGGGTGAGAACAAAGTTGATAACGCACAGATGTTTTTCGTTGTTGCTAGGTAGTGCTTACACTAGCCAAGGACGTTTTAGTTTTCCATGCTCTACCGACTGAGAA
>NW_008825265.1:1117916-1123666 GCF_000699105.1 Pygoscelis adeliae
TTATTATTATTATTATTATTATTATTATCATTTTATTTCAATTATTAAACTGTTTTTATCTCAACCCACGAGTTTTTCTCACTTGTGCTTTTCCAATTCTCTCCCCCATCCCACCAGTGAGGGGGGAAGTGAGCGAGCGGCTGTGTGGTGCTCAGTTGCCGACTGAGGTTAAACCACGACAATGAAGAAGAAAGATTTTCCTGAAGAGGAAGAGAACAAGGAGAGAGGAAAAAAATAAAAAAAGATATATTGTTGTACAAGGATAGCAGGGTATCTTAGAAGTGATGATTTCATGTCTGTCTGAAGGATCAACAAAAGAGGTTATCATGTCCTTTTGTAAGGACAGTTAAAATAGAACAGAAATGTGGAATTGACATGAAGACAAGGAGGTTAGGAAACGGATATAGATTAGTACTCATATCCATTTTCAAGAAACTAGCAGTAGGAGTTGTGAGGAGGGATAGAAAGAGAATTACAATCAAGTGAGAATGCTTTTATAATAGTAGGGAGAAAGATCAATGAATGCAGAGGAAGAAGCTAGGGAGGGGCAAAGATTAATGATAAAAAGAAAGTGAGGAAGGGAGCATTGCAGGTCAGGAAACATGAGTGGATGAGGTCAAGTTGAATTAGATCTGAAATAAGTCAGTGAATTAAACTTCATTTACATATACTTGTTTTTATCATTTTTAAAGGAACCTATAATTCAGTATGACAAAGCAGGAGTGCACACCAAAAAAACCTCTCTCTGTTCCTTCAGAAAAAGTCTTTCAAGTATGAAATAGGAGACCAAAGGTTACCACACTGCAATAACTATTGTGAATAGTATCTGTCTGGATAATTAAAGCAAAATCAAAAGAAATGCTTGTAGTAAAACAGAGAATATTTTAAAACTAATTTTGCAAAATTTAACTGAAAGAAGAGAACTATGTTGCATAGAAATTTTCCCACAATCTCTCAGCCTTTTGTTGTATGATAGTCATCAAAAAGGCCAAATTATTTTTCATCTAACTTTTAAAGCCCTCTGGGCCTTAGCTAAATGTGTTTGTGAGAAAGGGTAGACACAAGTTCTTAAAGAACCTGTCAATTTTGCTTAAGAATCTCCAAGAGAGCTTTTGACAGAATGATTTAGGTACTTCTTTCTAGGCACTGACCTGGGTTAAAAGTTTTTTTTCATGAGTAATGATCTCAAATAATGAGTGGAGCTCCCTGATGACAGGATTTTAGTTTAGTTAACCCACAGTTCATATTCAGGAAGCTGTATGTTATATAATTTTCCAAATATCTATATTTAGACAGATATTCATGAAAAGATTGAACAATAATTTGATTTTCATTGAAACTGATTAGATTTTTTATTTGCTTGGTTTGCAGTAAGGTTATGTTATTAGACCTGTTGTTGACCAAAAAAGCAGATAGACTAAGTCTGTCTAAATGAAGAGAAATTCTTAAACCAGTGCAAAAGCTGAACATGAAAGTGTAAGAGGAAAAAAAAGACTTGCTTTGAACAAACTTGATTTTGAATGAGTGTGTGTCACTGGCTGCATGAAAGTATATAAAGGATGAGAAAGATGTGCACCGATTTTTACCTCTGGTTTTACCACACACAAGCTCTGTAACTGGAAAAGGATGGAGAGATCTCGCTGAAGAGAGACTGAAGAATTCCTTGGTAACAGTTATGGATGGTTGTTACCTGAAGGGATGCAAAGAACATTATGGTCAGGATGAGGCAACAGATTTGTCTTCCTACATTTTTAAAGAAACATAGTGGTGTTTCCTGGGTGAAATTCTAACCTATATGGACAAGATTGCAAAAAGCTATGAGAGACAAGCTGAAAATTCCTTCATTTTCATTTTGATTTCAAATTTTTTTGAAGACACAGCTTGTGTTGAGAATGTTCTTTCTAGAATAACATTAGTTGGTCTGTATGCAGTTTACTGCAAAAGAAAAACCAGAATTTTCCAGTCATTCACATCTAACAAGGATCATAAAGGGGCAAGGAGCAGGGGTTTTTGTTTTCTTTGTTCTAATATGTAAAAGTATTGATAACATGTTTATTTAGTAGTCTTGGGGTATTTTTTCTGCTAAGTGACACAAGAACAGGGAATCTAACTTCTAAAATAAAAAGCATTTTTTAAACGTCATGGAAGTCTTGCTGAATTTTTGTCTTGCAAAAGAAATTATTATTGCTTTACAGGAAATTATGGAAAAGTGAAAATTGCTGTGTGATTGCTTAGCACCTCACACTTGTCTACAATTTTTTCAGTTCCATTTGCTTCTCCTGAACAGACTGTATCTGGCAGGTTTTCCACTGTAGTTAGTGAGGCGTTCTGAGGGATGATGCAGTGCTGTTTGTGGTATAAACTGTTTCAGAGAGAGGTCTTCTCTTTCCTTTTGCCCTTCCTAATTTAAAATTGAAGTAGATGTTGAACATGATCTGTTTTCAGTTCCTTCCTCCCCTCTCCTTTCTGATGTTTTGGAAAAGAGGGACAGGTTTTGTGATTAGTGTGCTCTGTTTCAAAGCCAAATTGTTGTGGCAATCAGACAGACAGTGTTATCTGAGAGATACTGAAAGGATACTAGGCATAGCCTTTTCCCAAGACTAAATCCACACAAAACAGAGCTATGACTCATACTATCATGTCACATGTGAAGTGGAACCTATCAAAAATGATGTGCAAGTCACCAAACTCCTGCGAAGTTACAGTACTAGCGGTACTGTATTTTATTTAAAAAAAAAAAAAAAAGATAGCAAGTTAAAATTGTCCATACCTGGTCAAAGCAAGTGAAAAATTTTCTTCATTAGTTTTGAAAATGCTTCATCGCTGTATCATTTTTCACAGTATTATTATGATCAAGATGTCATTACAACAAAATTTAAACACTATTTTCTGAAAAACACATAGGTTTGATAATTCAGGAGCATGCATGAAGTCAAAGAACTTGAGTTTTATTTATTCAGCATTACAAAAAATCCTTCTTAACACCACCATATTATGAAAACTGACAAAGTTACAGGAGCATCTGCAGATTCTTTTTCCTTTTGACATACTGCCTGACCTAAGTTTCTGAACTTTTTCAAATCCCAACTATCTGTTCAATCATTGCTCTTCACTGAAAGCTCAATTCTGTTTAGTAAAAATCATGACCTCTAGCTTACCCTTGAACAGAATGTGTTTTACAGCAAGGAAATAGTCAGGGTTTCACATGGTTAAAACTCAATTAGCCTTAGCAGTCTATCCAAATCTGCAGATTCCTAAAGATACACGATACCCTCAGTCTTCTCAGCCCATCCTGAACAGGTGCAATTCAGTTGTACATACTTAAATTTAAAATATGCATATATTTTAAAGTGAATGGATCAGAGACTAACGGTGGGCCTTCCTTCCATGATACCACCAACTGTTACAAATTATTAACCTTTTAGGTAAGGGTTCACTGGACTACTGAAGGACTTTGAATAGGGGCAGAAAACACTACTTCACAGGCATCCTTATTTTCTAAATGATCTGATATAGCTAGAGGAAACTTGTCTGATGGCAGGCTCAGGTTAAGGCTGCAGAAAGAGAGCCCAAGCTACAAAGCACAATGCAGATGAGCACAAAACTAGAATTACCAATGCTGCAGTAGTAAAACTCCACAATAACTTCAGTATGTTTAACGTTTAGCATCAAATTATATTGGTTTATCCCTCTAAATCATTACTTTAGCTTTTGCTACCATGCTTCTTCCTGCTTCAGCTTTTAAGTAGAAAATTTCTTCTTATTCCCTTTCCCCCCTTACATCTAAAGTTTTTTGAGTCATTATATAGATTTACTACCTGAGATGTTTTTAACCTAAGAGGACAATGAAGCTGCTAAATTAAATGACACTAGAAGTGTTATTTAATTTCATTGTACAAACACAGTATATGTATTAGTAAATAATGGCAAACACATGGCAGAGATGCTGAAGATGCTAATGGTAAAATCAACATCAGAATGCTGGGGGTTGAATTTTGACTGTCGTCTTTGCTCCAAAATATTCCCTGAGTTATTTGTCTGGCTTATGCTGTCTTTTGGAAATGCAAAAAGAAAGAAGTTAGTGAGTAACTGAATGATCGTCTCTCTTTCTTCAGTTATGTATCCTGTAACATGGATGGGAGACCCATTACCCTTTTCAGCTTGCTTTCTGTCCCTCTCTTACCACCATATTTTAGATCAATCAAGTTGTATCCATCTTTGTGCTGTACATCCTGACTAATTTTCCTCATTTTTCACCCAGATGGGGAAGAACTGTCCCCTGAGTTATAAAGCCATCATCATCTGACCTGATTTATCTCTCACTGATTAGGTTTTCTTTTACTTGTAACTTGATATGCGATCTCCTGTGTACAACATCTTAGCCCTATAATAATTCACAACGTTAATGTGGAGTATAAGTGTACTTGTTTTTTGTATATTTGCCTCCTAAAATAGCAGAAAAACTATTTTAAACAGGGGACTTATTCTCCCATTAACCTTGTGTCTGGTTTCTAATTGGTTCAACCCTTCTAGTGCTGTGATCTACACCTTTACAATTTTATAAAATATTTTAATATAAAAGAACATAGGATGACTGAGTGCCTAAAAGGACCTTTTAGCCTGATAATTAGTATGAATTTGGAGATACAGATATTTATAATTTTAAAACCTAAATTACATTCCTGTGTGGGCTAAGGTTACACAGTGGTAATGTATTAGCTTGTCACCTCTGGAAATGGCCTGTTTTCCAATCTGACTTACTATAAATCATCTGTGGAATGAATTAGGTCTCTAATCAGTTGCTGGCTGGGTCACCATGTTACAAAACACAACACATTTTTCAGATAATCTTAGAGATGCTCAGGAACAGAATGGATGGATTTGTTGCAAGTTAAGATTAAGACGCATTGAAGGAGTGAGTAAGCAGATTTGTGTCAAACAAGATGTGCTTTGTTATACTGGTATAAATCCAAATTAAATCCATCCTGAGGAAAGGTTTCTTAATTTGGTTTGATGTTAAAGAGAGCACAGCTCAAACTGAGAGAGTTAGTTTACACTTCTACCAGTGTAAATGTGGTAGGATTCTGTGTTATTTTGTCTGATTTATTCTATACTCAAATCAAATATACAAAAGCTATTAAATGTGCTATACAAACAACTGTCTCCTATTTTCAATATTAGGATTGTAGAGCAGGACTACTGCAGAGGGATTAAAACTCACTTTCATTCATCAAAAAATGAAAATGAGTGCTTCAAGTTTTCCCATCACTTTTATTAGTCTCTCTAAAGGAGAGACTATTGCAGCACTTTTATTTTAATTAGGTTTTTTTAAGAGCAGATTCATGAATCCCTTTTTCAGTAGCTTTTGTATTTCAATAACATTATAGTTAAATTGTCTATCACACTTTTTAGGAGTGTTGTAATTGCAATAAAATTTATATTCCTGTAGCATATTCTTTTAGGGATCTTTCTGCTGCTGCTCATGACTTCTGAACTTTTAATGCTATCTGTTCTTTTTGCCATCCAATGGTACAATTCTTCACTATTTGGAAAGTTGATTTCTTTCTTCATCACTCCCTTTTCCTATCAACTGATAAGTTTTGAAGAATCTCCTTATATTCTTTTACCTGATGAAGTAGATTTGTCTGAGATTGTGGAGACATAGAAGTGAGGTAAGAAAGGGTGGTTGTTGGACAGGTCCAAGCCTATCAGAGCTTGTACAACTGCAGCATAGGATTTATGTTTAAATT
>NW_008825265.1:1123705-1132127 GCF_000699105.1 Pygoscelis adeliae
AAAAAATAAAAATGTTTCACTGCAATATTTTCAGAATTGAACACTTTTCTTTTGCAGTCAGGAATGTGATTAGTTGGGAACTACTGGATTGTTTCTGTTGATCTCAATGGAAATTTGTTTTGTTTTGTTTGGGGTTTTTTTTGCTTGCTTCCAAGCAAATGTTTTGGGTCAACACATTTAGATAAGAAGGTCATGGACGGGGTGTGTTTAAACATTTTTTCTTTTAAATGTTGGTCATTCCTTAGTAAGAATGCACTATCAAATGGAAGAATTTCATCCTGACCCTGAAATGTTCTTGCTTTTTAAATGAAGAATTTTTTCTCTAAAACTATCAAGAAAATCTTTTTGATATTTTTATACAAGGTTTCTTGCACTTTTTTGAGCGTGGATTTATTCCAAGTTTCCCCAAAACATTATTCCTGAATAACTGTACCATCTATCAAAAAAGTTTCATACAGCTTTAATTTGTAATTTTATTGCATTGAAGTCAGAGTAGTCCTATTAGGGATTAATTTCTAGATAAATGTAATTGAAACAAACACAAATCCAAGTAAGGGTTAACCTCCTGCAGTTGAACAGAACTTGGTCCATCTGTGCTGTGTTACTGTACCTTTCATCCATCTGTGCTATTGCATCTTGTTTTAGCTGAATGTTTGCCATGTTTTGCTTTGTGGTCTTTGTGTTCATTTGCAATTTTTTTCCATCAATGGATTCTGTTCAGAGCTTTCAGTCTGAGCACACTTGAAACTTGATGGGAATCAAAACTTGGCTCCAAATTTTGTGTCTTGGATCCTTAATATAAATTTACCAATAATGTTGTATACTTGGACTTCATTATCTTTTACTCTTGAAATTACTTGGACTACCTCCAAAATGAAAAACAATAGAATAATCTGCTTGCATCTCTTGAGTCCCCTTGGTCTCTGTTGGCTGGTTCTAGTTATTGTGGTTTTGCTTTTATAGGACAAAGTGCTTACAAGAATAGCAGCATTATAAAACTCAATGAGGCAAAAATATCGGAGAGGTCTGATCACCACATAAAATCTCACCTTTTGGGATTATGTTCATGACTGAAATAATTACCTTGGGTTTTCATTGTAACTAGGCTTCAGCTGAAAAAATTCACTTTTCCCCATTAATATAGGCTTTGGTAAAGTAGGTCAGTGAAAAGTTTTAAATAATTCACAAATGTTTAGAATTTTCACTATATAAAACTCATTTGAAAAGAAGGTAGGTTTAAGGTAATTAGTGCATCCTTTAATATCAATGATACTTCTTAACTAAGAAGGAAGAAATAATTTTAGAAGTGGTATCTTCAGTACTCCAACTGCTGTGATCATTAGAGATCCATAAAAATACAAGTTATGTCTTTTAGAAGATGCTAATCTTCCTGTGGCTTTGAGCAGTGCCTATGAAAATATACTACTATCTTAATAAAATAACAGATACTAGTGAAGACTTGCAATCCATGAGTGCCTACCCCAGTGCTTTTTGTCCTTTACAGCATACCTGCCACGTCTGTGGAATGAGCTATGAGGAATGAGTATTCAAGACAGCTGTCTTTGAATTTGGGGACCTAGGCTACACAGTTGCAATCCAAGAAATATCTATGTGGTTCTGTCAGTAACAAGCAGCTTGTTAAGCTGTATTGCTGGCATTTAATGATGGTAAAAAAGCTCAGAGCAACAAAACAAATAAGCAACCCAGGCAAGGTCCACCTCTGACTTCTTCAGTCCTAAGTGATCAATAGAGAATAGGTAATTTGTCAAGAACAGATTGTGAAGCTTGGCTCAGCACGAAGTTCAAGTTGGAGAAAGTACAAATGATTTTTCTCTCTGAGAAACGCCTGATCCCTTCAGGTTGTGAATGAGGTTGCTCAGAGAACAGTTAGACTTTGCAGTGTAACAGCCTATACTCATTCTGTCTGACAGAATGACATATGTAGAAAACGTTTTTTATTTAAGGAAAGTTTGCTTTGGTAAATGTAATTATGTTTAGGAGTTTGCAAATTCACTATGAAACTGGTCATACACAAGCTATAATTAAATAAGTTAAAGGCAGATCATATTCTAAGGATTGAAAAATTAGATTATTTGATAGCAGACCTAAAAATAGTGTTAAGTCTTGTCTGAATTTATAATTCCTTTCATATTTCATAGTTTTTCATCCAAGACTGTTTCTGAAAGATTTTATCATTAAGCAGTATTGCAAAAGAAAAAAAGTGGTTAAACAGTTTTCATGAATAAATGTCTTTGAGTATTCCAGTGAAAATCTCTTGTAATTCAATGGAATTCAAAACCTTTGAAAAACAAATTTTATCCATTCATAATTTAGTCAACAGGGGAGTCTGATAGCATTGCCTATCACAGAGGATCATTGCAATTATTTGTTACAAGAACTTGTTTTATGTTTCATCATTTGTGTAGAAAATTTTTATGCTAGGCATGCTTTTTTTTGATGAAATTTCAGTCCAAAAAACCAAAAAGCAAGGCTAAGAATATACATAGATATTGTATGATTAAAAACATTAAGCTGTTCTTCATTTTTGCTGAAAACTAGTCCTTCCATAGTCTAGAGGAGGAAGCAAGAAATTTTTGTCCGGAGCATGTTTCTTTTTTCCTCCTGTCCTTGTAAAAACGTACCCAGCTGGGCTAAATTATGTGCCTCAGAAACATGGAAATTCATAGGCAATAAATGATGACCTCATAGAATTGTAGGTTTTGAATTCCCCATATAGCTATTTGCTCTTAAGCATGTTTGGTCTGGGGCAGAAGGATAGTTTCAGCACAGCTACAACCCTGCATAATCCTAACAAAGATGGAACAGAGGGCCTTTCTCTTCTGGAAACTAAATAGTTTATTCCCCTTCCCGGTGTTAGTAATGTGGGAGAGAAAGCCTTGAATGCAGAGGGAATAAAACACTGACCTGAAACACTAAAGGGGCTAAGGAGTAATAAACTGTGAAAAAAGAGACTATTTCCTAGCTAGTTTCCATACTCAAAAAAATCAATGGGTCCAGTTCTCCTGGGTTGTGCAGAGGCAAATCTGAGGGGCCTGGGGAGGATGGGAGTGAGCTGGAGTGCTCAGGCAAGGAGCAGGTGCAGAGCTCTAGGTTAGCTGGGTCTGTGGCTGGAAACTGGGACTTGGAGCCAGTGGAATAGTGACCATCGGAAAGTTATGGTTCTGACAATAAATGCATCTTCACTTTGATTACCTTTCCCTCAGGGAAAGGATAAGTTACCATAGCTCTAATCTTGCTGAATGTCAGCAGAAGAACTAGCTAGCTTGCTTCACAGGGGGAAAAAAGTACACTGAGGAGTAATACATTCCCCTTTAATTCTTTGGAGCTTTGAGAAATATTTCTGTTATTCCCATGACCCAGAAAGTGGAATATCTTCCATTTTTTTCACATTCCAATAATTCTAGCCCAGTCTGTTTTCATGTTCTTGTTCCACTAATTTCTTAGCCTACATCCTCTGTCTGCCTTTTTTTTTTTCTCTCCCCCATACACTAAATGACTATTCACTGTGAAGAAAGAGTAAACTTTAAGAAACCTCTAGTCTAGGGGAAAGTAAGTTTTGTAAACCTAACAACTATTGCAGTGTGCTTTACCTATTTTGAAACTAAAAGCTGTTCTTTTACCTTTTTGTCTTATCAGTAAGACTGCAAAGTAACTGTTTTGCTATTTCTTCTATCGGAGAGGACAGCACTTTCTGTATAAATTACAGGATGTTTGAAATTTTGAAAACATTAAGATATTCAAGCACAGTATTATGGCCTTTGACACGGTACCCCACAACATCCTTCTCTCTAAACCGGAGAGATATGGATTTGATGGATGGACTGTTCGGTGGATGAGGAATTGGTTGTATTGTCATATCCAGAGGGTAGTGGTCAACAGCTCAATGTCCAGATGGTCAACAGCTCAATGTCCAGATGGAGATTGGTGATGAGTGGCATCCCTCAGGGGTCTGTACTGGGACCGGTATTGTTTAATATGTTCATCAATGACATAGACAGTGGGATCGAGTGCACCCTCAGCACGTTTGCAGATGACACCAAGTTGAGTGGTACAGCTGACATGCCTGAGGGGTGGAATACCATCCAGAGGGACCTAGACAAGCTGGAGAAGTGGGCCTATGTGAACATCATGAGGTTCAACAAGGCCAAGTGCAAGGTCCTGCACCTGGATCGGGGCAACCCCCGGTATCAATACAGGCTGGGGGATGAAGGGATTGAGAGCAGCCCTGCCGAGAAAGACTTGGGGGTACTGGTGGATGAAAAGCTGGAGAGGAGCCAGCAATGTGCGCTCACAGCCCAGAAGACCAATTGTATCCTGGGCTGCATCAAAAGAAGTGTGGGCAGCAGGTCGAGGGAGGGGATTCTGCCCCTCTACTCCGCTCTGGTGAGACCCTACCTGGAGTACTACGTCCAGCTCTGGAGTCCTCAGCACAGCAAAGACATGGACCTGTTAGAGCAGGTCCAGAGGAGGGCCACAAAAATGATCAGGGGGATGGAACACCTCTCCTATGAGGAAAGGCTGAAAGAGTTGGGGTTGTTCAGCCTGGAGAAGAGAAGGCTTTGGGGAGACCTTATTGCGGCCTTTCAATACTTAAAAGAAAGATGGGACAAACTTTTTAGAAGGGCCTGTTGCAACAGGACAAGGGGTAGCTTTAAACTAAAGGGGGGTAGATTTAGACTAGATATAAGGAAGAAATTTTTTATGCTGAGGGTGGTGACACTGGAACAGGTTGCCCAGAGAGGTTGTAGACGTCCCATCCCTGGAAACATTCAAGTTCAGGTTGGACGGGGCTCTGAGCAACCTGATCTAGTTGAAGATGTCCCTGCTTATTACAGGGAGGGTTGGACTAGATGTCCTTTAGAGGTCCCTTCCAACCCAAACTATTCTATGATTCTATGATTCCATGATTATTGTAACAACTAAAGCTGCACAACAGGGAAAGGGGAAAAGTGACGTGTATCATTCGTTCCTGCCTAGCTGGTCAGTAGGCGCTACATCATGGGATAAAGAGTTGGAATCTCATGTTATGGGCAAATGTTGTGAACTGTTATCCTGGAAGCTGTGGACTGGCTACACTGATGTTCAGTATTGACTCATAAATCGTTAGTCATGACTTCACAGAGGGCACTGAAGGGTACAGCCTCAGAAATCACTTGTTAGCTTTACACTTCCTTTTGGCTTTAATAGGAGTGAAGAGTCTTCGACAGGATACCTGTCTCTCATCCTATCAAAAGGAAACGGGAATGAGAAACATGCTATGTATACAAAAGTGTTTCTGGATGACAGTGGTGATTTAGAAAGTATCCATAACACTGTATACTTGGAGGCCAGATTTGCAGGTCATTAGCAGAAACTAACTTCCAACTTGCTGACATCTAATTCTTCAGGATCCTATGCACACTGCTAGGTGGGGAGTGAAATATTTTCTGCTCATGAAATTAACCAAGTGATATCAAGACTCCTGGTACTGTAGAACACATTAGACTTAAATTATGTGACATGACTTCCTAATTTATGCAGCAGACCTGCTACAGAATTATATGGCAATGTAAATTGCTTCCAAAATAATTCAGTAGCCTTTAGTTTATTGAAATAATTTTGAAAATTGAACAGTAAAATGAGACTATAAAACTGCATATTATTATTTGCATAATAGCAGACTTAGAAAGCGTAAGGACTGCGGAAAGGACAATCTTTTGAAACAACTTGCTAGCTGACAATTTAAGACATATGGTGATAGCAAGACAAAATGAGATGAAGCAAGCAGAGTTTGAGATTAGTTGGATGACACCAAGTGCTTGAAAGGAAATTCTAGCACAGGATATGATTGCCTAGAGAGGGCAGGAGTCCCCTGTGCCAGATCCCTTGTGCTACATCGAGCACCCTAAAACACACAGGAGCTGTTCTGTGTGACTGGCTGCACCAAGCTGTTCTGTGTGAATGGCTGCACTGAGCTGGCAGTTCTCTTCCTACAAATAAGCAAGAAACACCATAAAAATGCAAAAATAGAGGGAATACAGTAGGGAAGTTGTCGCTGTAGATGAAAGAAAAATTTGCTAGTTTTTATGATATAATTAGACTTTTGTATCTTGCTAGAAAAAAATTAATTAGGTCACTGTGCAAATAGCCTCAAAATTACATATATATATAACACTCAACTAAAATTAACATCCTAGTTTAGAGATTCATTCAAAGATGCAGTAACAGAAATTTTAATCTGAGCCATATTTAATGCTTCATGGCAGGATTCTGGGATAAAAAAGATTTATATTCTATTTACCCATGACCTTTAAAACTCATGCTGTATTTAGAAATCTCTCACATCAAATCTGTTTATTTTAAGACTGTAGTTATAGCTTTCTTGCAATTATAGGGAGGGTAAAATAGCATTGCAGGAATATTCTTTTTCAAAAAACTATGAGGAATAAATTTGATATTATATGTTAGTGGAAACAAAGTTTTCAGTAAACATTCATAATACATGTAAGATTTAAATGTGTTTAATTTTTTTTTCAAAATGTAAAATCAAATTAGAGTTTGGATACTTTTATTCTGTGTCAAATTTTTTTCAGAATTTTTTTTTCCTTATTTTTCAACCCATCCTAGGATACATAGTTACAATTAATATTTGTAGACATTGGATTTCACTGACACAATTAACAAGTTTAGTCAGAAATTCAAAATAATTCTGATTCAAAATAAAACTGACTCAAAGCACATTATAAGGTGTACTTATTAATACTGATAGATAAAGGAAAAAGAATGGAAAGATCAAATAAACTTTTAAAATGGATGCTGCAATTAAGTAAATTAGTAAGTGGAATCTTTAAGCAGATAATGGATAGCATGAGAAAAGTTACAGTTTTTAAGCCACCCTAGTGACAAACTGTCTCCTCAGCCAGGCACAAAAATAAAATATTGGAAAGATCTTTGTTATCACGGTTTTCTCTCACCATTTCCAAAAATCTCAGTTAAACCCACACTGCTTTACTCCACTTTAAAATCCGTTTAGACCAGCCTTCCTTTTATAAAAGGAAGCCCCAGGCCTTCTATAAATAAAACAAGCATCTGAAAATCTGCTAATGCAGCACTGCCCCAGTAGATACTTTTACGTACAATGTTATTAAGTGGAAAGAAAATGCTATTGAGGTTATGAAATATTGGCTTGCTTTATATAACAAACTGGCACAAAAGTTAACTCTGGCAGATCTTCAGTTTGCACTCTCAGAGGCTTGATACACTTGCAGAAGCCTGACCAAGGGTTGCTGACACTGTGCATTGTACAGTGGGGCTGTACCCCTCCAAGTTCCCATATAACACTTAAGAAATACATCATGTATATTTGCTCTAGATGTGTGGCTAAACCATAGGAAAGCTAAAGAGCCATCCAAATTCCAAGCAAGCATTGCTATTCTGATGCTGAGCTTGAATTCAAGGGAGTGAGAGTCAGGGCTTCTAGCAAAAAGTGGTAGAGGTAAGAACACTGAAAGATCCAAAATGTGTGTGAAACACAGTTTTAAATAAAATATGCAATTATTTCAAAATCTGGCCATTGCTTTCCTCTTCGCACTTCAGTAAAGTCCTAATAAATAAAAGTCTTCTTCCTTCACTCCTATTGTGTCAGACTGATGCTAAACTCAAGAGAAGAGACTACAATATTGATTAGAATAGTTCATTATAATTAACAGCTGGTGCCATCCGCAGCAAAACAGAATAGCCATATTTATAACAATGTCAGCATTCATTGAAGCACACTGTCTGAAGTGGGAAACTGATTCAAATAATCTTTTTTTCTGAAAGGGGGGGCAACTGAAACTATGAATATACAAATTACATTTGCTTAGTTAGTACATATATTTGTTCTTATGACACTTATAAATACCAATATTTGTTCATATTATGTCAATTTGCAGTGTTTTCACTACTTACAGTGGCAAGATGAACAAATAAACAGGAATTCCAACTGACTATATTTCAAAAGGATAGGTGACTAGAATAACTTCTAATAAGGCAAAATGCAGTGGTCACCCAGTTTCCAAGATTCAGCTGCTTGCATTTGGAAAAGAGGGCATAGTGTGCTTTCAAATATAAGCAAGCAATGCCTTCCTCTTTGTTTTGTGAAAAGCATGTTATCAGGAGGTTTCCTTATTTCATTTAGGCTACTAGAAGTGATGGTATCTATAAATATTTTATCTTTATCAGTACCTGATGGAAGAATAGGAAATGCCAATAAAATATAACCACTGGGGAAATATGTCTAATAGCAGATTGAAAGGCAGTTCCAGCTTCTGTGTGATATGGCAGTTAGAGTAATCACTTTTGGAAAAGCAGCTTAACCTACAAATCTGTGAAGTCTGCAGCAAACTCCTAATTGCGGGGGAGAAGGTTGATGGATGGTAGG
>NW_008825265.1:1132156-1150929 GCF_000699105.1 Pygoscelis adeliae
TCAGGTGTTAGTGGCCAATGACATCTTCTTCCAAAGAAAATTATGTCAGGAGTATCCCCGATGTGCAAGAGTAAGTTAGCGGAAACTTCAGTTCTGTTTTGCTTACGGACCTTGCAATCTCAGTTGACCCTGTTTGCCACTCTGTTCTAACTGGCTGCAAGTCTGCTTAGAGTCAGGGAACTACAATATTAAAAACGTTTCAACAGTGTATGACTGTATAGCCATTCACTAAACTCTGCTAATAAAGCCTCTTCCTCTGTCCATTACTTAACAGTAGTGGTGACACCTGTTTACAGCCATCATCTCTAGTGATTTATTTCAGCTGACCTTGATTTTGAGAGATATTCAGACTTCTTGTTCACATATACTTGACTAAGAGTTCCTGGTGGTTTTTAATAAGCTTCTTAAAAATCTGAAAGGCCAAAAGGTGATTGCCTTTCTTCCTTGGAAAGTATTCTATTTAAAGTCTCATCCAGCTGGATCTTCTGGGAAGAGCATTGCAGGGAAGGTGATGTACATATTGATTACACAGTGATGGGCATTCGATGTTCTGAGCCACACTGTCCTGGAAATGTCAAAATATCAAAAATATCATGGATGTCATGATAATCTCCAAAGCAACATAAAAATTTTCTGTGTCTCACAGTTGAATGAGAGTCAGAGCCACATGTTAATTTCCCCCCACTCCAAGACATGGCGGTACAAATAATGACACTGGAGGCTCTGGGGTAGCATTGTGGATATTATACTTGGTAGAGTAAGAGTTGTATTTTATTTTCATGACCTGTATGGGGCTAGCATGCATTTTATGTCTGACACAGCAAGCTGAAAATGCTTGTAGTAAATCGTGGGTTAGGTCTTATGTACTCATGTTGTTTTAACTCCTTGCTAATGCACCAGATAGGATTATTGCTGCTTAAAAAAAGTCAGAGTCATTAAAGAGCATATCTAACTTTCTAAGAAGATGAGGGAGGCTTTCTCCTCTTTGTAAGACCCGGTTCCACCATGGATATTTTGACTTGAGTATTAAACACATCATATAAAGGCTCTGCCTACATGAAATGAATATATATTTTACCACAGTGTATAAATTAATACATAATGACTAATTTAATCCAGGAAGTTTTAGTTTGTAGTTTACATTAAAAGCAAAAACTCTGGATGACTAAAAATCAATCTCACATTTCTCTCAACAAAAAATACTTACTAAGGTAACACCATACCAACACAGAGAGGTAAGTGACAAGGTTGGTAATATGAGATATACCTGTAGCTGTTGAAGACAATGCAAAAATGGATGGGGAGAAGTAGATCTAAGAAAACAATTCAATTTCATCAAAGTAAATACCTTTTTCACCTAAAGATAGAGTTAATTAACAGAAGGATTAGAGGTCATTATGTATCGCTAATTAGAACTGAATTAGAAGGTAGTATAATTGGACAGCTGCAAACTTTAAGTACTCTCCAGCTTTAAAATAATGTTAATATTTACCCTCTATGCATTCAACTAAATTGCCAGCTATGTTGAAAGCTGAAAGGTAAGGCATAAAGCTCTCTGTGATCCATGGCAGTGAACACTGTTCCCAGATTTTGTAAATAGACTTAGTGTATGCACCTCTCTGCAAAGGTCAACTCTAAAAGTGGGTTGAGAACTGCTCCACATAAACCAAATTTGAAGGAGATAATTTAAATGCTTTTCTGTGGAGTCATAACTATGTTTCGGTCACACAGTTATGTCCCATTTGGTAAAGTCTGATAAAGCCCAGGCCATTGGTTTTGTAGATGAGGAAAATACAAACCTTGAGCCTCCTCACTGGAAACAAATTGGAATTTAATAGAAACCTAGAATGAATTCTTTTATATTTCTTTGACACTTCTCCTGTTTTCTTAGAGCAGCTGAGGATACCAGGGCTCCTTGGGACTTCCTTTGGTTTTTTTGGGGGCTCAATATACTTTCACGTTCCTCAGAAGAGGTAATACAGATCTTGAACACTGTCCTTCATGATTCCACCATCTGTGCCTTTCTCTTTGGTGTGCTGTCACATAATAGGACATAAGGACAAATGTTTTAAATGGAAATGTAAAAATATTATTTTATGGATTTACTTTATTCTGTAAAGAAAGTGCCATTGCCTTAGGAATTAAAATATGAAATACTTCAATATTAAAACCTTTAATAAGGGCACATTTTTATTTTCTGATCTGCACTATGAATCTCTAGAAATTAAAATATGAGATACTTCAATATTAAAACCTTTAATAAGGACATATTTTTATAATCTGCACTCTGAATCTCATATACAGAAGAGGCAAAATTGATCCAAAGCAGAATCAATAAAAGAGCTGTTAATATTTCATTAGGTATTGTCCAATTCTTTTGAGTTTTTCTGAGATTCCAGTTGTCGGAATTTGTTCATAATACTAACTAAGAAGAGCAATTTATCAGAAACTCCTTGATTTGGACAAATATTCATGGCAGACCCTGCTGAATTTTGGGGGGAGGAGGATAGGTAGATATTTGGATTTTTTTTTCTTAATAGCTTCAATTTGAAAGGCAGTTTTTGATTAAATAAGTGTTTTGAACTATTAAGAAACATGGTCTCCTATTAATCTAATCCAAATATTGTCTGCTCTTTGTTTTTTGCTTTGCTGATTCATCAACAGTTCTGACAGTTTAGTTTTTCTTATCATGGAAGATAATGTTTTTTAAATTTCTAAAATTTCTTAGGTTTTCTGTGATCACACTTGGTTAAGGCTTATCTATTTATGTTGATCATGTTAGAATGATGTGTCTAATATATATTAGACATATTCTACTGGTAGTAGAAAAGCCTGTATTAAATTATTTGCCCTGTTTGGGTGTTTAACAGTAGCTGAAAGTAGTCAGGTTCCAAAATGCAATTTGAAAGCTGTTAAACTAATTAAGCAGCTAAATGGCCCTATAATAAACAGAAGATCTTGAAAGTTACCTTCATTAGTTCCAATAGGGAAATGGTCATTGATGTGATGGGAAGGATCTGAAGAAGTGCCTGCCTGGAGGTAGATTCTGTCACCAGGGCAGTCTGCAGACTCAGAATTATTCTCACGAACACTCTCAAAGGCTCACAGGGCACTCGTTTTTATTTTTCACTGGAGAACACAGTTAGATGTTATTTAGATTGTCTAGAAATTATTTATGCTTTCTTTTACTCATGTCTCTTGTAAGCCTGTTATATTTTAGCTAGCGCCAAGGAGAAGGAACAAAAGCATGCCTAAGTTTCCCTTACTTCCTCGCTGTAGGGAAGGATTAAGTATACACATCATCAGTTTATTTCTGTGTACATCACTCTCCAGTCCAAATAGCATGCATGAACTGAACAGGACTATAGTTCACTTGTACTCTGAATAATCAGAAAATATTCCGTGTTGAAACATGTAGCTGAATAAATGAATCTAAGTTCCCTTCCATTTTTGTGATTGTTAGCTGTCTACAAAAATATTAGTGTTTAATTTACATATTAATAGAAAGGTATAGATGGATGCTGTCCTCTGCTTCACTGTGATTGTCAGGCCATGGGATATGCACACCAGCATACTGTGGAAATAAATAAATTAATGCCTTGATATCTCTTTCTGAATCTGCATATAAAAATAACTAGGAGTGAGTCACTCCCACTGTTTCTTGTGTTTGTCTATAATGCATATGGAGACTCCATTAAGAACTAAATCCTCTTTTTAAAAATAAAGGAATAAATATGGTAAATTATTGTTCTAAGGACCAGCAATACAAAGTTATCAGAGTCACCTCTTAACAGTTAACAGATTTTGAACATATTTTAAAACTTCTTTGTACCAACATTATGCAATAAATTTAGTCATTATGTTAATCTTATCAATTTAGCAAGATCAATAGATCTATCAACTATAATTGGTATGCCTAGAAATTTTTCTACTGGCAATAAAACACAGTTTGATAAGTAGCTTCTGTAATTTTCATTCAGCTGTCAGATGAATCAGATAGAATATACTGCAAAGTGTCCTTTCTTAAGTCATTGACATTCTTGGTTTAGTAAAGCTAGTTTAATCTGATCTGACTGGGCAGATGTTTCCACCCCTGCAGATTCTGTAGGAGTCAATGGAGCTTCACACAATTTTATAGTCATTTGATACAGCACTGGTATTGCTGCATAAAGTGTGTGCCACAGAGGCTCCTATCTTATCTGGAATATTAAAACAAGTGAATAAAAAATGCCAGAACGCAACTGGTAAAGAGGTAGAAATTCTCACTCTTCCTTCTTTTATTGATAGTAATTTGTTGCTAACTTAAAATTATAAATCTTTTCCGGTTTCTTAAAGAAAATAATTCTCATTTTGGAATGGCCTTTTAATGTCTGTGCCAAAAGTGAGCACAGTGTAGGTGTAAAATGAGAGCATATTTCATGTTTTCTGTTAATTTATCCTGTTGCCAAAATTATTAAATGCATTCATCATTAAGGTGTTAAATCTTTGGAAAATTTGGCTGGATAATGAAAAAACACTCAAATGTTCTCCATTTCTTGGGGGGGTGGGCAGGGAGGAGTGAAAAGGAGGGAAGGAGGAAGTACCTCAGGCAAGTTTATAATTTGTCTTTACTTTTGAAATAAGACTAATAAATGCACTAGTGATTAGAGTTTTTCTTGCCCACCTTTTGCAAAAATATATAATGAAAAAAAAGATGAAAATATTTCACCAATGCTATTAATTAATACATTTTAAAAGCTTTTATCTGGAGAGCCCACAAATAGTATGTAAGAAGAGATCTCCTCTTAAATAGCAGATGCACAAGAAAATGTTGTTGCTAGAGAAAGCTTGGAAAGTTAATGCATTCATTTACATGTTAATGTAGCTAATGCCTCCTGGTATTAAGAATGTGGACCCAAATGTAAATCCCATCAGAGTGCAATAATTTTCTGCAGACCATGGTACAAACATACAAGTTAAACTCTATATTGTGTGTAACCTATATGATGCTCTGCAGAAATTATGTTAAACATACTCTTATAATAAGGGTACTTCATTTTGAATTTTACAAATCACAGAAATATTTTTGAAACACTTTTTACAGCTATAGTAATATAATTTGAAACAGTATCTTAAAGATATCCTTCATTGTTCTTTCTAAGATAATATATTTTACATAAATATTAATTTTCCCCAAAATTCCAAGATATAGAAAACCAGCAAGGAATTCTCCCAGCTTTTACCCCTGTCTTCATTGCTGTGAGAAATCCTTAAAAATTATGTCTGGTAGAGAAGACGTCTGGTAAGCTTGTGTTTTGTAGTCAAATCTGCTTACTGGAAATTAAGTTTAGACTGCTAATTAATATCCTAAGTACCACTGATGAGTGTCTTTCACACAGCCACTGAGACATTAGGTTCATTGCCATATTTCTTTCAACATTGTATTACCTGCATTCAGAGGCACTTAAGAGTCCCAGAAACATGGGAAGACGCCATCAGGTAATGACAGCATCCTGCCTTTTCAGGAGAAAAATATCACTTGGGTATCTTGTTTGCCATGTTAGCTTTCGGATCCGAAATACAGCCTTGCAATGTATTGACATTGGCTGTTTCAGAGATTCCTTGTCCATTTTCTCATGACTTTATACTGCTTTTAAGGAGTTAGGACAACTTTGAGGGCTCCATTACAGAATACTTCATTTGAGCCCTGTGCTTAATTTGCTTTGAGTCTCCAGTAGAAGCAGTGTATTCTCAGTAATTCATAACCGTAACAGTGGGAGGAGATTAGAAGATAGAAAGTCAGTAAATTCTTGGTATAGCAATATATGACATCAGTGCCTCCTCCTAGTCAGGTTAATGAATGCCATCACAATACAGACTTAAAACTTAGATTTATTTTTTTTTCCACTCATGAAGAAACAGGGCAGCCAGACCCTGTTAACACTGAATTTGGGGGAGGAAAGAAACCCATAAGGTCATTCTGTTTCTTTATCAAAATAATCAGATGGATTTTAGAGACATCTTTAGGTATCGTGTTCAAAATAGTCTTGGATCACTTGGAATTTTGGTCATATTTCACACCTGGATTTTTTACTGAATTGCTGGATTGCGAATAAATAATTTTAGAGTTGAATCTTGAAAGCTGGGACATACATTACAAATCCCAATTTCTGTTTTGGGAGCATAGAAACAATAAATTTAGATCCCAAATCTGAAATTGAGCCCAACTGATTAATTGATCTGGAAGAGAGATTTTATTTTCTTGTGCTGTATGCTCATCTAATTCATTATACTGATTTAGACTTATTAAGAAGCTCTTGCTGGCAGGTCAGTATAATGGTAACCTAAACCTTTTTATGAAGTAAAATCTGTAACTATAGAAGTAGCTAAAGTAAATGCAAGTAGCCAAAAAAGCCATCTTGGTGCTGGCAAAGAGTTTAAACAATTCAGGGTGCAGGATCTGATAAAATCACTGGGACTCTAGGAAAATCATATTAAAGAAACGAGTATAATCATGAGATGACTACTGATAATCATAAAGAATTTAATATAAAACCTCTGCAGTGTGCTAAATCAGACAAGCTAGAAAGCTTTATGATAAATGTGAAGGAGTTACACAAAGCTGGGTAGACCAGGATCCCTGCACTCCATAGTATTATGTATTCAGAGGAAAAGTGGCTACATCTACATGGACCTGGCCTTAGGTGGCTGAGCTTGAGCCGTGGGACCAAGCATGGTAAATCTATATCCAAATCTTATATCTTCATATATAATTAAGTCTGTCCATATGGCAAGTGATATGCTATTCCCTTCTCTCTTTTGTCTTCACAAAATGTTGCTGACAAGTCTTTCTGATGATCTTTTAAAAGCTGAAGTGATCAAATATATGCAAAGTAATTCAAATAATAAACCTGAGTTGGGACAAAAGAAATTAGTCTGCATATTTGGACTTGACAAGGACTTGACTTCTGAGACTGCTGTACAAATCTGTTTAATGCACTTTGTGAAGTACGTTTCTTGAAGTTTGTGAGCTCCAACAGAGCCTTTACAGTTAAATGTTTTATACAATGTTTTAGGAATGTGTGCTTTGTGGCATATAGGACTACATACTATCTCCTGGAAAGTCTAGTAGTTGCCTGCTAGTTTCCTTTCAAGTTTTCTAGAAACAGATGTGTGGAAAAGAGTATTGCAGGAATCTGGTCGTTAATCCAGAGCCAGGCTGCAACATCCTGCACCTCAAGATGGCAGAGTATGAGCATTGAGTCTGCTCACATGTATGGTGTTCCTCGGTGTTGGTTGGTCTTTGCAGCCTTCGGGCTGCACTTTTTTTATATATTCCCTTCCTATGCTGGCAGCTGTGGATCTCAGGCAGAGGGATTATGCTGGCCATGCCCTCAGTCACTGTTCCAGAGCAATGATAGCATGTCAGGAGCCCTTTTTACACTGAGCTCATCACATGCTGTAGTTCCTCTGTACAGAGACGAATTTTCTCCTGGCTGTGTCTAATCTGCCTTTAGAGCAACATTTCAGCACTTTAAACATCTCAAGTTTTTTGTAGATTGCTTTAATAGGACATTTTTATAAGGAAGTTTTGTTCTCTTACACTCTTATTGGAGAAAGGCTACCCTAAAGTTTCTCTTGCCACTTGAGTAAAAACAGTACCTTAAAGAGAGGGTATTTTTGGTCAAGTAACTTCTAAAATTTATTTTATGCTTACAGGCTTCACCCTGGAAGTGAAAACATTGCCTAAGTGAGTAAATTTAATGTGTTGTGTGTTGGGTTCCACCTACTCCCTTTTAAATTTTGATTTCTTTGGTCCACTTTTGTAAATAGTGCCTTTTTTTTTTTTTTAAAGGCTTCTAGAAGAGAAGACCTATTTTCCCAGATCTTTTACTTATTCTGATGAATGTGCCTTGTCATTTATACACCTAACGTTATGGTGGCTCAAAGAATTTCAGCAAAATTCCAGTGACTGAGAAGATTTTGTCTAGCATTGCTTAGCTTCTGCTGATACCAATGTTGTCCCTATTCACTATTAGAATTTACAGTTAGAATTATTGTCTAGCCTTAAGCACTACCAGATACTGGATTAAAAAATGACTAGTTATGCCTTAAAGTGAGAAGAAAAAAAAATAATTCCTATTTCCCTAAAAATTTCAAGCAACCTCCTCTTGAATAGCCCCCCTGATCCCCCAAAAGGCTTTTCATATTACAAAAATGTGACAAAAAGGTCTGTTTTAACTGTTCTAAGGGACAGATGACGTTTTTTTTAAGTATTGTGGAGGGAAGTATGCTAGGAAACAGTTTTCTAGAGAATATTCTTAAAGTTGCATTTCATTAAACAGTTCTATTTGAAAATGATTTTTAATTGCATCAAATGTTGCCTGCCAGTCAGTCTGGCTGCAATCCAAGTCCATTTCAATCTCTTCCTCTTTACATTATATGTGGCTTAAAACCAGAGTGAATTGTGCCTAGTGTCTCCTCAGTTCCTTCAAGAATCAAATTCTAAGGTGTTTTTACTTGTCTTCCATTTTCTCCGTGAAATTGTGTATCTTTTTCCATGAAAGCAGAACTAATTTATGATCTTGCTTCAGTCTCTTTGCAGCATAGATCATGTTTTTCCAAACCCATAGGTGTAGCAGGCTTAGAAAGTATGTTATAAGCCACATTTTCTTCTTGTGGAATTAGCAACTTAGTAAAAGCAACATTTCTGCTCAGAATAAAATTAGTACAATAGCTTGACGGTAAGGAAACTTAATCCTGTTAAATTGAGCTTCATGAATAATTCACAAGGTCCAATTTGATGTTTATCCCATTATTAAAGATAGAAATTGTCCATATAACATCCATGCTTTTTAATAACAATTTTCTAGTACTTGTAGAAAAAATACCATGCTGTTACCTCTGCAATGTAGTTTTGTTTCATTCTTATTTGAATTTTGATACGAAATCTCAAAATACTGTAGACATCCATCTTATAGATTTTTTCTTCTAGAATATCTAAATTGGGTGTTTATTAAAATGTATGAAAAATATTACAAAACCAAGAGAAATAATAATATTTTTATAATCTCATTACATGTGAATCTTTTAGAAAGTAGCACAATATTAAATCAGGTGATTTACAGGAGTTTTGGAGCAGTCAAAACTCACAAGGTTAAGTTTTCAAATTGGTGCAAATTACATTAGAAATGTCAAGACAAGATGTTGCAGATACTAAGCAATGTTGTGTCCTAAACAGATTCAAAGCAGAATAAAACCAACTCATTCCTACTGGGTATGCTCAAATGTAAAGATATGTCCTAATCCTCAAGTTTACAAAATCTAGAATATTGTCAAGATAATGTCAAAATTAACTTCGCTTAGGCCTTGAAGGGCACTCTTACACTTGTTGACAAGTGTCTTGTGTTAGTAGTATTAGTGCATTGTGTAAAAATGTTGGAAAGCAATTTCAATTAAATCACAAAAAAGGTGAAGAAGCCAAAACCGATAGTAAAGACAACAGTCACCACTGCAAATAAAATAAACTTAACTTATTGAAGCATGGCAAAAAGCAGCTTTGAAGGAAACACTGTGATAGAATTCGTCTTAAACCAAACGGATCAGTAAAGTAATGGTGGAAAAAAAGGAAACTATAGTAGTTCACGCTCCTTTTTCTTCCTTGTTATCAGATATCTTTATTAATTATGACACAATTAAACTATCCCCCCTCAAGAAACTTTGCTTATTCCTTTTCTAATAGTGTGCCATTTTTATGCATCCAAATCTCACGTTAGTGTCTCTCTTCAGATTTGCATGTAACACAGTACACAGATGCTGCATTACTTTTGTGTTTCTAATTACACAATTCTAGCACAATTGCAGTATGGCTAGTTTTTTGAATGAAGAAGTAAAAAGAGAAGCTTTAGCTGTGTAGATACATTTGCCCTACAGCTTTACGGTATTATAAACTGGTAGAGACCTTTTGTCTTAAGCATCTCTCATTTATGTTGTGCTCATCACTGAATAATCTTTTGCAAACTCTGAATAACGAGTCACAAAACCCATGCTAAACCAGATTAGAACTAGGGACAAAACATAATCATTTGAGAGGCTTCACCTGTTGAGTTAAGTTCATAACCTGACCACCCTTAGGAAAATGTTCAAAATATTCCCATATGAGAAAGCTTTCAAATAATTAACAACTTAAACCTATCTTTTGATAAGTTGTTCCAAATCCAAACCTAAAATCAGACAATTTTCAGCCTTGCTGGAATATGTCTGTACAGAACTTTTCCTTCTGGAAGCAATATAAAACACTGGAGTCTTCTAAGACTGAGTTGTGAGTTGTAGCAGTCGAATCCAAGCTTAGTACAGGTCCCACTCTGTTTATGGTCCCCCATACTGTTCTCAGTTATTACTCACCTGTTCATTCACTCTTCCTACTATATTAGCATAGACACTAATCCTTATATTTTTGTTTTGCCTGTGTCATCATCTCCCTAAGACAGGTTAGAGTGCTAATCCCCAAAGATACTGTCATTCCAAAACAATTTGGCTTCTCCTGTGTTATATCTTGTTCATCAATTAATAATGCCCTATATGCACTCTCATGTGTATCAATTAATAATGCCCTATATGCATTCTCATGTATATACTCCACTAGAATATTAATGACAACTTCTATGCAGCTGTGCATAGAAAAACTATGTACTGAGTCTTAACCCTTTTTTTGTCACATGGATGTAAATGTTTTTATTTTAATACAGTTTCCTTTATTCTTAATGACTTACTGTCTTTCATCTCCCACTTGGGTATTTTGTAGCTCCAGATCTGTTCTTTATCTTTCCCCCCTTGATTTCTTAACGGATTCTGTCTTTAGTCTATCCTATCTATGTGGGTATAGCTTGCTTCTTGTTTTAGGCTGTCCTTTGTCTTCACAATCTGAAAAAACCCACAACTTTAGAAACTACTTGTGGATGTGCTATGATCTTGATGACTTGTTGAGCTAGGTGCAATTGGCACGTGTCATTCCTAGATTCCTTCTTCTGCCCTTTATGCTTCCATTCTTTCCCTGTTAATATTAATTTAAAAAATTTATGTTACAAAGCTATTATATAGCTTTTCATCAGTCTATATTCATGTCACTTACTATACCATCTAAACCAGATTTTTGGACACCAAAAGAATTATCAATAGTCCAGAGTGAAGAATCACAGGATCAAAATTCAAGTGGGAAAGGACCTTCAGTGGCTGTCTAGTCCAACCCTTCCTCCATGCCTACCCACCCTGTCTTTCCTAAAGACTCTGTATGTCTCTATTGTAGCAATCCAGATGTAAGGGTTATTCTACCGTGTCTCTGTAATCCCAGTGATGTCATAGTCCTGCAGCTGTGCATGAATTTCTAATTCCTTCTGCTTGCAGCCCAGGTTATGTACATTTGTGTATAGATGTTTGAGGTAAGCCCCAAGCTGTGCTGCTTTTACAGATACAGTGTGAGACCCTGCTCTGTCTTGCTGTCCATCAGATGCGTCTCCTCTACTTGTGCCCTTGGTTGTCTTCGGGTTATGGTAATCCTACCTGAGCATACCTAGTTTAAAATGCAAAGACATTCTTGCCCGTCTTGGTCCGATATATCCTGTAACTGGTCAGTAGTCCTCCCTTTGGCATGAGCCATGCATGCAGGTGTTGACCTGCTGGATGAATTCATTTCTGCTTGAACCTTTCCCCTTTACTGGCAGGATTGAGAATACAACCACCTGGGCCCCCATATCTTTCACTGTCATCCCCAGAGCTCTGTAGTCCCTCCTGATATGCTTTGGGTTATCCCTAGCAGTACTGTTGGTGTCCATGTGGAAAAGCAGTAAGGCGTAACAGCCTAAGGAGCAGATAAGCTCTGGCAGACCCCCTACCACACCCTGGATCCTGACCCCTGGCAAGCAACAAACTTCCTGAGACAACAGGCTGGATCGACAGATGGACGCCTGAGTCTCTTGTGACTATGACATGCCTTCCTTCCTTTGAGTGGACACGCAGCTGGCTCTGATGGGTCTTCTCATGGGTCATGTTTATCCTTACCTGTGCTTGGGGTACTATACCTTTGCTGAAGTTGTAGCTCTGCAGGTGGAACAGGAACCTCTCCCCTGTTGCTAGTAGTCACAAGCTTCCAGCCTTTTAGACGCAAACAGCCACCCTCCACTGCCTGTGTGACCAGCCTCCAGCTCTTCCTCTTTCCTGTTGTGGTTTAACCCGGCAGGCAGCTAAACACCACACAGCCGTTCGCTCACTACCCCCCCACCAGTGGGATGGAGGAGAGTATTGAGAAAAAAAAGGAAAATTTGTGGGTTGAGATAAAGACAGTTTAATAGGACAGAAAAGGAAGGGAAAATAATAATAATGATAATGATAAAAGAATATACAAAATAATTGATGCACAATGTAATTGCTGACCACCCGCCAACTGATGCCCAGCCAGTTCCTGAGCAGCAGTCACCACCCCCCGGCTAACTCCCCCCAGTTTATATACTGAGCATGACATCATATGGTATGGAATACCCCTCTGGCCAGTTTGGGTCAGCTGTCCTGGCTGTGCCCCCTCCCAGCTTCCTGCTGGCAGGGCATGAGAAGCTGAAACGTCCTTGACTAGTGTAAGCACTGCTTAGCAACAACTAAAACATCAATGTGCTATCAACGTTATTCTCATCCTAAATCCAAAACACAGTACTGTACCAGCTACTAGGAAGAAAATTAACTCTATCCCAGCTGAAACCAGGGCACTTATAACCAGGGCACTTATACAAGGCTTAGGCTCTTGTCTTGATTTTCCAGGAAGAGCCTGTCAATCTCCTCTGCATTTTCCCTGGCAGTACACAACCTGCTCACCTCTTCCTGCAGCTCCTTCCCTAGTGACTCTGTGTAGACCACAACTCCCGCAGGTGAGGTCCCCACTGCTACAACCCTAAGGAGAGCTCAGGCCCTCACTGCAGACCCCTCCCCAAGACAGAAGCATTGTACCTTGGAGCTGTTCTGCTCTCTGCTGCCCTCTGCTCCGCTGATGGTGTCAGCACTTGGTGCTCATAGGAGTACTTCAACCCCTGTAATATTTCAGGTCTGTGAGTCTGTAATGCCCAAAACAGTAAATGAGAGAAGGAGATGCTAAATTTAGGTGGTGTTGAGTGGTTCTGTAAGTGCCAGGCCCTTTGGGCTTTCAGCTCTTCTGGTTTACAGATTAAGATGATGTTTTTGCATCTGGAGTTACTGCAGAGAGGGCCCCCCTGTTTTGTGAAACCTGGGTTACCATATTAATTAGCAGAAGTCCAGACTGATAGAGATGGTTAATAGTTTATTTTTTTTCCAAATATGCCTTCAAACAAGACTTTAGTTAACAGCCAAAAGGTTAAGGTGACAATAATAACAGAGTACATCCTGCAGAAGAAATGTAGGAAGAGTGCCCTTATGGCAATGTAAACTCTGGAGGTGGGTTGCCCTGTTTTGTACTGCCTAAGATCTCTGAATTGTTTTCATGGTTGATTAGTAGGTATGGGTCTCACTGCACATTTCTTCAGAAAGGAAGAAGAGCTAGAAGGGTCTGACAGCTAGAGGTGATGGAAGGACAGTTAACTCTCCAATTGTACATGGGAGTTACAGTTCATTATAAATGTGGAGAGTTTTACACCATGTTTCTGAAGAGCATGTGTGCTTTTAAAGAGATAGATGGATTGAAGAATATTGCCATACCTACCTCTTCAAAACACTTTCTCTCTTCTGGTAAGAACAAGTTGCTGTTGGTTACTTTTTTGGGGGTGGCTGTGGTTTGTTCTTTTTGGAGCTTCTTTTCAGAGCTGCTCTGCTCTGAAAACAGAATGGACAGCGTTCAGAATGTTTTTTGAGTTTTGTAGGTGGTGTTATTATTCTGACTAGTAGTATCCAAGTTGTGGCCATGGTGGAGTGGTCCATAGCTGTTTATAGAACCATTTTGAATTAAAAAAATTAGAAACAAAGGTATATGATGGTCTCTAAAAGTGGTTTTTTTGGTCTCAAATATTTGGAAGACACTGTTCTAAATAACAATGGCCTAGGCAGGAAGTTATTTTGTGGAAGTTATTCCTTGAAGATGGTGAAAAATAATTCAAAGAAAAAAAACCAGTCGTCTTTGGTTTTGTCATTGTGTTTTGACCACTTATCAATCTAAAAGTCCTAAGTGACCTAAAATAACGGAGTAAAATAATTGCCTCGGTTGTTCACTAAAACCTTAAGTAAGATATTTTTCCATGTCAAAACATATTGATTTAAAAATATACTTTAAAAACAACTTTTTAATGTCCTGTGTCCAGGTATACACATTGAAATAGAGATTCCGGTTTTGTTTTACATATTCAGGAAGTTCAGGCCTCTAAGTTTTCACTAATTACTTAGCTTCCACCTGTTGTATCTAAATCTCAGCTTTAACAGTTTTTTAAGTTTGTGAAATTTCAATATTGTTTTTCATAGACACCTCAGTATGAAGTGAAAAGATTGGTAATTTTTTCCCATTCTCCTCACTCATTTTCATTCCTATTCCCCCTGATTTCACATTTCCAGGCAATAGAAAAAACTCTAGGTTCATACTCAAAATCAATAGTTTTGTGGATGAGCTAATGAGAAGAGAAATTTTGGTAGATATCCAGAGACCTGGTTTGATAAGATGGCAGAATAACAGGATTTGCTTCCAAAACGAAATCATAGAATTATAGAATCACAGAATGGCTTGGGTTGGAAAGGACCTTTGAAGATCATCTAGTTCAACGTCCCTGCCTTGGGCAGGGACATCTTTCACTAGATGAGGTTGCTCAAAGCCTCCTCAAACCCGACCTTGAACTCTTCCAATGATGGGGCACCACAACTTCTCTGGGCAACCTATTCCAGTGTCTCACCACCCTTATTGTAAAAAATGTCTTCCTTATGTCCAATCTAAACCTATCTGTTTTTGGTTTAAAACTGTTGCTTCTTGTCCTGTCACTACAGGCTCTGGTAAAAAGTCTTTCTCCACCTTTCTTATAAGTCCTCTTTATACATTGAAAGGCTGCAAACATGACTCCCCTGTGTCTTCTCTTCTCCAGGCTGAACAATCTAAATGCTTGGTGTGACTCGATCGTGGGTGTTAGGGGTCCTTTCAAAGTTGGTCCCATATTGGAAATGTTTTTCTCCATCACTGTTGTCTCCGTTCTGTTTTGTGTTGGCACTACCATTTAGGAATAAAATACGTGAAAACTTCTTTCAGAAATGTACTTTCCTTCTTTAAGTATTTCTACCAGTGTAAATGTTCTTGTAACAGGAGACTGAGGCTATGCTATAATCACATTAGCTTTGCAACTTTAGTAAGTGCATAGGATTCTTAGGAATTTTAAGTTTCTGTTTGCAGCAAATAGAAATGAGTAGAAAAGGTAAAATTCTGATTTATAAAAAAAAATCCAGTCTGCTATGTCAGCATATGCTTGCAAATATTTTCAAGATTTTTTTTCCCTACTCTTTTATATGAGTATTCTTTGACTACTTGATCTTATTCAAAAACCAGCAAACATTAACTTCCAGGTTTCTCCAGTATGTCAACAGGTATTTTTCCAACAATGTATTCACACAAAGATGCTTGTTTTTGTACTACTAATTAACATTTTCTTTGTTATGGCGTTAACAGTTACAGGAAGAATGAATCTAGCTAGTTCCTCAGTGGTATTGTTTCCTCTGTACTGCTTCCTGGTCATTCTAACTGCCCATGCTCAGGAATATAGTCTAAGTTATTTCCTGACTCTACTTTTGTCAATCTCTTCTACGTTAATTATTTTTATCTGTTTAGCATTTCCATAAAAAGAAGACAGATGAATCCCTGAAACATGTTGTATCACTTCTGATTGATTTCGGTAGATCAGCTGTGCTATCCAACCACCAAGCTTGGAATTGGAACTTACCAACGTCTTGTACATTTCAGCATCTTTTATTCATTAGGAATGTATTAGTTTCTTTAGTGACATCCTGCATAATATAAATGCTCGTCTACTAACATTTTGAACTACATGGTAATAAAGTAATTTCACAATTTAGGAAGTGTGTTGTGGAGATGCAGTAATATGCACAAAGAATATTCAAGTAGGGTTTTTTTCTTTTTTCTTTTTTTTTTTTGGGGGGGGGGGGGGTAATGTAGCTTCCTCCCTGCACTCCTGACCCTTGTTTATTTAGATTGTAATTTACCTCATGCAGGAACTTTTCTCTTCTGTATAACCCAGTGTGTATGTACAATGCAGTCCAGTCTTTAGTTATAACACCCTACAACTACTATAATTTAATTACTAACAAAAAGTAAAATAACAGTAAAACTGTGCATGAAATAAATACTGGCATTTAATCCAGCATAAGAAGACACTGCTATTTGTGCTGTTATACACAAAATCAAAAGTAGATCAAAAGAACCATCTTCAAACAGAGGGTTTGGTCACATAATTCCATTCAGTTTTTCAACTGTTAAAGTTTACAAGTGGATGGAGCACTTCACTGGTAGATAGTAACTGGTTGAATATTGGCACCCATACTTGATAAGCAGGTCTGTTCAGGTCTGAATTTCTAGGATTCTGAGACATTTTTGCATGGTTCATCTCACGCTGTATATTTTAAATCCAAAATTGTGGATAGTGCCTTAGATATTTTTGTAGAATATGTTTGCAGAACTATTATTTTCTTTGATATATTTTTGCAGGAGGACAGGGTGGAAAAGGTTGCAAGTCATACTGCAGGAAAACTAGTTATAAAGAATTAGAAAGTGTTCTGAGTAGGAAATTGTGCTTTGTGTACATGCTAACTTCTATCAGTTAGGTACTGCATAGAAAACAAAAAAGAAAACTTCCATATTTTTGCTGACTCAGCATGCACTCTGCAATGCTGACACAGCTCCAGAATGAGTTCCCAAATGCCTGATAACTTTCTCTCTTAATTTTCAAGTGAGAATTTCAAGTGAAAGGGAAGTTCTTCCCATAATCTTTTGTTCAAAGAAGTGTAACTCATGAAATAGGTTCACATGCAATACTGTCTGACAAGATTCTCCTTGTAGTTCCAGCTCAGGAAAGATGCACTGCGTAATACATCAATAATTCCTTCTTTAACTATAGGCAATCATCTAAGATAAAAGTCTTGGCATTTGGGAAAGATATATAAGTGGATCAAAATACTCAGCTGGATCACCAGTCACAGGAATGTCAATTTGACAGTTGTTATTCATGCATTGGTTGCAGTCAGTTTCTGAATAAAAGGTCCTTCTATGCTTGACCTGCATGTCCCTTTCCCCTTAATAACACAAAGGCACAATTTCTTTTACACTGCACTTTTTAATTTCCTATTTGGAAGCTTAGGTTATATGAAAAAGGCAGCCTTTGATAAATTGTTCAATCCTGTGTTCTCCTCTCAGATGACCTTTAATCAGTTCTTGACTTTTTTTCTGTGAATTAGATTCCCCTTAGAAAGGGGGTCTTATTAACTCTTTTTATAGGATACTGTTATCAGGGGCTACACCATCACTTTTGAGCCTTTATTGGTTTCTCTTTTCTGAAAAAAAGGGTATTAAACCCCCGTCAAATCTTTTAACGCCCTTAAATATGTGTTAGAGGGGAGAGTTTATAGAACTATAGAACTAAAAGTAACAATGAAAACTTATTGAACATAAATGAAACAAAATATGTTAGAAATGAAAGTATGACTACATGCTTCTATTGCCAAAAGCCCAGAGAATCAGTATATGACTCTTTAACATTTGCAGTGAGCATAAATTTACATAGACCTATTGAACAAAAAATCGTAAAATTTGCATTAGCTGTGGACAGAATCCTTAATGCTGAATATGCTGTCAATGCTTGTGAAACCAAATAAAGTCCTGTCTCATATAATTCTGTTCCTTTTGCCTTAAATGAAACACCAGAAGCTAGTGAACTTAGGTTTTGTATCCTTACATATTGACATTGTGCTCTGCTTACCATACATGAGACCATACTTCAGGGTTTTATTTTTGTTTTTGGCAAGATCACCAAACGTTTTTCCCTCACTAATTTCCCATCTCAGATTAAACAGTCGATGATGACCAATAAAGTTGCAGAATGTTCCTCAAAGCATGGTAATGAAACAACTCAGCACTTTCTCCCAAGTTGATTTAAAAACAAAAAAGCCTGGAATTTGTCTGTTGCTGAATACTCACATTCCATTGGCACAAAGGCTGAAAAAGTGTCTGACTCATCATAGCCTTATTTTAGTTTAACACCTGTGCAGTTTTGCTGGGCTAGAATTGTTTTGGCACTGGAATAAGATCAAGAAAAGATCCAGATCCATAAATCCCTTTGCCAGCTAAAAATTATCTACTTTGCCTAATCTCCCTATCAAACTCCTTCCCTGTCCTCAGGGTGGAGAACTAATTTATGAAATTAGAATCATAGAATCATAGAATAGTTTGGGTTGGTCACCTAGTTCAATGTCCCTGCAATGAGCAGGGACATCTTCAACTAGAGCAGGTTGCTCAGAGCCCTGTCCAACCTGACCTTGAATGTTTCCAGGGATGGGGCAGCCACCACCTCTCTGGGCAACCTCTTCCAGCGTTTCACCACCCTCAGCATAAAAAATTTCTTCCTTATATCTAGTCTATACCTACCCCCCTTTAGTTTAAAGCCATTCCCCCTTGTCCTGTCGCAACAGGCCCTGCTAAAAAGTTTGCCGCCACCTTTTTTATAAGCCCCCTCTAAGTACTGATAGGATGCAATAAGATCTCCCCAAAGCCTTCTCTTCTCCAGGCTGAACAACCCCAACTC
>NW_008825265.1:1151015-1169771 GCF_000699105.1 Pygoscelis adeliae
GAGTAGAGGGGCAGAATCACCTCCCTCGACCTGCTGCCCACACTTCTTTTGATGCAGCCCAGGATATGATTGGCCTTCTGGGCTGTGAGTGCACATTGCCGGCTCATGTCCAGTTTTTCATCCACCAGTACCTCCAAGTCCTTCTTGGCAGGGCTGCTCTCAATCCCTTCATCTCCCAGCCTGTATTGATACTGGGGGTTGCCCCAACCCAGGTTCAGGACCACTTCTTGAGCTTCTCCAGGTCCCTCTGAATGGCATCCCATCCCTCAGGCATACAATGAAGGACTTGAGTAACTGTCTTCCAGAGTACAACACCAAAACTCTCCCCTGTGATTACTGTAATTAAGAATTTTACAGCACATCTTAAAGGTAGTAGACCATCTGGTAGAAGAGAAATGAGACAAAGAGAGGAAGAGAAATTAAATGACTGACTTCTAACATCCTCACCAGAGTCTATGCTTATCAATATCTGGTAAGAATTAAATTTATTACTCTTTTTACAGTTAAGTTATGATTCGGTTTAGCAGCTTCTCAAGCCTCTATAGCTGTCCAGAGATGGTGCTGAAATGAGTCAGATTGAGCATAGGTTTAATTCAATCCACTTGAATAACATGTAGCAAATGATAAGTCAAAAGGAAGCCGATTGTATACTCAGATCACATTTTTCACAAAGAGTGAGAAAAATTTGCCACAGTAAAAGGAAATGAATGAAAGAGATGAACTGTAGATAAAACACTGAATTTTTGAGAACTACAAATTAAATGCAGGAGATATGGAAGAGATAAGTGCCTTCAAGTATAAAGAATAACAGGTGACTTGATGAAGATTACAAACAGAAACTGAAGATCAGTTTATTGTTAGCATCATTTGCATTTTGAATTATCATCTGATTCAGACATGAAGCCTCAAGAGTGAGAGAATCAAAACAATTCAAACAACAATTATTGTAAAGCTTGGTGAGAATCTTGAGTAGGACAGAAGACCTAATAAGATGGCAGCATTCTACAAAGAAAGATAGCAATCATAAATTTGTGTGATAAAGCACAAAAAAAATCTCCTTCAAGTTAAAAAATGACATTACTGAATGATGATGAGAGTAATTTAATGGATAATTTAATGATGACATGATATAATATGATAAAAGCAAATAGCCATATTCTGGACAGATGTTGCTGAAAACATGAATTGTGAAGCAACTTAGAAGGAACCAGAATGTATCAAGTGTTACCAGTGTTCCCACTGAATTCTGAAATTTTTATCTCAGTCTTTTATAAAGTAGCTTATTGATTGAGCACTGTTAAAAAAATCCAAATGAATAACATAGGGAAACCCAATTTTGAAAAAAAGATCTATTCTAATTCAGGAAGGATGATCACAGGAACCTCGTTCCTTAGTATGTCCTTTGGAATTCTGGTTTTGATTTTCAGGGGAACATCCAAACAACCTAAGTCCTGACCAAGTACTAAATTTTCTTTTGTCATCTGTAAAGGGCTCTTCCTCCCTGTTTTCTTCAGAACTTTTGAATGTGTCTGTGTTCAGAGGATTTCCAAAATGCTTCAGTAATTTAAGATTTCTCTGTGACTACACTAAGAAAAGAAAATGATAGGTAAAGTTTCTTGGTTTTGCTGAACTGTGTAGTAGTGAGAGTTGTTCAACCTTAGTCAAATTGCTAGTTCTCTCTGACCCTCCATTCATCTACATGTAAAATAGGCCTAATAAAAAATCCACAAGTAGCAAGTATGAAATTTAAGCTAGACAAATAACTTATAGCAGCAGCAGAGTAAAATTGGCATAATTAATTGAACTGCAGTGAAACTAATCCTACTGGCAGCAGTAAAATTATTCAGTCACATAAGTTTTATTCTGTTGCTAGTCATTTAAATGCTCTAACTGAAGTAAATATAATGTCCCTATCTTCCTCCCCAATGTAGGACAGTAGCACCAGCATTAAGTATAGTTTTGCTGCTGTTGATAGTTATATAGCACTTAAGCAAAGGGAGAGTAAAATTTACAAATTCTGGTGAACCTGAAAAATGTTCTTTAGGAGGCTACTGAATTACCATTGAAACAGACATTATTATTAATTTCATTTCAGCCTCCTGAAAAGACACACAGGTGTGATCAGTGGAAACAGTTTTATGAAGTGATTGGAAAATATAAACATGATAGCATATAGAGGGGAGTTTAGAGAAAATAAAGAAGTAATGTGTTCCTGAAAAAAACAAATGCATAGCTTAGCTTTTTATTTAAACAATCAGTTCTGTTTGTATTTTTCTATTCTTATAAACTCAAAGTTCCTTGGAATTTTAAGCTTCTCACTGGCAAAGAGGAAATCCATAATCATTATGGCATTTATAAGCACTACTGAACTTAGTAAAGCTAATAACAAGGTGAGCAAGGAAACAAACCAAAACCTCATCAGTCAATGCCATTCTGCTTACTTTTCATAAAGTAACAATTCAACAGTTAGGAGCTTAGTTTTGCTAATTGAGAGCCTACTGAGAGCAACTCCTAAACCAATTTATATAAAAAAAATCTTGAAATACTTCTGATAAGTTATAAAGCAATTAATTATCTTAGTTAACAGTAACTTAATTAGGTAACTTACAGGTGAAAAAAAGTACTAAACAGAACTAATTATGATGGAATCGCATCCATGAGGAAATTACTGGGTCTGGCTTTTAGGGTCCCTGCACATTTCTTATAGATTTGTCTACATTCTGCAAATTCTAAACTATTGTTACAGAATTCTATAGACATATTAATCTTTTTCTGTTGCTAACATACAGCTATCAAGTTATGATACAGATGTGCTACTGTTGACACACCTATGCAGACAAATGTCTCTTTACTTAAGATTTTAAGATTTCCCCAGGCACTCATACCAAAATGAAAATGATAAATACATAGACAATTAACACAACTGTGGAAGTCTCTGACTGCAGTATAGTCATTGAGCCATACAGCCACTGGGTCATACAGTCACAGACATACAGTCTAATTAAAAGAAAACAAAAATCTCATACACCAAAATTTGCAATCCATATAGCTAGAATTGCTAGGTGCAGCTCTGGACAAAGCATTAGACACTTGGAGATAAACCACAACACTGTCAAGTTAGAGACTTTTTAAGTTTTTCTGTCTATGTCATACAATAAATAAGTTCCCATTGAACATCCAAACCATTTTAATTCTGGTACTGAAACACTCCCAAGTTTCAGAAGTTTTAATTCTGATCTTGAATTTTCCCCAGATGACAAAATCTAGCTGTTAGCAACACTGATGCAGTAATGTAGCTGTGTTTCTGTGCTGACACTGAAATTGTACTGAAATAGAATACAGTGTTTAGAAATACTAGAATCACAGAATCACATGGTTTGGGTTGGAAGGGACCTTCAAAGATCATCTAGTCCAACCTCCCTTGCCATGAGCAGGAACATCTTTCACTAGATCAGATTGTTCAAAGTTCCGTCAAACTTGACTTTGAAAACTTCCAACACTTCCAAATACTCTTAGTATATTCTTCATTCCATTCTGAATTTTCCATGTTTTCCATCTAAAATCCCAAATCTATTTTCTCCAATTACATTGGAGTGAGGGAAAGAAAAGAATTCCCATAGAAGAATGTAGGATATTTAAAACATTGGAAGAATTCTTAGGCTAGAAAAAGTAGGAAGGAAATTCCTAGAAAGAGAAATTGGAAGGGGGCTGAAGTTTGGAAGATATTAGATACTTCAGGGCTTTTCTAATTATATCCAATTATTTCTAATTATATCCAATTTTAATTATATACAATTAAGCTTAATAAAAAAATGTTATGATAGTGACAGCTGTTTGTATTGAATATGCAGCTTTGTAAAAGATGCTTTTAAAAAAAACCTCTCTACTGGGGCAAAGAACAGTATTTCACACTGAAATGTACCAGTGAAATATGCTGACAAACTAAGGAGAGGGGTGGATTTTGGAAGCTGTGTTTAACATTGTTCAAATTTGTATGACTTAATGTTTCTAGGTAACTCTAAATATTATAAAATTTCTACATAATTCTAAAAATTTCTACATAATTCTAAAAACCTAACTTTGGTTCTTTAGCCTAGTGCCCAAAGCAATTACATTTGATATAGGACATTCCCCCTTCACCCCCCTTACACTAATTGAGCACTGTAGGCACATGATCTTGGTCTTCTCCAACTATTCCTGACCATGCTTAGTTACAGATTTGTGACTAGGCCAAGTCAGATGTGCCTGAAACAAGTACACCCTTTTGCCCTATGCAAAAGGCCGTGTTACCTTGGCCCTGGTAACAAGCATTGGCCTTGACAAAAAATATCACTAATGCTTGAAAGAGTAGTAATAGATTTGCTGAGACTACCTTTGAAAATCCCTTCTATTCAGACAGATTATATTTTGTCCTCCCTGTTGCTTCCTACCATGTCCATGCACCAGGATAAATTTCTGATAGCTCTGTTATCTATTTTCTTGCAAAATGGTCTTATTTCGCATTTTAATGATTTTCTTTAAACTTGGTCAGATGAGATATATGCAGAACTTTATTCAGGTGAGCCCAGGAAACGGAACTTTTTATCATTAAGCCCTTCAGTGGCATCCTGTGTACATATAAAAGATGAGACACTGGATCTGGTGGTCAAAGGAAGGAGAATGACCTTGAATTTTCCCAGGAGCAGATAGTCTTCCAGACAGAAACTTGGCTTCCTTTAGTAAAGCTGAGTGAAGGTATTATGAAGTTGCTTCATCCATTTTGGGGTCACAAGAGTATCAGTAAAACCTTTGTAGATGGCAGTGTCATGGGTATTTGACAGAAAGCAATTAATTTATACACATCCGATCTACTATGGTCAGAGCATCAGCTAAAGCAACAAAGTTTCTCTGACCTCTTATTTCTGATGACCAGCTGATGCAAGTAATAAAAATCTGAGAGTGAGTCCACATAAGTTTAATGATCTTATACAGAGAAAATATTTTTCATTCTTTAGGTAAGGGAAAATAAATGCAGAAAAATAGAATGGTACAGAAAGAAAAATAGATTTAAGGGAATAAAAGAAGACAGTCATAAGAAGCAATAAGGTTTTGCTTCTGTATCTTTAGGAGGGCTAAACTGACATAAATCCACTGACATGCAGAAGAAAAAGTACAGCATATAAATGACAGGGTGATCATGTGACATTATCGGTCACAATGGAGTTGCAGCCAGAGTTGAAGGCCTGGTAGGTGCTTAAATCAGCTTTGTACTTTATTAAGTTTTTTACCTGATTCCTGCAGGCTTGTTTGGACAGAAGCAGTACATCCCCCTTTTGAATCTTCCAACATAATAAAGCATCAGAGTACCTTTGACTTGCATTGAAACAATCTTCCTTTGTTCCAAATATTTCAATTTTTTTTGAGATTCTATGGGAAGCGTGCTAGATTGCCAGCTGAGGTACATAAAGCTTATGGTTGCATCATCATATTGGTTCACCTTGGGTTTTTGATTTAAAAAATTAGCAGATCTTTTTTTTTCATACTGGACTCCAATTTTTATTATCTTGTAATTCTGAAGTGTACCGTTTTAGTGTAAATATGTAATTGCTGAATTGTTCCTTTGAAATTCTGGAGTGACTCTGAAGAAACCCTTGTTGAAAGCTGTGTTTACTATCCGTCAGCTAATAATTACTCTTTGTGTAAATTCTTTTCTATATTCCCTGGATCACATAAAATGTACCTTTGGATTTGTAGCAAGTGCATCATCTGATCAACTTTTAAATTTCAGTGAAGTATTCAGAAGCACTTTCTCAGTAAGAGGAGTAATAGTTTTTCCCTGCTGACATGCTTTTGCTTCATTTTACTTTGTTAAAAGTTGTCCTTACACCATTCTGAAGAAAACTTATAAGTCACTAATCTGAAAGTGGATGTTAAATGTAGCAGTTTATGCACAGTTTTCATTTTTTGCAGGAATTAACTTTTTTTAGGCCTTTGAGTCTGCTTTCCTTTCCAATATGAGGAAGAAAGAGAATTTGTAGAATGATTAAACAATGATTTGCACATCTTTTAACGAATTAAAGCATAAAGTATAGATCACTGCAATCCATCCACATGAATTAAGTATTGTGGAGATATATATTTGACAAGCAGACATTATTTGTGTTTGGAGCATGTCATTTGAATGCAAAATTAATCTCTCTATCCAAGAAAACTCCATCTTTTCTAAAAGATAGATTTAAGATTGTTGGGTTTTTTTGATGCAGTTGTTGATAGGATACTTTTTATTCTCTCTCATATCTAGTAACATGAACTTTCAGCAGTTAGACTTTCATTTGTACAATTCTAATTGCCTTCATACTTTCACCTGAATTCCAATCCCCACATGGAGTGAATTTTTTCACTGATTTACTTGCTGGGATTATCAGAAAAGGGGTAATAATGATGGGTGAAAATTTCCAACCCTTAATGTCATTTATTGGTATTGTGGCAGTGGCTGAAGAATAGTCCTTGGTCCTTAACACAGCAAAAAGATGCTGACAAAAATATCTTCCCATGTAGTTTACATGTACACTTGGTACTTGCGTACTGTAAGTGGATGGATTTCTAGAGGCTCAGGTTTGAGCAGACAGTCTGGATTTTAGAGGAACTGTTAGCAGTCAGATTGTTAGCAGTCAAATGCTATTGAGATGACATAAGCAGCCTTGAGAGAATAACTTTCTGCTAGATTGGGAATATTATGCAGATCATAGAATCATGGAATCATAGAATAGTTTGGGTTGGAAGGGACCTCTAAAGGACATCTAGTCCAACCTGCCTGCCGTGGGCAGGGACATCTTCAACTAGAGCAGGTTGCTCAGAGCCCCGTCCAACCTGACCTTGAATGTTTCCAGGGATGGGGCATCCACCACCTCTCTGGGCAACCTCTTCCAGCGTTTCACCACCCTCAGCATAAAAAATTTCTTCCTTATATCTAGTCTATACCTACCCCCCTTTAGTTTAAAGCCATTCCCCCTTGTCCTGTCGCAACAGGCCCTGCTAAAAAGTTTGCCGCCACCTTTTTTATAAGCCCCCTCTAAGTACTGATAGGATGCAATAAGATCTCCCCAAAGCCTTCTCTTCTCCAGGCTGAACAACCCCAACTCTCTCAGCCTTTCCTCATAGGAGAGGTGTTCCATCCCCCTGATCATTTTTGTGGCCCTCCTCTGGACCCGCTTCAACAGGTCCATGTCTTTGCTGTGCTGAGGACTCCAGAGCTGGATGCAGTACTCCAGGTGGGGGTCTCACCAGAGCAGAGTAGAGGGGCAGAATCACCTCCCTTGACCTGCTAGCCACGCTTCTTTGGATGCAGCCCAGGATATGGTTGGCCTTCTGGGCTGTGAGCACACATTGCTGGCTCATGTCCAGCTTTTCATCCACCAGTATCCCCAAGTCCTTCTCCCCAGGGGCTGCTCTCAATCCCTTCATCCCCCAGCCTGGATTGATACCAGGGGTTGCCCCGACCCAGGTGCAGGACCTTGCACTTGGCCTTGTTAAACCACATGAAGTTCACACAGGCCCACTTCTCAAGCTTCTCCAGGTCCTCTGGATGGCATCCCATCCCTCTGGAGCGTTGACCATACATATATTGATATTCTGAGGAGAAATATGCATACAAACCTAAAGGTGCATGAATTGTATTGACCAAGTACTGAATGCTGTTTTAACAATTTTGGAGATTGTTAAGTAATATTTACAAAAGGCCTATAGGGAGGGTCAGATTATTTCAGGCCTATTCTTTTTGATCCCTTTCTGTCCTTTCCTACTCTGATCTTGCCTCTCTTTCAAGTCAGCCATTTCTTACACAGTTTGAGTGGCATGGGGGATGTTCTGCTCAAAGACTAAAGTTAACAACATAGCAGAGATACAGCAGACAGTAAAACGCAAGCTGTGGTGTGGAACTGCTGCCCAATTTGCAACTTAACAGTGGAAATAATCAGAGCCTGCCATCACACAGGAGATTTGGTAAGCTTTTGCACTTTGCTGATCTGCCATATCTTCAAAACAATATTCCTAGTTAATGAAGCTCATTTGAACAACACTGGCTAACAGGATCTTGTGAGCCTAGAGCCAGGATTAAGAGACGAGGCAAACTGGAAACTCCAATCATTACAATCCTGTAGCACAAACGAGAAGCACTTTCACACACAGCAAGTCAATATCTCCCATTTTTCTTTAGCACACTGCCCACACAGAAACATGACTTCAGGCCAAATATATTTCCCTTTCCAGTGACCGCAAGTGATAAGAGTTTCTACCAGGACAAAGGATCAAAATCATTAGAGCTCCTCATTCATTCCACCCTGTCTTACAAAAACTATTTGCACTCCCTCAAAGAAGTAACAATGTTGAAAACAAAAATCTGTCAAAAGACAGATCCATCTCCTGACTTGAAGGACTTCTCAGAACAATGAACAGAGTCCATGTCTGGAACATCTGCTCCTTGCTGAAGAAGGGTTGTGAGATCTTCCAGGACAGCTCTCCTAAAGTACTTTTGTCTCTGCCCTAATACTTGGAATAGCAGGCTGAGCCGGGCGCTTTGCACAATGCTAGCTGGTTAGCATCTGTCCGCTGTGATTGTGACTGGATTTCCCATGAAGACAACTAATCTTTTTCGTAAGGGGAAAAAATGCAAACCATTAATTCAGTGTGACGACCCTGTATTCCTCCCAGGCTACCTGTCCTTGCTTCCACCCTCTGTAGGCTTCCTTTTTGTGTTGGAGTTTATCCAGGAGTTCCTGGTTCATCCATGCAGGCCTCCTGGTGTTTTTGCCTGACCTAGTGAGAGGGCTCTTTGGAGTGTGATTTGATGTGGTTTTTTCAGTAGCTGTTTTTGCTGTTTTGAAACTATGAAGGCTGGAAGATAGGAGGCTGGCGTTTTCTGGGTGTGGGTCTAAACAGATCTGGCTAGTTCTGAGAATAAACAACAGAAGAAGATAGGCAAAATGATAGAGAGAATATAAGCTTCCTGACATTGTCTGTGATTGAATATAAAGTAAAAAAATCAAGCTCTGCATTTATATACTTAAACATATGAACAAGAGAGGTGGAAGTCACATATGAGGGGTCTAAATGGTAATTATTTCTTGAAGATGTCCTTTCTAAAAAGTTATAAGGTTATTGTAATATAACTAGTGAGTTGTAGCAACTACAAATGTACAGAAGCACGTGTAGGCCTTACATGTACAAAAAAATCTGTTGTATAGTCCATTGGATATGCTGAGCAGGTGGTGTATTAAGCACTTAAATTACTATATATCATACCATCAACATAGGAGGCAGGTTGTCTTCTAGTAAATCCATTGTATTGACATTCTGCTTTTCATGAAGATATTAGCACATTTCTTGTGCTTTCAAAATACAAGTCATTGTATTTTGAAGAGAAAACACAAAGAATAATCCCTTCTGGAAAGGTTAAACCTATCCAAAACAGCACTGTTTTCAATATCACTGTGCTTTAAGTAAAAACAATTGTAAAATTCAAAGTTAAGAGTTGAAAGCTTGTAGAGAAAAAAGTGTTAGCTTAGAAAATAATTATTATCTGTTTCTTGCCATGGTCTAAATTTAAGTGTCTCTCATGAAAATGAGCATTTCACTTAATGGGAATATATTGATTCAAAACTTCTGTGTTTTTAACATTTTAATAATTTAGTTAATAAAAGACACTTACTAAAGACTAGTACCTTTTCCCCTCAGGGTAAACCTACTGATATCAGTGGAAACAACCGATTAATATGTTCTTTTACAATTTTGATCATAATTGGATATTTTAATTTTGCCAGTACCAAAGACTAAATATATCTAGCCATGAAAGATGTAAGATTTTCTTTATAGCAGTTTTGAGAGAGCAAATACAGACAGGAAACAATCTGCATGAAAGAGTGACTTTAAAGCTTCCAAAGCAAATATTAGCATAGTGTCAAGGAGGAAAAGCCTCAAATGGTGAAACAATTGAGAAACCAACCAAAAAAAGAAGAAAAAGAAAAAGAGAACTTGTTTAAACACTGTGTAACTATGCTAAAACAAATAGAAATAGCAAGATAACATATATATTAATGGAATTAAAGTTTACTAAAAATAATACACTGCAAGGTTGTTACCTCTGGCATTTCTATATTTGTTCATCTTTCTAAATTAAAGATATTGTGTTACAACAAATCTTTTCTGTTGTCAATGTTTTTAATATAGGTATTAACACTGAATAGACTTTCAACATTCTATGCAACATATAGTCTGCCATATCTGACATACTTTCAGATATATTGGAACAGAGTGCTGTCAGTAATGCATCACTAAATTAATCCTTTTACAACTAATATATAACAGGTTGTAATAGTAGGTGAACAAAGGAGGGAGATTTCTTGGACAAAAAAAGAAAGTATTGAAGATATTGATGACAAGAAAAGTCACAAAAGCTGATTATGAATGAGAACCAGTGTACAACAAGGCCTTGGCTCTCATTTGGCTAAAACTTTTTGTGGCAGTAAACAGAAATACTGTCAAGATCTGGCACAGTCATGTAATTGACAGTCCTTTGGACCATACACATGAGAATCTGTCTATAATCAGTTAGCATTTCTGCAGACCACCAGATTAGCCATATTGGCTCAAGCTCTTATTCTGATGATGTAAAGACAGCGTGTCTTTACTTTCCTCCTTGATTTTCTTTTCCTTCTTCTTCACCTCAACCTGCCTTTTCCCAGTGCTTCATAAACCTATGGCAGTCTGATTTATAATTAGTATGATCTGCTGTTAGTCCATATCCTGTTAGTGACTCAATGCCCAAGGAGTATAATATTCTCCACCTTTTCAGAGCTATTTTCAAACACATACAGGCTCAACAACTTTCGTACTTCCAGTGTTGAACAACAACTTCAGTGTTGAAACCCCTTCTTTGCATCATCCAACTGTAAAATGTGATGAAAGGAAACCATTCAAAGTCTATTCTAATTAGCTATCTACTTACTGGGCTTTATATTGACCACTAACTAGAAACTTTTCAATGCTTTTTAAAAGACTATAAAGCAATTCTAATTTCCTTCTGGATAATATTTTCTATTTGTATAGAGATGGTGAATTCTTTTACTTTTAATGTTCTTGTTCTTTGTCAGGATCACGGAAGTAATACTTGTTTGAATATCTTTGGTTTTCTCTTTCATTTAAGTTATTTAAATTATACAGAGAGCTCATAAGATTTTTTACTATCTATGAATTTAATAGGCTAGTCTTGAATTATTGCATGGCTACACAAAAAACCTCAGTGCTACACTAGTTAATACCTTATTGCAAAAAGATGTAACAAAGATGTGACAAAAGATGCAAAAAAAAAATGTAACAAAGAGGCCTGGGAGAAGAGACAGTATGACCCTTAATGTCAAGAAGCTATCAACAAGATTTTGTTTCCATTGCTAATACAATCTGTTTTAAACTTCAGTTTAGAAGCCTTAAATTGGTAATTTAGTCTTAATGTTATATTTAAAGAGAAAAACACAATGATTCATTCTTCATTCCTAGGAGAATATCTAAGATTCTCTGGCTGACTGGCATAGTTAATGTGGTTACAGATGTGTATGTGCCAGAAAGAGGAAGCACTCAGCTCCATGTACTTCAAAGAAAGTAATAGAAGCATGGAGGAAAGAAGACAGGATTTCCAATGCTTGTTGAACCTGTGAATTTTACTGGAAGTTCTGATATGTGTTTGAACTTGTTCCCCATAATGAACTAGTCATTATAGGCAGAAGACTGGAATTGAAAGGGAACTTTTTTGGGAATTTGGTGCAGTACATCTTCTATAGCATTATTTTACATAATTACATATGCGTGCACACATACACATATATGTGAGCAAAAGTAAAACTACAGAAAATAATTTCTGACTGCAGAACAGCAGAATAACATTTAGGGCAAGATCCTTTATGACCACTGGAAAATACCTATATTTTCATGGACACCATGGAGTTACTAAAAACAATCAGAATTATCCAGCTGGAAACAACCACTTTTTACTAATTGGAACAGTGAAAAAAATTTCCATTTAATTCTAACGACAGCTATGCTTGGCTGTTGGGTTGGATGAGTTCCTGAAACTTTTCTCACAGTGACAGGCTGATGATTACTTACTATTTCCTTAAGCCCTTCCAGATGCAAATGTGAATGAGGTAGATCACATACTTCATTAAGCTTGTGATTGTTCTGACCTCCACTTGCAGTCCTCTTCTGTCTGAGGACAAAGCTACATATTCCCTGGCAGCAACTGTATCTTAAAATGAGTGAAGTTTTCAGGACAAAACCAGTCCTCAAGAGCCTGACTTGTCAATGAATTTAAAAAAAAAAAAAAAATCACAAAACCCTGAGAAAATGAGGACCTATGGCAAATTTCAGAATACAATAAAATCTTAATAAGGCATTTAGGTTTAAGCAAGAATTTTTATGATACATAGTAGGTAAAGAATTGTATTTATGGGAAGTGTTCCACTAATAGTTTATTTAAAAGCCCATTGCATTCAGTAGAAAGTTCACTATAGAATTCAGTAAGTCTTTTATCAGACCCTAAGAATCAGGAAAAAAGATCTGCTCCAGGATTCCATTCCCCCTGTAAAAAAATAACTTCATGAAGGTTTGATTCTTCAAGAGCACTCTAGAGTCCAATGAATGAAACAAAGGTTTTGCTGTGGGGAGACAAGAATTTTTTTGAAAGCTTGCATATATGCTATAATGGGTAGTTTCCTGAAGTATTTTTTCATTTGCTGTAAAAATAACCTGAGAAACTTTATTTTTACAATGTGTCTTTCAACAATGGATCATGTGGTTAAACATTGGAACAGGCTGCCCAGGAAGTGGTTGAGTCACCATCCCTGGAAGTATTTAAAAGACATGTAGATGAGGCGCTTAGGGACATGGTTTAGTGGGCATGGCGGTGGTGGGTTGATGGTTGGACTCGATGATCTTAGAGGTCTTTTCCAACCTTAATGATTCTATGATTCTATGTGGAAAGGTGAGAATTTACTGTCCAAATGTGAAAACTGAAGAGTTTGTGATAATTAGTCACAAACAAACTTAATCCAAAGACTTGGAGCTGGACTCATAGAAAATGAAAACTAAAAGTGATTTCTATGGTGATGTGAAAAGAGAAAATGAGGAACTGAAATTAAAGACTTCTTTCTCTCTCTCCCCCTATCTTTTTACAAGTGTAAGTATTAAAAAAAAACCCAGGGGTGATTTATCAGCTTATGTTACTGAAGCATACTCTATGTAGCTGGGCAGTCATGCAAACAGTTGTGAACACTGGAATTTTTACACAGTTTAGCACCAGTTAATGTTCATCCAATAATTTGTGGTTTCAAATTTTGCTTGCTTCATCTCTGTTAGTATGATTTTTTAAATTCTTTTATTTCAAATATTATCATTAGTGATATTAAGAGGAAAAATGAGTAAATAGTTGAACATAATAATTTGTGACTAATTGTTCAAGTAAGTATTATTCAACAGTTGGGGACTATTTGGTGTACAGGATAAATACAAATAAAATTACAAACCATTTCCAAAGATAGAACAGGATTTAATTTGTCATAAATATTAACATCATTCCATGGCTTGCCATCATTAGTACTTCAAAAATTCTTACTAATCTGAAAATTTTATTCTGTTTCACAGGTATTTTTCTTACACTAAATAGCAAATATGCTGCCAAACATATAGAAATACTTTTTACTGTGACCACCGTACTTCTACAGGTCTTTGATAGTGCTTTGATATCTTCAGATGAAAGGTAGCAGTGAAGTATAAAGTATTTCTAGTATTTATTTATTTATTAAAATATGAGACTGAAGATGGGACAAATTAGCCTTGTGAAGTGCTGCCAAGAATTTCTAACTTGTGCAAATCTGGAAAGCAAGTGCTACTGAATAATACAATGTTCATGACTGTTGTGTAAAATGCCAAATTATGGTTTCCTTAGTTAATGCCTAGAGCATTCTTGTAGATATAAGCAAGCCCAATCATGGAGTTCTAATCCACATGACTACAATTAACAGACTGTATTTTTGTATCACGTATAATCAGATGGATGCCCTTTGATTTTTTGATGTAGGTAGGAGAGGAAACAGAATACATAAATAATGATTTTGATTTTGATTTAAAATTATGTTGATATAATAGATTTATCTATTCCTTCTATCTTTTGATTCAAATGGAAATGTTTTTTATAAAGTAAAATGGAAAAGTATATTGTAATGGTAGTATAGAGAGTGAAATGATGCTTAAGTTTCAACTCTTGTTAAATAGCTCACTTCATTGCTTTTGTAGTCATAGGATTTAAGAGGAGAAAAGAACAAATTAAATAAGAAATTTATCAGGGAACTCTATTTAAGAAACAAATTAAACATTTCATGTTTTGACTCATCCAAGTTTAATGTCTTTTAGAGTATCATTTGTCAGCTCTCAGCTGAGCTGTAATGTTCCTTCTGCTTTTTATTCTTAACTTCATTGAAAGTGCTGAAAAACTGTGGGTTGTAATTATTTCAGTTTCATCCTTAACCATTTTGAGTCCTTGTTGACTCAGGTGAAACTGTTCATGTCAGCATCTGTAATAATCACTTCCAAGTCAAACTTCAACTACCATTCAACCTATAGATCTATAGAGCAGATTATATGTTCTCCTCACTTACTTTTCTTGACTTCACCTACTTCTGGTTTTCTTCCAAGACTATCTCATTTCTAACCCTGTGGGTATGTGGTAGGCTCCTTATCTTCCACTTAGTGTTGTGTAAGTATTTTACTGGTCTCTGTCCTTTAGGTCTTCTTTTATCTCCTGCTATTTATTTTAGCTACATAATCTCATCAGTAGCTATGAAACTATTGTCCACTACTGTGCAGGCTACCCCATTCAATACCAGTTTGCTGTAAAAATTTCTTGTTTAGGAGAAAATATATCTTAGGGTTTTGGGATGCTTTGCCATTAAGCTGATGATAAACATGGCTAAAATAGTGTTCTCAAAAAATCACATCTTCTGCATTGCACAGTACTTAGGAGCAGGGACAGGTTTTTTCAGACCTTTCAACAGGATCTACAAAAATATTCCTTTTCTAGATGTTGCTTGCCAAAAGCAGAATAAGGCTGAAATAGATGAGATATAGTATAGTTGGAAATGCCACATAAAAGGAAGAAACAACAACCAAAAACCCCACTAAAAATATACCTTTGAAGCTATTTTATCAAAAAAGCAGAATAACAAAGCTTCTGATAAGGGAAAGACTTCCAGGAAGACACTGAGACAGATTCCAATGAAATGCCAGGTCAAACAGATATTATAGAAGAAGAAGAAACATATACCCAAGACAAGGTAGTCATGAAATGCTGTTTAGTGGCATTAAACTTTATTCAGGTGCATAACAGCATTATGCTGCAGAAAGGGTTTACCATAGTATCCTTACTGTTGCTGTCAGGATCTTAGCAGCATATTTTTTTTGCACACAATGGAAAAGACAAGCATGTATAATATGAAATTCACAGTATTGACTCTAAATATTGCCAAATAATAAAATGCTGCATATCAAAACCTATTTACCTTCATTAAAAATAAGCACTGCAAATCTGAAGTGATTAATTGTACTATCAATGCAAGACTTCTTTCATGTAAGAAAGACTAGAAATAAAAGATTTTACCAGGAAACAATATAAACAGAAGGACAATTTTATAGAAGCCCTAATTTTTGTTTATGAAATAGAGCAATTTATCATATACTTATACAATTTCTGAAGGGTTATTTTACCAAAGGTAATTGAGTGCTTAAGTCAAAGTTGAAAGCTGACAACAGATGTTCAGGTAGTTCTGAGTGTACCAGCTTCACATGCAAGACATGATATCAAAGTATGAAGTGTGATGAGGCCACAACTCACTCAACCCTGAAAATTGAATAAAGGTAAAAAAAAAAAAAAAAAAGCTTTAGTCAAAAGCTTTTTTCATTCAGTGTTAACAGACCAGAAAAAAAGACTTACATTTGTCTGCCAGATAGAGAAATTGGTAATGTCTTTTGGAGAAAACTTAGTTTAGAGAGATACATGCAGAAAAAATTGCCATCATAGCACATTTTGCTACCATTTATTGTGAAGTCATTAACAGATATTTTGGAGTTTATTCATATACTACATAAAGTGGAACACTAATTATTTTATTGAAAAGCTGATTGATATGTGTTCTTGATCTGAGAAATTAGCATTAGCTTTAGAGTAAGGTATTATACTGCCAATAATCCTCAACTGCACCCTACCTGAGACAAAATACTGGCATAGTAGAGGAGCAATATTTGGAGAGGAATAGCATCATGGAAATTAAATTTCTGTTCAGTCTCCATTTTTTAGCTCACAGTCTGAGAAGCCATTGGTTACCAGTGAGAGTATTAAGCAGAGAATAAACCATATTGCTATATAGCACTGATAGATAATAGTATCAGAGAAGGTGATAGATCTTTTGCTTTAATGGATCTAGAAAGATAATGTGTTGTACTTGGATCAAAGGAAAATTTGGATTGTTACATGCAATAATCTGATGCACACTTTTACCTCAGCAAGCCAAGATGCCCTGGATACCTGCACATAACAGTATGTTAACTCTCCTGCAATGCAGAAGTACTCATACTGTTAACCAGTTTGTAAATCATGCAGGCACTATAGGTTCTCAATAGACCTTTGGATTTTTAACCAGCAGAGAAGGAATGTGATGGAGCCCATGCAGTATGCTGCAAAACATATTCAGATTGTCAATATTCACACAATGTGCAGTGTTTTGGCTGCTATTGTTAAATGTTTCCCTGATACCAGCATGAGTGTGAGTCTGCATTTGCATTCCTCTTCAAATTAGGAGTGCACTGCTGAAGTGGTCTTCCAATTGTCTCCACTTACTCTTCTTCGGTTCGCACTGCAGAGATATCTTGGGGTGCATAAACTGCATTCCTTTTGGGTGAAAATGAACTGGGAGATGTGCTCCAGAAGACTACTTAATACAATACAGTCACCAACAGCTGAATGGGCCATGACACCAGACTGGAATGTACTTGATATAAAACCCTCCAAAAGATGTCTGGAATAAGCACTGGGTTCTCAGCACCAACTATTTTGCTCTGCAGATCTGTCCTTACTAGGTCTCACTAACTGCTGAGGTAGACATAGCCTGAAAAGCTGTTTTACAGAATCTGAGATCTTAGCACAGGCTTCTACACATGAAAGAATGGAGGGATCTCATAACTGGAGTTGAGCTGTACAAAGCTTAGAGGAGTAATTTATTAGATTAGAAAGAACTTCTACTATGTCAGCATGATAACTAAGTTAATGTTATTTCCTTACCTGGGATAGGAACCTGAATGTGCTAGCAATGGTTGCAATAGCATCAACTCCATTTGGAACAATTCTTTCTAGCTACTCATTTTCATGGATTAAATCTCTAGATGAAGTGTATCACAAATACCTAAGGTAGAATTTATTTTGAAATTCTTACATTCTGGTAGAAGTTTTAAAGGAATTAGTATGAATACTGGAAGGATGGGTAAGCTTGGAGCTTTCAGCTGATTTTTCAGAAATTGCAAAAATTAATGCGTCACCTATATATTTAAAAAAAAAAATCCAATGCCAAAAAAGTATAAAATTGACTCATATCCTGCTGATATGACCATCTGTATATTGATTATGTCCATATTCTACAGTTCGCCTGCAGTGTAAACCTACTGTCATGAATCAAAGATAAATAAAATGGATAGACAATGAATGTCATAGCAATAAGTGGATCATCAGTGCTCAGAATAATCCTGGAATTTTTGAAGTACAATTGTTTCACAATTGCCAAAATAAGAAATTGATATATGTAAGTAAAAGAGTGCACAGAAGTGTGTCAGCTGGATTTCTCTTCTATAACTCTGAACGCTTACAATGCAGACATCAAATCTGATCTAGTCACCTGAGATTTCCATTATAATCAATGGAGAAAAGTATGCATTACTAGAGTGCAGTTCATCTCATCCTAAAGCAGATGTCTGAAATCATTTAGCCTAATTCTAGATGTACTGATTAGGATAAGATTGATCACACCCATTAAGTGCCTATTGATTGAAAAGGGAAGCTTAAGTGACCAGGCCAGATAAGATGGTAGACTTTCAAAGTAAGTTGAAACTCATCCATAGTATTTTACAAGTGCCTTGCAGTATATTTAATGTATCTTCATAGTTACAATTGCTACACTGGCAGTCACCTAAAGATTGTTTTAGCTAACCAAGATCTGTGCTGCATACAGCTCCAAAAAGCATTCTAACGATTTACTGCCTGAGGTCGTACCAATAGTTTTTTTTTTTTAATTATTTTTTTATGTTGGCTCTTTGATAATGAAAGAAGGGGTTTTATTCTTCACATATTTCATCTTACTCATTGCATTGCTGATGTTCATCAGTATATTCTTAGTTCCACAGTATGGTATGTATATCTGACACAGAGAAAGTAGTCACTGATAAACTATAACTGAAAAGACTTTTATTATACAAAAGCGGAAATCAGATGAACAAGACGAACAAAGCAAAGTATTATTTCTTACTCTGGAAAGAATCTCTTAGTAGCTGGAGATCTTGAAGGATTTTCATATGAATCATGTTCAATCAAGTGCTACCTAAAGATGTCAAAAACCAGGATACAAACAATCACTGATCTGGCTTCCAAGAATAATATTGTGATTTCATACTATTAGCCTATTTCTGTATGCA
>NW_008825265.1:1169801-1173554 GCF_000699105.1 Pygoscelis adeliae
CTAGACTATCTTTGACCTCCAATATCAAGTTTGCAAAAAATACTGGAGTTCTTGCATGTCAAAGCTTATTTTTAACTTAGCTTTTTAACTGATACAAGGTTATTTCCACTGACCTAAGTATATTTCCCACTAGAATATTCATAAGCATTGTAGTAAATTTCATGTTATAAAAATAATTAATTGAAGTGAACTCACAGAAACTCAAATAGTTTTATTTCCAGGGAAAAAAGGATGGATTGTATCTTCTCTTTTTCCCTGCCTGTATTTAGGTTATAAATTACTCAGCTACTGAGCATTTTAATTAGTATGTGAAAATTTTAAGAGTCAGTATATTTTTCTCAGCAACTCTAATGCCTTCAATCAAAATATCTATCAATTCACTGAATAATTAAAATCTGGAAGTCAAGAGATGTACCAAAATGTCTACCACGTTGAACTCAATTTCACAAAGGAAAACTAACTCCACTTTGGGGACATCTCAGCTGAAACTATAAAATTTGCATCACTACTGGAGTTCCACTTGTAGTTCTGTAAAGTTACATGTGCAAGGCTTCAGTTCAATGTGTAATTAGTTAAATAGGGGGAGAATATAATGTATACACTTGCTTTTGAAGGTTCGCTCAATAATCCCCTATAAAAATGCAATACTCTCTTAATTCCCTCATTCATGTATCAGACTTTTTATTACTTATGAACACCTTTACTATGATACTTGAAGGGACAAAAGGCTGTTGAATAAGATGGATTCAATTGCGATTTTTTTTTTCTCTTAGAATGAACTTTCAAAATAGTTTCTACCTCTTACTTCAGAAAAAGTTTGATATGTGGAGAAATGGGTCTGTTGGAAATTAGCCGTTGTTCCAGTTGTATTTTGTTCCTCTTTACAATTAAATTTATGATTAATAAATACTGATTACAGAACTAAAGTCATTGCTGCTTCATGGACATTTGGATGAAAACAGCATATGAATGCAATGTACATGACAGCTTTGAAATATATTTGCATTTCTTTTGAAATTGAGTTTTAGAAATATACTGAAGGAAAGGAGGAACAAACAGACATTTTAACTCTAAATTTGGTCCGAACCTCAAGGGTCAATAGTAATTGAAGGCAAAGAATCAGTATGTCCTGGGATCTTCACATATCTCATTATTACTTTATCAGACATTAATACTGTCAGTTTAAATTTCATTATTTTCTGTAATAAGAATGACTCTATATTAAGAAGTCCTCAGATCATTTAGTCTGTGGGGCATCTTGAAGCCTTATCTTTCTTGGTTCAGAGTCTAAAAAACGTAATAAAGCCACCTTCTTGAAAAGGCACAACTGCTTCATGAACTGTATTATGCCAGTGCCAACGTAATAGCTGTCTTTGTAATACTATGTTTCTTGTTTCTTTCATTCAGGATGCTATTTCACATAGGAGGAATAGGATTTAACAGTAATAATAATTGCATTGCATATTTGTAGATCATGCTATCTATAGATTTCAGAACATACTACAACTAACATTCCTGTAAAGAGACTGTCACCTGAGCCATAAAAATCTCTATTCCAAAATACTTCAAAGGGATATGTATTTTTTAAAGCTGTAAAGCATTTTTCTTTTTTAATAAAGGTTACATTTAACAAAAACTGCCCAGCTGTAAAGTTACTCTCAAACTGATCTACACCAGCTAAGTCTATCTGTAATGAAGGCACTGGCCACATAATCATTTTCCTTAGTTAAGCATATGGACCTCAGGAATTTAAACTATGTATAGACTGCGCTTATGGCTCTGAGTGTAAAATCATTCCAAAGTGAAACCTTAATTGTTGTTCTCCTTTTGGAAATATCAGATGGGGCCTTATCAAACCTCAGATTAAGTTGCAAGTTTATTTCCCTGCTGTAATTTCACTTGCCAGATCTCTTCTGTTAAATCTATTGAAATACTGTTATTTGAACCCCCATGAAGTTACTGTATGACTTCTTGCAGGGACTTGTCCCTTTTACTTTTACTGAATAAATTAGTCCCTTTTGCATAAGTTTATAGTTTTGCTGGAGTTTGCATTCCTCTGATTTTGCAGCTGCCATTTAGACTAATTGTATGCAGTTTTGAAAAATGTAAATCCTTCCTTTTTCAAGGTGAGTTTTGTATCCTCTAGAGATAGTATTTAAAAAAAAAATAGATGGACTTTGGGCAGGGGGGGACATGGAGGGAGGAGATACTCAAAACATTTCCAGCAGTGGTACTAAAACCTTTTACCCCCACATAACAAATCAGTTTTACAGTGTAGCAATGGACTTTGCTTCTGATATTCTCTGTGCCCTTCTGTGGTTTATGCATCCGTTACCTTGTGCTCACATACAAGGAACACCATTTTTAAATGGTTCCGATAGAACCTGTTGGCATCTGCTACCGATTTCCAAAACACTGGGGAGGGGAGAAACAAACACTATTCCAGAACTGAACATAAAATTTCTTAATTACTGTATACTATTAATAATAATAGTCAGTTTTGACTATATATATCTGCATCTAAATTAGAAATTTTTAAAAATCACTATTTTACTACTCCAGAGGTAGTAGTAAAAGTACTCCAGAGGGTACTCCAGAGGGTTTGGGCTGCCATTTGTCTCGGCTGTAGATTTCAATGGCTTGCTCCATTTCCATGTCATAAATAAAAACTAAAAGTTACCATTTATTTATTTTCAGGATCTGAAATTTCTTTGCAATTGCTAAATAAACATTTTGCCATAGAGATTAAGGCTCTATTCTGCATAGGTGGCCAGCCTCCAACTCTTAAGTGAAATCAGTGGAAGCTAACAACTTTCACGATAAGGTTAAGAGTTACTTAATGCCAGGCACTGACTGAAATGCTTCCAGCCCTCGTGGTCTGTGATCTATGTCCTGAATAGTACCTAGTCTAAAACAGTATTAGAAATCTTTAAATATTATTTTCCTTTTTTGAAAAATAAATCCCTTTTTTCTTAATCTTTTTAATGATTTGTTTTTCTTTTATTTTTTTTTCTTCTTGATAAAAAGCACTTGAAGACTCTTTTGTGAAGGGTGCCATAAATAATGAAGTTGTTAGAGAGCTGGTATAGACAGCTGAAATATAAAAGTTCTGTGAATGTCAGATGACTTTAATAGTCTCCTGTAATCTTCACATTGGAATCTTGAAGCTTCCCTTAAATTTCTGCATAAGACTACTATCTCTCAGACAGTTAAATTTATATAATTTTCCCTGCAGATGTCAGAGAAAGTGTTCTTTTTGGACCCTTTAAATAGCAGTACTTTTCTTGACCATTTCAGAAAGTAACCAGTGTTATACTTAAGGCTGCTATTTGTTGCTAAATTCAAAGACAAATTCAGAAAATTCTGTATGCATATTAAAAATCCATAACTGACATTTTAGAAAGTTTAAAGTGAGGTTTCTGTGTGGATTTTGACAATAACAAACAAGTCAAAAAACTTTGTCTGGAACTCTAAGAGTTAATAAAAACTTCTGGACTACACTGGAGATGCAGAGAAAACCTAAGTTAAGAGACAATGCTGTTACAACACATGATCACTGAACAGATTTTTTTATTCCACTCCTATCACACTCTTCATAGAATCATAGAATCATAGAATCATAGAATCATTTAGGTTGGAAAAGACCCTTAAGACCATCGATTCCAACCATAAGCCTAACACTGCCAAGTCCATCACTAAACCGTGTCCCTAAGTGCCACATCTTTTAAACACCTCCAGGGATGGTGACTCAGC
>NW_008825265.1:1174130-1191544 GCF_000699105.1 Pygoscelis adeliae
CGGCACTTGGCCTTGTTGGATCTCATACAGTTGGCCTCGGCCCATCGATCCAGCCTGTCCAGGTCCCTCTGCAGAGCCTTCCTACCCTCAAGCACATCAACACTCCCACCCAACTTGGTGTTGTCTGCAAACTTACTGAGGGTGCACTCGATATTAAACAGAACTGGCCCCAGTATTGAGCCCTGGGGACCACCACTTGTGACTAGCAGCCAACTGGATTTAACTCCATTCACCACAACTGTTTGGGCCAGGCCATCCAGCTAGCTTTTTACCCAGCAAAGAGTACGCCCATCCAAGCCATGAGCAGCCAGCTTCTCTAGGAGAATGCTGTGGGAAACGGTGTCAAAAGCTTTACTAAAGTCCAGGTAACCAACATCCACAGCCTTTCCCTCATCCACTAAGCAGGTCACCTTGTCATAGAAGGAGATCAGGTTAGTCAAGCAGGACCTGCTTTTCATAAACCCATGCTGACTGGGCCTGATCCCCTGGTTGTCCTGTACGTGCTGTGTGATGGCACGCAAGATGATCTGCTCCATAACCTTCTCTGGCACTGAGGTCAGACTGACAGGCCTGTAGTTCCCTGGATTCTCCCTCCGGCCCTTCTTGTAGATGGGCATTACATTTGCTAACCTCCAATCAACTGGGATCTCCCCAGGTAGCCAGGACTGCTGATAAATGATTGAAAGTGGGTTGTTGAGCACTTCCACCAGCTCCCTCAGTACCCTTGGGTGGATCCCATCCAGCCCCATAGACTTGTGTGTGTCTAAGTGGTGCAGCAGGTCACTAAACATTTCCCCTTGGATTATGGGGGCTTCATTCTGCTCCCCATCCCTGTCTTCCAGCTCAGGGGGCTCAGTACCCCAGGAACAATTGGTCTTACTATTAAAGAAGGCATTAAGTACCTCAAGCTTTTCCTCATCCTTTGTCATTATGTTTCCCCCAACATCCAATAAACTGGCCATCTGTTACTGGCAGTCTTTCATCTGACTTGAAGTACAAGTCCTGTCTTGACCCAGGACTCCCATTTCGAATTACCACGTGGAGGAAAGCCTACCTAGATTAATTACATGGGAAGGCTTCTGATAATTCAAAGCTGAAAAGTCCTTAGTCTAGGTAAATGTAAATGTATATGTTAATACTAGGTATGTATTATTTCCTGCTTGATTGATGGGATGTGTGAGAGCCAGACAGAACCTAGGTGATAAAAATTGTGATGTCTTCTAACTCATCTTCTTCATGGCCATTAAAGATTCTGTTTATTGAAATTACAACAGTATAAAGTATTTTACAGGTTGTAGGACAGTTTCTAGCATCTTGTACTTCAAGTCAGATGAAAGACTGCCAGTAACAGAAATTTCTCTGCTATAGCTGATTTATTTTCCCTCTGTTTCCAGCTTGTGATGAAGTTCAGTATTCAGAAGCTTTATGCCTGCAGTAGTTATGAAGCTTACATTATAAAAAGCAGCAGTAAAAAAAACAAGTTAATAAAGTCTATATTCTCTTTAAAGGGAAGTAGTTTCCTATGCTCACTGAGATTTCAGCAATGAAAGTCTTTTTCAAGAAGGTGATCCTTCTGTAATTGGGTGGGTTTTTTTCCTTCATTTTGTGAAAGGGATCATGAAAGAAAACTCCTGGGATTAATCACTCTAGATTTTCTCCTCAGCTGGTAATAACCTATGTTGTCTTCTCATCCTTTGAAAAGATCTTTACAGTTTTAGATTAGGCAAGAAGTTACTTCTGAAGTCATACCTCAACAATGATGACAATAACCTTAATGAACGTTCCTTTTCCATACCATTCACCCATGATATGAATGGTATTGAAGGGTAGGATTTTCTTAATAATTACAAATGTTTGACTTCTGTGGGGAAAAAAAAAGTAATCGGTGAGTAAAGCCGTACTTTGGAATCACTCATTTTTCCACTGAGGTAATAATTACAGGTAGAATGACAGGATGTCACACCATCAATTAGGACTGTGAGTTATTTTCCAAGTATGTTTTTTACTTGTAAGGAGATAGATTTTGTTAAATCTCCAGACTACTGCTGCTTGAGTAGTCATAGTGATCAGGAGACTAGTGGGATAAAGTGCTACTCAGTTGAAACTGCAAATAGAACTGAGAGTAGTTCCACAGCCTCTGCTTAATGTTTTGGGGAAATTTGTTAGAAGTTTACAGAATACTTTTTACTTCCTTTAACTGGATCTGCTCTTCGCTAATGATAAGGATTCTCAGTGTTCATTAAAAATTAATGAGAGACAAATCTTGCCTTTGTACACCGTCAGTCTTGTGTCAACATTGATATAAACCATAATTTCTTTTAGTGATTTAGAAAATATATGTATATTTATAAATCTATAACGAAGTGGAAAGCCCCCTACTCTGTATACCATCATAGTTCTTATCCATCTGACACTGCCTTCATGATCTCACCTTTTGTTCAGTCAATTCTGAAGTCCTATTAATTACCTACCCATATTAAAACAGGATCCCACAAATTATTCTCTGTTTCATGAAAGTTGCAGCAACATTGAAGTAATCTGTAAGTTCAGGATGATACTTTGACAAGTATTCCTTGATATTTCCATTTATCAAAGTTTCTTGTCATTTTAAAGTTCATTATGTATTACAGGTTATGCTGTTTTCCCATCATGATGAGAGGTGCCTGTAGGCTGAGGGACATGTTTTATTATGACGAAAAGAGACAGGAGCACCATTACTAAGATATACAACTGTATGACAGTGATTTTGTTCTTTATTATAAGCTCACAATTTAAAACTACAGTAGTTTCTTAAGTAGCTTATAAAAATCTACTCAAACAATTGAGTAGCACAAACATGCTTGCACTGCGGAAAGAAAGAAACCTTAAATACATCTTGCAACTCTATAGTTGTATGAAGAGGTATGAAAAGATGAAATGAAGACTGCTTGTGTTTATATTTTGGCATATATCAAATTATATTTCCTGCTTTTATACTCTTCAGTCTTCCAAATCATCAAACTAAGAAATTCAGATACCTTATTCAAAATGATCATTCACTTGATAGAAGGGTCTATATAGATGATTGTTGTTCAAGAAAATAAGACTATTAAAAGCCTGTGCTAATCCACCCTCCCACAGATGGGGTGCAGTCTTTCTATCTGCCATGTGGTCATTTGTTGATGATTCTTCTTACACGATGTCAGGAATATGGAGGAATAGGGACAGATAATAAAAATAAAAGCCTGAGAAATAGAAATATCTGCACAGAAGAGTAGGGATGGGTCTATGACTGTGAGCACCAGCAACACAGGATATAACATCACGAAATGAGGATTAGAAACACGGTACAGGCTGGTCCCAATACACCAGTGAAGATTTTTTTTTTTTTCTTTTTCTGTTGCCATTATAAATCAGGTATTAATGAGCATCAGGATAACAGATAAGAATTTGGCCCAAGACATCAGCCTGGCAGACAGTCTTTAGTGGTATTCCGTAGGGCTCAATTTTAGGGCCAGTTCTCTTCAATGTTTTTATAAATGACCTGGGCACAGGAGTTGACTGCACACTAAGTAAGTTTGCTGACTTCCATGAAATTCCTTAAAATGATACCAAGAAAGAAAATTCTTGTTTTCTCTGGATGTTTATCTAGATTCAGTAGGACTCATGACACACCTGAGATCTCAGTGGCACATTCAAAAATGTCCTAGTGTTACACTGCCACCTAAACAAGGAATGTAACCGTCTCAATTATGGAGCAGAGGAGACCATCATCATTGAAGAGCGGAATCCGTTACCAAACACAGTCATAAAAAAGGAATTGGTCATTCTCTCCTAAATAAATTGCAGACAACATCAGGATATGTAGTAGAAGCTCAGTGTTTATTACTAAAAAAATCCATGTCTCTTAGGCAGTAAGGTGTGGTTACAGGTTTTAGGTGATCTTCCTTGTTTGTTATTTGAAGATTTTTGTTTAATTTAATTTTTCTAATCATCTCACTGTGGTAATTAAAATCCCTGTCTGTGCTGAAGGACTTTGCTGCTGTATGTCAGGATTCAGACACGATGAAAGACACATGATCTCATCTTTTCTGTTTTGAAAATATAATTATTTTTGTTAAATTAAGTCTTATAATGCATAGAAGTCATGTGATTGTCCTCTGAAACCATGTTCAAAAAACTTGTGAGACTGTGGAATCTATTTAGGAATTTAGGGAGAAAAATAAAATTTTGGATGATGCTTAAGCTAACATGTTTTACTTCCCTCTCACAGTAGGTCAAATACATAGTCATAATAGTCATAATCATAATCATAACTGGGTCAGATAAAAAACCCCACACTAAGCTGTAACAATGTCTGTCCAAGTTCTCAGCACCTGATTTATATTTAAACATAATTCCATAGCTAAACAGGAGCAGATGCTGCTCCAAACTTGGTAAAGAAGAGCAGAAAGGTCATGAGAACCGTGACTGTACTGTGTGATGGGAAGTAAGAGCCCCATTGCACCTGGCTTTGTGAAAAGTAAGTACACATTGCTTGGTGCAATTTGCTGCTGTCCTGGCAAATCCACAGCTGGTTAGCAGTCCAGACTCTTGTTACCAACCAATTCTTCAATCCTGTCATTGGAGTTAAACTATCAGCTATGTTTGCAATAGCAGAGTGATCTGTAGATAAAGATGTAAATTATATTCCAGTTTGCAGAGCAACTGATCCTAGTAAGTCACAGCTTTTCTGCAGTCCTTGGCAGAATCTGGGTAAAAGCAAGGAATCACTGTTTCAGAAGCAAAGCCAACACTACTAGAAATAATTATCCTTTGCTCTTTCTTTTCCTCTTGTTCACACTATTTCCTTCACTTGACCTAAGGGAGAACATCCTTAAGAAATAGTGGTTTTTTCTGTGCATTAAGTTAAAATCAACACCTTCAATTTTGTAGTTAGATCAGATGGGAGCATGGTGTCTAGTGAATAACGCTAACAGGTGCTTTTGTTCACTAATTAGAGGCAGACAGAAAACAAAAATTTGATATTTCTTCAAAAAGATAGCATTTGATATGGAAACTAGTAATTCTAACTTTGAGTGGAAAGATCTGGCAGCCAGTGAAGCACTCTAAGTCAGATTCCAAGTATTTTAGACTTTCATCATGATAATGTTAAAGGACCAAGTGCATTTTCTGTCCAAACCTGGTTCTTGCAGAATTTGCTTATATTTCCCTATTGACATTCACTGTCCTTGACAGGTCTTACTCCTTTTATCAGCAATGACTGGCTTCCTGAGTTAGACTGATCTATTGAACTTTATTGTTCTCTTAATTATTTTCCTTCACTTTAAAATTCTGTAAAGTACTTCAAAGAACTTTTTATGTTTTGCAAAGTGAATTTAATATTGGTGAAAGGTACTGAACCTACAGAACCGTTACAGCATGAGCAGCAATAGTAGTAGCACATCAGATCTCCACCACTGCCCTTCTCATCTATCTAAATTCTGACCCACAGGTAAAGACCACTATGAAAAGAATAATTCAGACCAACTGATTCTTTAGTTTGAGGGAGTTGTTTCTGAGCCATGGTTAATATAATGTCCACTTCTGTGTGTGTTTATATACATACCATGTGTGTGTCTGTTTGTGCATGTGTGCATATGAACTTTAAATGGATACTTTTAAATATGACTTGTCTGTGAGACTAAATCACAGGAGATCATTTATCAATATAGTCTCCTGTCTTCAAAGCAGTGAAAATGAACTTGTGCTTTCAGTCAGCATAAATCACTGAATGGCTGCAGCTTTATGAACTTTCTTTGCATAAGCTTGTTTTTTTAAAGAAGATCGTCAGTCTGGCTTTGTATATGGATTTATTTAAGCTACATGAGAAACTGTATTCATTTGACATGCAGTGGTATGCAGTAAACAAACCCAATTATTTTACATAGATAATTAAGATTCTGCCGTGCATAGTTTTATCTATGTATATGCTGTATACACTTATTTTAACTTTCAGAGTCTCCTGTTCATCAATTTTGCAGCAGACAGTGCAAAAGCCTTATGTATTCTCCTAAACTAGACTTATTGAATGTAGCAGCCTCAGTAGTATATGCATGTTTCTAATGATAATGCATAACTAGAAAAAGAGAATGAAAAAAGTAAGGGATGTCATTCAGATAAATTAATTTTTTATGCTAACTTCAAGAAGAAACTTTCAGCCTTGTCTAATTTATGTAGCCATAAAGCAATGCTAGATTTTTCTTTGTTTTTTATGTGTGCAAAAATACATCTGTTTTTCTTTGCAAATCAGAGTGTAGTATGCTTTTCTTGCTAAGAAAAGAAGTATTTTTCATGTTTAATAGGAGTATATTTTAGAAGTATATGGCTGTAAAAGCATGTGATGCAGCTATATTTGGGCACCTTTTTCAATTTTTTTAAATTTAATGTAAATAAGCACATTCATATACACATATATTTATATATTTAAGATTTCAGAAAATACTATTTTAAACCTGTAAAAATAAACAGAACAGAAAAGTCAAGAAATGGAACATGATAGGGCACTAAACACTAAGTGTGACCACTCTAAATGCTTTTGACAGCCAATGAACTTAGTGTGGTTTTAAGTGACACCCAGTTCTTGGTCACTTCTATTTTTAACTGCCTACCTGGTGACACTAAAAAATAAGGTGCACTCACTATATTTTCTTTACATTGACTGTTAAGCTGTATTAAGAGTTTTATCCCTATTCTAGATATGTTGTGCAGAAAGACTTTCTCACCATTTTATTTAACACTGTCCAGTAATGACTATTTTGCTCAGGCCACTTGGGCTACCTCCTTGCAGATAGACATTTGTTTCTCCTCATGTAATAGAAAGGTAGAAACACTAGCTCGGTATTGAAGGCATTAATGGTGTTCACGGAGTTTTTTGTGGCTGCATGTCATGATAGGTGGGTAATGCATTGAGCACATGTGTACCAGAGGGGAAAGGAAAACCATCACGTTGCTGGAATAGTCAAATGAAATGAAGCATTGGGCCGAAGTTAGCAAGCAGGTGGTGTCAGGAAAAGAATATGGTGGACTGGTGTCCTGAAAGAATAGAGAATCAGAAGAGTTCAAGTCACTAAAAGCTTAAGTTCAGGTATGTTGGAGCTAAGTTCAATTTGCACATTTTATTCAGATGTTGCTGGAAGAGTTTATGGAAGCACTTGCAGTATGCTAAAAAAAGTGTAGAATGGAAGAGGCTGTTAAGGAGGACATATGTTCTAGCTTATGGACAGAGCTACAGAAAAGATTGTCCAGTGTGTTGGCTAGGATAATAGCTGACAGAGGGAGCTGGAGGTGCAGTGGTGTTGTGAATCTCTGTATAGCATGGGCTGCAGACTAAATAATAACTGCTCTCCTTTGTCAGTCCATGCTGTAGGACAGCGGATTTCATTTAAATCTGTGTGTCTTGAAAATGCTCAGAGGTGTATCACTAAACTTCAGTGGAAGATAAGCTATGGGAATTACAAAGTTAAACTGCAGAGAGTTAGTGCATGTGCCTCCATAAATTCCACATAGCACTACTGGGGTCTTAAGTAAGCATTACTTAAGTAGCAAGGTACTTAAGGAATGCTGTCCCTGTCTCTCTTATTATGGGAGAAGAAATCAAGATCCCCTCTGGTTGTTTTGTGCTTGTGCTCTTGTTATGGACATGTTATAGATATTGAATGGTTGCAGCTTTAATAAAATGTTTGTCTGTGATGGAAGTTCTTATAGCAGCTCTGCGCAAGGAAGGATGTTGGCTTGGAGGTAAAACTTTAAGGGAATGCAACTCGGTCACCCCGGATATACATCTCCTAAAAGTTTCTCTTAATCAAAACAATGCAAGTGCAATATGTGCATTCAGGTCTAATAGATATTCTTTATGCTTCTTTTAGTGAGATCTTTAGCCTTTTGCAAAGTACTGCAGCTTGATCTAATGCTTATTTTTCTGGTACAGGAGACTAAAATGTGATTGCTTTAAAGCAAAACTTTTGGTTGATGATATCCCACTGCTGTTGTGATGTGACAGTTTAAAACAAAGTCTGAATGCCATTTACAATTAGAGGACTTCTTTAAGAAATACTTCAGTTGATCTATAATATTATAGATGTTCTGATGAGTAAATACAGTACAGTTCTCACATTTGGTATAGTGACTGCAAATAATCAATTACACAGTAACTGATTACACAGTAATGCAGTCTGTGCTATTGCAATGCAGATGGAGCCAGATAGGTGGAAGATTTGTGATCTGTCATTTCTTTTTGTTTCTAAAGAAATACAAGATCTTAGTTCAAATTGTTTCATGATTATTAAACTTAATATCTTGTGTCCTATACTTCAGCGAGTATCACCATTCTTCTTGCATATATCAGCTGACAGCTTTGCAATACTAATACTAGCAATGAGCTTCACAGAAAATATCTTAGTATTGATACCAAATTGAGAAGAGGTACTTTCAGAAATGAATGCTCAATAATCATGTGATATTGTTTATAATCTAAGTTTTCAAAACTGATTATTCTTACTTGCTCAAATGAATGGTTGCTTTGTAGTACTATGTAGAGATCCAAACCCTAGCAAAGTAGAAAAATACATCAGTATTCTTCAGTTACTTGCAGATTTCAGAACTTTCCAATACACACTGCAAGTGGAATACAATATAGCCCTGCTTAAATTTTATGGAGCAGAGTATAATATAAACTTTATTCCACTGCTGTTATGAGAACAGATGGTAGCTCAGGCTGACTATCAGAAGACTGTCTCATCTGTGAATATTTTTTGTATGTTCAGTGTTGTATGCTTGCTTCATTAAAAAGAATATCAAATGTGATTCACATTTGGTGTGAACAGTGCTTGGAAGGCATTCCTAGCAGGGTATGAACTTTGGCATAACTTTTCTGTTTACAAAACTGCCCCCATAGTGAAAAGAATCCTGCACTCAAAGCACCAGAAATGGAAAAATGTGTCTTGATACATTAATAATTGAAATAATTAAAAATGTAAGAATTACCTAAATTGAGCAGATTTTTGTTTTAATCTCTCTCAGGAATCTGTAGCCTACTCTTAGGCCTTGTGATCCTTCACTGCTATAGCAAGCAAGTTGGAGTCAGTAACTTAACAAGGTCTTTTCAAAGCTTGACTCTTGAAACACTGCTGTACCACAACCTGGAGACCGTAGGATGAGCTATAGCTATGGGTTTAAGTTGTGGTTCTCAGACAGTGAAGGCTGGTGGTGTAGGCTTTCTGCAATTCAGAATGTGGCTCAGGCATGTGTAAGAACTTGTCTTAGAGACTGTAAACTTGACAATTTTTCCACAAATTTGGTCTCAATTGTTGTTATATTTCATCCTCACGATTATGCATGGGAAGGGATGTTTTTTCTATTGAATATAATGAATCAACTAATGAGTACCTTTAGTCAGAAGCTTCAGTAGCCAGCTATCTGCTCAAAAACCTTTTAAGTAAAACAAGTTCATTTTAAGTCCTGAACAAGCCAGTGCATTTTGAGAGATAAAATGAGTTTGCTTTTTAAAGTTGTAAGAGGTGATGGCAGAATTCAGCCTGGCTGTTACGACGCATAACCCAAACATTTTGCAGCGAAATGGCAATGTGTAGCAAATTTGGGTCAAAGAGTTCTGGGGCAAGAGCACCTCTTGTGTAGTTCTGTCCCCTGAAAGCCCCCGGTACTCTTTTTGTACTCCCCTTAAACATCTGTGGAATACGCCCACTCCTCATGGCACTCTGTAAGCCTTATCAGCTTCCCACCCTCATTTTTCACATTCAATAATTTCTTGTCATGTCCAGTAGTTCCTCATGTGCTGTGCAGTTAGCTAAACCACAGACATAGCTGTCTGTCTGCCTACTGTAACCCTTGCCTTCATTATTGAATCTGAAACTTAACTGATAGGATGGAAATGTTATGGAAATGGAACAGAACCGATTGCAGCTGAAGCAGTTTCCACCTGCATACAGTATAGACTTTATGGCTTTATGGACATTTGGCTTTTTTTGTGAAGTGGTGCTATTAGATCAGAATTGTAGAAATACCCCAGTTCTTGAAAATCTGTAGCTGCTACTGGCATAACAAAAGAGCTTTATAAAGCTGTTCCAGCTAAAGTTTGCCAAAATGGTGAAGTGTTAAACCATGATATGGGCGTTAATCCATGGCAAGCAGAAAGACCCTTTTCTAATGGCGGCACTGAGAGTGGAGGAGTAGGGGAAACTCTAACTACAATTCTAGTCTTGCTACTATTCAGTCTTCCTGCTGTTTTAGGTACTGGCGCTTTGTAGTGTCCTAATTGTCAGCTTATCATGTTCCTCTGTGACTGTGAAGCAAATACCTCTGTCAGGTTTGCATTTTTCTCTCTTTCCAGATTACCTGCTTGTTAACTCATTCTGCATTCTTTACTCTTTTTCTGCTGTTGGCAAAGGTAGGAAGACACCTGATACATAGGATCTGCTTTCTCTACTCTGGGCTCACTGAAGTCCTATGAAGACCTGTGATTTATACAACTCCCCACTCAAGCTTTTCATGGTTCAAAGTTATCTTCCACGCAATTAACGAATAGGTACCTGGGGATAAATTTAGGTTTCTTTTGTGTGTGCTCTCATAGGAACAGTCATTTTGCCATTACATAAACCATTTATATTCCTGTAGTAACGATTGCTTGAAATTAATGACATGGTTTCCATGACTCACTCTGTTTCCTTGTTTCATTCTGTGTCATATTTTCTGTAGAAGATGACAGCATGGATATCCTGTCAAATAACTATTATTAATATTAGCACTTTATCCAATTTGCACAATTTCTTTACACTTCAGCAACATCTTAATAAGTAATACAGCCTGGCCAACTTGTCAAGTTACGGAGAAAAACATTGTGCTGTGCTCATCATGGAAGGTGTCTTCAGTAATATGTAAGGAAAATTCAGAATGAAAATGAAAATATCTAGTTAGTTTTGATGAACTGGATTGCTTGGTTTATTACTGAAGTAAACCACATCTCTAAAAACTTCTCAAATTGGTACATGTTGTGTGAATTAGTTTTTAATGTCATGATTGACAACTATTTCTCATTTGCTAAAGTTTTTCTACAGATAATTATAGCATGAATCTGAAATCTCAAACCTCAGAAACACAGAAGATAGTCTATGGAAAGTTTCAATCCAGCTGCACCTTTTTTTACACATATATTTTCAGAGTATATATATCATTTTTTTTCAGATTAAAGTTCCCCAGACTTTGGGTGAATATTCTGAAGGACTATATGTTACACTTCTTGGCTGAGTCTTCTCTCTGTAGTCTTGTCTGCTTAAGAAACACTTAGGCACCATCATTTCCTTCTGTGGAGAGCAATGTAATCTAGCTCTCAGTGGAAAAGACCAGTTAATTAGCATGCCATAATTAGACCTAGATATATGAATGTGAAACTGTAATTAATATAAATAGCAATGGTTACATGTATCTAGATCATTCTGCCATGCTTGACAGTGTCTGATAGTGGATGTGAAGGAAAAACTATAAAAACAGTGGAAAATTACATGTAGCGGCACTCTCCGAGTCTCCAGTGACTTGTGGTGTAGGAACTCCTGAGGCACGGGTGGTGTCTGTTGCATCTAGCCACTTTTTTTCCTTGAATCTGTCAAGCTGCTTTTTGAACCAGTCTGCTAGTACTTGCGGCAAGTGCCTGAAGATCCATTACCAGTTTACCTTACACCTCCTGTACAAGAAGGCCACTCTTTGCAGAAAACACCAGAAAGCGTTGGGAGTCTTTGTCATAAAATTCGGTGAACACAAGAAGCTTGGCTATGCTAAAGTAACTGTACAGATTGACAGTAAAAAACTTGAAGAGCTGTTAAACTTGCACTTCTGACCTAAGTGTGTAAGCTGCAAATCGCTGCAAGATAAGAGTCCTGGAAAGTATTACACTTGCCTTCTACTTAATTTTCTGAAGATAACTGGCAGTTGTGTGGGATGCCAGGCTAGGTGAACCTCTGATCTGACTTAGAATACTCACCGGGGCTATAATCCTACTAAAAGAGACTATGAAGGCAGTTGTTTGCTATCTTGATTGTATAGGGCCCTGTCACTCAGTCTGACCTTCTTCCATCACCTTCTTTCCCAGGCTGGTTATTTGAGTTAAACAGAATCCTACTTCTACACAAGGCATTCCATATTTACGATCTCGTGTTGCCCTCTGTCTTTTATTTCTGTTCTAAATTATCTTATTTTTGAGAGGGGCATGGAAAAATCAAAGCTGCATCAGTTATTAGATATGCAGTCAGTGTAAAAGTGAAGCCTGAAGTGGAAACTAAGGAAGAAATAGCCTTGAATAAACTCTCTACAGATTGCTTTTCAGTCAATATTAGATAAGCAGACGTCAGCAACTGTTAGAGGTACTGGGAGAAGCATACATTAAAAATCTAATATTAGATGTGCCAATGCCACATTTATTCATTAAACCAGCAGAAATTCACACAGTAATATGATGTGGATCTTAGCCTTTTTACCTCTGTTAACTTAATTATGTGAACTGGGAACTAGCCCTCAAACTTCCAGATATGTTATATATTGAGAAAATGCTTTCAGAGAAGCACTTACTTGTATCTAATGTTACTTCTGCTATTAGAACTACTAAAAGCAATGGAAACTACTATAGCAAAACTATATTAAAATGTTTTCAATCTTGACTGGTTTATCTGACTTCAACCTGGCAAAAGTGAAACTGAAGACCATACTGCAGTCTGTCTGCTGATCTATAACTATTGGGTACCTAATGAACACTTGATTTAACACTCATTTAAAATACAGATGAAGTAACATGTTGAAAAAAATATTCAGTTAATAGCATGTTATGTATATTTAATACTGTTCTCCCATATTAGTTTCCTTTATGAAGTATGTTATTTGTGGTCACACAAGTTAGTAAATATAATAGAATAGGTAAATTGGGTGGGGACATTCCTCTTTTAATCATATGTTGAAAGAATACCAAATATACAGAACCCAATCTGTGTATATACCCTCCATTGACCTGTCCTTAAGAAAGCCGATTAAAGAGATACATTCTGTTCTTGTCAAGGGATGAAACAGAAGGACTAATAGTCTGATTTCCACCCTCCTACAGAAATCTAAGTAGACTCTCTCAAGCTTTAGACAACTCTGGTGTGCCAGGAGAAGTTTAACACAGGCTTGCTTAAGCAAATATTTCCTTAAGTATAAGAAATAACCATCCCTAAAATATTTCAATACAAGGATAGCTTTGCTGGGTCAGTGCTTGTGTGCCTTCTGTCCTTATACTATTTCTTACCTAAAGCATTCATTATTACTGCTCACAAAACCTCTTTTGAGAGAAAGGATGGGAAATGTTGAGACATTGTAAAGGGAGTTTACAGGTCAGGGAGTTCTGATGAATTATTTCTTAGTTCATTACCAGGTAGACAGTCACTTTGGGTTTGATGTAGAGAAAGTAGATGCAGGGTAGGTTAGTTTCTTAGTTTTGACCTCTGAGGAAAACTGGCCTTCCAGGTCTCAGTAAAGGTTTCAGAGGTTGAATATGTTCATAACCTCTCCACAGTTGTCATCATCTATACTGTAGGGCTGCTGTTGTCTGGCTTTTGCTAGCACTAGTACAGAAGGGGTTAGATATTATTGCTTTGTTTGACAGTGTAAAACTCTGCTTTTAATGTTAAATCTTCAGTCAAACTTTAAAACTAGTAGAAGCCTAAGTGTTCTGGCCTACATATCCCTTGCCATGAAAACTGACAGCCTTTTAGGAAGTAATATTATGAAAAGGCTTTCTAGAAGAAGTCTTGGTCAAGTTCAGTATTACCTGTGAAATACAGGTGTCAGTGGGCAGCCTGATGGAGCAAATTTCTTAAATTTGGCATTGCTCACTATCCCAGTTAAGTTAGGTTGTTCTTCCTTTCTGCTCCCATGACACCTCCCAGTCATGGAGCTGGTGTCACTACAAAGAATAGTAATTTGGCATCAAAAAAATGTTGCCTCTCTCTTTCCCACCTTCTGTGTAACAGCAGGATATAACTGGTTATCTAGCTCATGGTTCTCCAGGTGTCAGTAATGAACAGGAAGAACTGCCATGAAACATGCTGAAATAATGGTCTGCTTCATAGAAAACTGTCACTCAAAGGAAAGACCTGGGAAACCCCTTCCACTTTGGGACTGTGAATACCTCAGTTTGATATTTGACCCTTACTATGACATGAGGCTAGTAGGAAGCTTGGACTTGGGAAAATTTTTAGCAGGGTCATGACAATTCCTCTCTTATTTCTTGTCCCTGATAATGATTTCCTTTGTCCTGTATGCAGAGTAAAGAATATATGGTGAAAATATATAGTAGTTCCCTGGATTCTCCTTCCAAATGAAACCTTATATGTCTTCCAAGACACGGTATTTGAGTACAAGAGGTTTATGCTTGTAAAATTACATTCATCATAAAAATTTCAAATTTAGTAACTTTTAATTCTAATCTAGGATGCAGTCTAGCATCTTGAAGTCTAACCAAACCCAGGAAAATAGGAAAGATTTCATTTTTCTTATGAAAATATGAAATACAAGACATATTATTGACAAATAAATATGGTAAATAACCCCTCTAGAGTAGAAAATTGTTTAGTTCAGTCTTAATATCTAACTTTACCAAAGTGCCTCCGGACTATCCTGTTCTCCGCAGCTGCCCCTTTCCTTGAAGGCATTCCTTCCTCTTATCGTCCGTTCAGTAGGTATGATGTCCATATTGGACTTGGATGTCCAAGAGAGGATGAGCAATCTCTGCTGACTACTTTTCCAGGGTTACCTCCTTAAAGGTATGGACAGTGTCTGGTCCCCACCAGGGGAAGCTGGATAGGTCATTGCTTGTTAATGAACAGTTGCAGAGTGCAGCGGCTTGCTCATTTGCTGTATCTCTGGAGGTGGGTTGAACTACCTGTTTACTAAATGCATTTTTCATATCTTTAAGAGTATGTGCAATGTATAATCTGTAGAGACTTTGTATCTTACACACCATGGGCAGTCAAGATGAATCCAAATACCTGGATTAATAGATGTTGCATGTTGGTCTTTGTAGAGTGCAGTTATAGTTACAGGACAGGTTTTGCAGTGCATGAAGAATACCTCGGTTTTACTGTTAACTTTATCTTGGCAATGTCATGCTTTCTGGACAGCATTCCTTGCCTTTTTCTGCCTACGGAAGCTGGAGGCCAGCATATGGCAGTGTCAGGGAGAAGTTTCTTCCTTCCACCAATCAGAAAGTGTTTTGGGAAGCTTCTTGTCCTTATTTTCTTTTTCTGCATGCTCCATACAGAAAAGCAAAGCTGCTTTTGACTTCCTGTTTATCATGTAGGTCAATAGACAGATTTATGAACATGCCTTCTATCTATCTTACTGTGCTTTTCAAAACTAGTTGGTCTTCCTTTAATGGCACACATTTGAATATACTTTAAACTTCCAATTTTTACTTTCCAGAGGCTTCTCTGCATTGTTGATTTACAGTATTGATTTGTACTGAGGTTTGCTTTGAATTTCAAGTATGTACAATCTCTGAACATGAGAGATCTGCCTTAATTATTCCTAAATTGTTCAGCAAATTTCTTGTTTCCATCAACTGGGGATAAGCCAGCAGAGGACAGGAAGTAGTGCATTAGAAATGTCATGTAAGATGACTTAAGATCTCAATATAGTTATTCTGCATAACTAAAGAATCTGGAGCTTCTGTAGGTAAGCATTTCACGTAAGATATTTTGGCTTACTGTCCAGGTCTCCTACATGAAGAATGCTGACTAGTTCAAAACTAGCTTTTCTGCTTTGATTTCAGTTTGAAACCACAACTTACTACAAGGTTTATTGCTTTTGAGTATCTGGGAAAAGAGTTCTGTTTCATCAGTTTTAATATAGTCTAGGGCTCTTAAATTCAGATTTTTTTTTAATATTGGTACTTTTGACTGTATGTTTAATAAAATCATGTCAACTGACTTCTAGAATCCAATTTGACCTCTGTATGTAAAAAGACTTTGTAATACCTTTAAAGTTAGGAAAAGAAAATACAGATTCTGCATCATGCCTATGAAATACAGATGCATATTAGGAAGCTCAATACTTCCATGAAGTTCACACATTGTTCAGAACCAGAAAAGCTGCTTCTTAATAAAAAATAAAAAGTTTGCCTCCTTTACAATGAAGAGGTTTGGAGTCTTCTTTAACTTTTGTGAGTTTTGAGCTGAAATAAAATGCCAAGTTTCTGCTAAAAGGATGTTCCAGTACGCTAGTACAATCAATGATACCAAATTAAAGCAGAACAAATAATGAACCATCAAAAGGCCTTAAACTAGCATTTAAAGATTCTGAACTACCTTAGGATGTTCTGGTTGCTACAATTTGGGGCAAGAAAGTGAGCATAATTTTTGTTCCAATAAAAAGTTACTCTCTCCAAGTGAGATAAAATAATCTGGTCATAAGCTTTTACTTCTTTACTCTTTAGTCTCCTGAACTAACAAACATTAATTCAGCTATGTACCTCAGTAAGGTAAGCTGGTTATGGTTAACCATATGTCAGAATAACATGAATATCATATTGTGACACAGGATGAATGATCAGCTTCCTTCTTAACAGCCTGTTGCTCTATCAATAGAAGGAGAGAAGAAATTGCACTACAACTTATTGTATTTGTTATCTTTTAAGATATGTTTCAATTTATATATGCAGTTCTCTAGAAGTTGTTAGTAAAAAGAAAAATGTTCTTTCTTTTGCATTAAACACAGTGTGGATAATGTTTTTTGTGATTAGAGGTTCAAGATCTATGCTATTAAAGAAATTTCTAAAGGTAGCGTGATAGAATATGTGTTACTTGAAAAGTATCACTTTGCTCTCACCAACCACACTAGGATAAATTTTATTTTTTTTAACAGTTTAATTTTAGCAAGTGGAAAAACTTCAGAAGGGGGGGAAAGGGGGAGATTGTAAATCAAATGTTTTTTAACTGATACCATAGACCTTATTCAGCAAAAAAACCCTCTTGCTGAACTGCTGAACTCTGTCTGCAGCAATCACTTACTGCTGTTTGGTTCAGGGCCGTTGACACAGAATGGTAGAGATGATATTTAGGAGCCTGAGAGCACCTCTCTCTGGAAAGGTTAAGTCACACCTGATATATGTTTTGCTGTTGTTAAACAGACAAGTTAACAAAGATTTTAACAAAAAAACCCTTGAGCTTCTTCTGACAGTTATTCAGTACAAAGATGACTTCAGGGACTTGAAAACAGTTTGACATGTGGAAGATGTCTTCACCCTTCGAGTGGAATTAAAAGAGTGAGAAAGTACTGCAGAATGTGAAATGGGATATAGTGGAAGAAATTACTCTTTTTCACTACTTCTCTCCCCTCCCCCCCCCCCCCCCCCCCCCACC
>NW_008825265.1:1191594-1193208 GCF_000699105.1 Pygoscelis adeliae
TATAAAGCAAGACATAAAAATATACCAAATATATATATATTCAATATATTGAATATAATTGAATCCTTCAGTGTTTTTGTTTGCCCTTTGGAACTGGTCAGTTCTGTTTGCATGGATGTAGGCATATGTGTCCTTGATTTCATATGACATGTTTGCTATCCTATTTCCTCATTGTTATTAGCCAGGTAAAGTTACCTGGATAAGGGTAACTTGTAGAAAAAAAATCACTTGACAGGAGTATGAGCATGCATTTTTTCTCCCTGTATACTTTACAATTCTCTACTTATTTGACTATAGGAATGTGTAGGATGATTACGATATTTTTGAAAATTATTTTTAAAAAATTTTAAAGTATATGTTTTAAATAAAATTCTACTTTTTTCCCAGAATTTTATGAAAATGTTACTGTGAGAAATGACAGTTATACATAATCCTTTGCATTACACTAAAGCGCGACTTAGGAAATTTCTTATTTCATCTTCTCAAGCCTTTTTAATTCCATGAATGAGGGTGGGCTTTCATTCTAGACATTCAATGTTCTACACAGTTTCTATAAAATACTTCTAGAGATAGTTTTTATGGCTTTCAAATTAATGCAAATGTATCATAATGATTTCTTTAGTATTTATATATTAATTGTTTGACCATTAATTTTAAGTGTTGCCAAAATTTGAACGAGTCTTTTAGTATTCTGGCTGAATAGCTAAGTATTAAGATAGCTATGTAGTTTTGTTGGCTTTTCTTAGAAAGTCTATAGAACACTTGCTAAGCTTTGGTAACACGATAGGTTTCAGAGTCCTTTGCCACTAATTTTTGAAATAATTTTTCAGGTATCTTTGCCTCTGTATTGGTTTTCATATGGATTCCTAAGCTAGAATCATTGCGATTAAAGTTTGACTTTATGTAGAATTATCTTTAGGACTTCTTTATATTTGGATTGTTTCACTTAAAAGTACTTTTTACCAAAACATTCATTGTTTTATTAAATAGTTACTAAGGTTGAGGTGGATGTATTTAAACAGGTAATTGTTCATATTTTTTTGATCCTTGCTTTAAGGATTTGTTTTCCTAGCTTTTATTTCTTACCCTTTGATCTTAGGTACATCTAGACAACATTACACTTCACACAGATACTTCAGATACTCCTTGAATGAACGAGCTAGAACACCACAAATAGCATTCCTCTTTTAATGTGGGACTAATGGACAACTTCAAAAACAAAATTAGTATATGCTCTGTTCTGCTTTCATGTAAGAGCCAAAGCAGACAGGGTCTGATTTTGGCATAGGTAATGGATGCTTATTAAATTTAAAGATAACACTATGGGAAGGGAATGCCAGCACAATAGGACTCAAAATGGTGTTGACAAACTGAAAAGTGTGGGGGGAAGCAGTGTGCTCTCTCAGAAAGGGGAATACCAAAGCAGAGATAATCAGACATCCAAATACAGGATGCAGAACAACTGCTCAGGTTTGCGGAGAAGGTCTGTAGACTTGCTTGAGTCATGAACGGAAGCTCCTGACGAGCGGCAGCTCTGACTCAGCGTGGGCGGGGACAAGAGGGACGGCGGCCAAACCTCCTCACGTAGAAGAGCAGCCCCCACGGAGCGCGAGT
>NW_008825265.1:1193240-1193598 GCF_000699105.1 Pygoscelis adeliae
GCAAAACCCGCAAAAAGCAAAGGCGCAGGGAGTGAGAGGGTGCCCCAGTCCCCCCACCCTGAGCCGGAGGCGGGAGCTCCTGACGAGCGGCAGCTCTGACTCAGCGTGGGCGGGGACAAGACGGACGGCGGCCGAACCTCCTCACTTACAAGAGCAGCCCCCAGGGAGCGCGGCGAACAGGGCGTGGCGCGGCAGTTAGCGCGGCAGTTAGAATCATAGAATCATAGAATCATTAAGGTTGGAAGAGACCTCCAAGATCATCGAGTCCAACCGATCGAGTTCGCGCAGGCAGGGCGTGCAGGGCAGGCGAGCGGGCAGGGCGCAGTCCCCAGGCCCCCTCCTGGCTCTAGAGGCCCAC
>NW_008825265.1:1197164-1256910 GCF_000699105.1 Pygoscelis adeliae
ACATGAGCCGACAGTGTGCCCAGGCGGCCAAGAAGGCCAACGGCATCCTGGCCTGTATCAGAAATAGTGTGGCCAGCAGGAGCAGGGAAGTGATAGTGCCCCTGTACTCAGCACTGGTGCGGCCGCCCCTCGAATACTGTGTTCAGTTTTGGGCCCCTCACTACAAGAAGGATGTTGAGATGTTGGAACGTGTCCAGAGAAGGGCAACGAGGCTGGTGAGGGGTCTGGAGAACAAGTCTTATGAGGAGCGGCTGAGGGAGCTGGGGTTGTTTAGCCTGGAGAAGAGGAGGCTGAGGGGAGACCTCATTGCTCTCTACAACTACCTGAAAGGAGGTTGTGCCGGGGAGGTTTAGATTGGATGTGAGGAAAAATGTCTTTACTGAAAGAGTGGTTAAACATTGGAACAGGCTGCCCAGGGAAGTGGATGAGTCACCATCCCTGGAGATATTTAAAAGACGTGTAGATGAGGCGCTTAGGGACATGGTTTAGTGGGCATGGTGGTGTTGGGTTGACGGTTGGACTCGATGATCTTGGAGGTCTCTTCCAACCTTAATGATTCTATGATTCTATGAATATGAGGAACCCAATGCCGCAGCAAAATGCAAGTATATATACTATATATCCTGTTATACTAGGGTCCTTATAGAAGGGAATTTGGACTACAGAATTCATGAAATAATCCTTGCCTCTCCTTCGGTGAACGTTGTTCGGGGTATTGCACATGATGAAGTATGCACATACAGTGAAAAGAGTCCAGAGAGTTAGCAGGAACATTTAATATTCTAAAATTCATGATTTATGAGGAAATCTGGCTTGACTTAGAGACAAAGATTGAAATTGTGCTCATATACAAAAAAGGATGATCCTAATACAGTGTATTCTGTGGCCAAGATAAGAAGTGATGTCTTGACTTAAACATCTTTATGGCAATTTGAGATACTAGGAAAATATTTTAATAACTTTAAGCAAAAATAATGTTTGTAATATGCCTGGGGAACCTATGGACTCTGTCTTGGAGGAAGGGTGTTCTAGGAACACTGTAAGTGTAAAACTATTGAGAAGAAAGTCAAGGTTATCCCAGTCTTATTTCTAGTTTATTAAGTTCTTCTTTGATTAACTTGTTTTCATTAGTTGCTTGACCACAGTACTACAAAGAACACTTTCATATCTGTTATGCTTTGTAACTGTTCTGAATTTTCTCCATTTAAAAAAAAAAGAAAGAATCTTTTAAATTGTGAATGCCAGCACTGGGAGTGTAATTGCAGTGCAACAGTGTAAAATGTATGGGTAGTATATCCTGCAATTTTTTTTTCCTGAGAGAGATATATATCAGGAAAATATATACTCTCTGGATATAATGTTCAGCTGACCTCCTTTGAGCCTTTCCTCCAGAGATTGTTCTTTCCAGTTAAGTCAACCATTTTGTGCATGGATTGTGTTTTTAATTCTGGTTCTGTTGAATGTGAGTTTGGTACCATGAGGATGGAGAAAGATTCATATCTGTCATGTGTCCTACTTCATTACTGCAGTCACTATGGTTATGGTGCTTTCAGCAGAGTAAAGTTTTGTATAGTACAGTGCCAAGTAGCAGTCCCTGGAGAAACTAAATGAAATTACTTTTTTTTTTTTAACATGCAGTTGCATTTTTAAGATCCATGAACTAGCTGGTTTAGTCTTTATAGTAAAATGTAATAACTATATATTACTCAGAGCCCTAAATTGACTTGTCATGCAGTACCAAGTCAAAATGCTTTATAGAAACCTATTGCATTAGCACTGTTATCAGCTAAGCTTATATTCCCATCAGAAAAAAAAAAAATCTACTTAAATTGACGACGTCTGCTTTACCCCAAACCTGTGCTGACTGGCATTATTTATATTACAGTCATCTAAGTCTGAATCAAACTCTCACTAGTCATCCTGTTATTTTGAGATTTATGTCGCCTGGTAATTAGCTTGCTCATCCTGTTTGTCCTCTTAAATATTGACACTTCAGTAAGGTTTTTCCCTCCTCTATTAATTTTTGTCTTTTGTGAATACCTAAAGACTTGCTGAGAGTAATATTAACAAGCCAGATAGTTGGAGAAAAAAAAACTAGATAACTTATCTGAAAACCTTTTTGCATAATGTTTTTTTTAGAATATCTGCTTTACAGTTTTAATTTATTTGTAATATGTTCCTCAATTTCTGCAAGGTGGAAAACAATTCATTATAGTATGTGTACATAATTGAAAATGCAAAATACATCTGTTTAGATTTCATTTGTTGTACATAAAGTGGCCATTACCAGTCATGGGGTATAGGAAGAGAGAAAAAATGTGTTCCAAAATTAATATGCCTATTAATTCTACTTCACTTCTAAGCAGGGATGAGACTTTTAGACAGTATAGATTTTTTTCTTTTGCCTATGGTCTCATGGGTATCATATAAAATATTTAAAAATTTGCAGTGATTAATCACTCTGTGCTTCATCCTGTTTCAGGCTCCTCATTGCACTCATGTTATTTAAAAGGGCTATTTTTTCAAGTGGAAACAGTGGACATCAAGGGTTACAGTGGTTAAGCCTGGATGCAATTTGCACACGACAGGCAGAACTTGTCAGTGTCTGACTTTCCAATGCAGATATTACCCTATTTTCTCTTGTGTGTGAAGTCTCCACATAGATGGGGTGGTGCTTCTCTTCAATCAAGGTTCTTTACAAAACCTCCCAGCAGGAAAGAGCCTTCAGATCTTTTTTTGTCACTTTTGCAGAAACGCAGGAATGTTTACATGGGGCCTGTGTGAGATAACAAATAAAGAAAGAAGTGGGATCATCAAAATCAGGAGGAAATGTGTTTAGGTGGCTTCAGATCTACTATTTCAACATCCCTTCAGGCTGGAAAGCACTTAGTTAGCTAATAAATTTTGTTGTGTATCTTCAGATAATTCATTTCACCTTGCCCATGCCACATTTATATCCTCGAGTGGCCTGCTAAAGATTTCCACTGTTCTGCAGTTATAGATGGAGACCAGCATGGAGGCTGGAGCCTGAGCAGGGCAGGAGGAGGAAGGCAGAGGTTACCACTCTTCTGACACCTACCTCTCATGTGCTCTGAGAGGAGCTCGGCAAAGAAGGCTGATTCAGTATCTGCTGTGGTGAGGACAGAGACAAGCCCTGCAAAACCTTGGTTAGGTTAGAGGGATAATAATCTTTCTAAACTGTTGGAGGTGGTAAGGACAAAAAATCCATCCACTTTAACTTCAAAACCAACATAAAAATAGCAGTCTAGGGTGTGTTTGGAACTTTTGAGAAATTAATCAGGATATTTTTAACAAACTCCAATTTTGAGTGTAAATCAAAGATAGATGAAACCACTGACAGCTTTGATACATTTTCAGGGAGTTTTGGGGCATTTTTCTTGAGGGAGAGGTAAACATTTGTTGTGGGAAGGACAAGAGTTTCAGGTTGGTAAATTTCAATTGATTTTATTTATTGCTGATTCATGAACTTTGATTACTGCTTCTGGTATTGGAAAATAAAAGCAAGCAAACAAATACGCACACTTACAGAAAACACCTCAGCTTCCCCCATGGACACCTTCCCAGCACCTCCTGGTCACCCCTTCCCCTCACTTCAGGTTACATTCGGTTCCTTCAGGGAGGGCATGGGATGCATAGGAGGTTAGGCTCAGCCACTGGGGTTTCTACTCAGTGGCTCCGGTGTGGTATCCTCCATTGGCTGCAGTCATATGTCCTCTTTGATTGCCTCTTGGTCCCTGCTTGGGCAGCTATTTGCTCCTTCCCTAGTTGGAGCTCTTGCCCTGCTCTGGGTGGCTTGTTTTGCTTCAGCATTTCTCCTGCTCTACTGTTCCTCCTTCCGTCAAGTATTTCTTGTTTCTCCCTTGCTCCTGCTTGGGCGTCTCTCCTGCCCTGGCACTGTGGCTCATGTCTCCTCCGTTCCTCAGTGTCCCTCCTGTTCCGGTGTCTCCCTTGTGTCTCCTCCTGTATGTCCTCCTGCTCTCACATTGTTTCTTCTCTTGCTTCCAACTGTGTTGTTGTTTTTCTCTGCATTTTTCGCCCTTTCTTAAATATGCTTCTGCAGAGGCTCCAGAAGCTCCTCTGCCTGGGTCAGCTTTGGTGCATGGTGGGTCTGTTTTGCCCATTGTGGAGCCAGCTGGAACTGCTGTGCAGCACAGGGCAGTCCCTGACCTCCTTCTGCAGAGGCCACGCCTGCAGCACCCCACTACCAGCAGCTTGACAGCTATGCCCATTGCAATATTATCTCAGTACTGGATGCTTGTAATATAGTGTTAATTCCTTTGTAAAATGGTTTGTGGTGGCTTGCAAGGTTGTAGGTAGAAGCAAGAATTTCTCCCTCCTCTACACGCTGCTGCTTTGCTCCTCCTTTTGTGTCTGTTGTGGGAGGGCATGAGTTTTCTGTTGCTGGTTTCTTGGATTGTTTAGGGTTTTTTTTCAGGTGGCTTGCATAGGGGATTTCTACCAGGAAGATTTCTGAGGTGGGAGCAGTAGGGCAACAGAGAACTGGGACCCTCCTCCCTGCTGCTTTGTAGCCTCAGATCCTGTGCCTGGCACCAGTGCCTGCCCCTGCCATTCCTGCCTTGAGCATTCACAGGCTGCGGGCACCGCACCAGTGCAGCTATGCTGAGAGAGAGGCAGGGAAAGGTGGGAACTGGAAGAAGCCACAGGAAGGGAAAGCAAAACTGGGTGGTGCAAAGCAAGGAAGACTTAAACAACATTAATTAAATGCCATAGGAATAGGTATGCATAGTAAAAAAAAATGTTTATATGCCTATTGTGTTTTCCGTGATACTATTATCTGGGCTTGGTGTCTAGTTATTTTGGTATTTTGTGTCTTTAGTGTTTAATACTATTGCATTGGACTGAATAATTATAAGTGTGTATATATATGGAGTGTGTATACCCTAAATAGATCTTTGCCTAAAAAACTAGAACATAAAATATCTAATATTTATGGTTTGATAAAAAATTGCAACTTGTACTTGAGTTTCTCTGCTTTTCTTTAAACAAATCTGGCTAATGATTTAAAAATTAAAGCAGCCTCTTCCCACCCCAACCTCTCAATGGTGATCTATTAAAATGTTTTACAGAGTGAGTATTTTAATAATATAGGTGAGAAATTTAACGCTTCAAACAAACATATAATTTCAGTTGTTTTTTTTAACATATTATAGAGGAATAGTTGTAACAGAGGTTTTAAATCTGAAGTGAGTTCTACTGAAACTCTTTGCACACTACATACTACATTTCTGTTATCACCTGGATTTTTATTTATGAAGTTCAGAACTTTTCTGTTTACCATCTAAGATTGTTGGTGCGACTTAATCTGTTTATAGGCCAACATGCTAGAGTCAAAAGATGAATAGAGTCTTACTTTATTACTCCATAATTATTTTTTATTTGCTTCAATAGAACTAGCCATATAAACAGAGCAACAAATAACCATTCTAAGTAAATAAATTCACTTGAATGCTTTTGATTCTGAAGTGGTACCATAGACAGTCATGTTTGTAAAAGTAGAGGAAAGTAAAATAGTACAAAATGTTCCTTTGTACTTTATATCAATGTAATTTTTAAATGAATTACTGAAAAAAAGATGGAAAACTGATGACATATTTCGTGCTTGACAGGTAAAAGACGTAAGTTTAGTTAAATTCACCCAGAATATTATAAACATTCACTTATGAACAAATAGGACATGCAGGAATGGAAAATCTGTTTATTTTATAGTGGGGGTATAGCAAAAGCATCAGGTGACTAGGAATATCTGGTAGCTCGGATGTAGTCACTGAAAATTATTAATGAAGAATAATAAAGTAGACTCATACTTGAGCACCGGAAGCTAATTCCAAGATTGTATTAATTCAAACTAGAGAAGGAAATCTAACATGACCTGAATGTGAGTAAATTACTTGTCATAGCTCAAATTCTGAATAACGTAAAAGTTAGAGAATTACGTGCTCAGCTGTTCGACGAAAAAGAGAAAGGGCAAGGATGAGCAAGGCAATTGGAGATTTGCAAGGTGATTTGGGGCAATTAAAAAATAAGTTGATTCCTTAAAAGATAAAATCCTTTAGAAAAAATAAACCAAAGGGCTTTATTATCTGCATACATAAAACTCTAATTCTGATAAGGGAAATAGCTAGTCATAGACAGCTCGTAAGACTTAAACATGTGCTTTAAATCAAGCATATTCATATTAAACAGAAGAGGCATACAGGCTGGTGCCAATCTAATAAAGATCATAGAACAAAACATGCTGTTTTGCGATAGAGTATTAAGAGAGGAAAACAGAATATGATACTAAAGAACTACTCAAACACACTATTCAGGTAATTTTGTGAAACCTGATTAAATTGTCACATAATCCATTTGTTCTCATTAACAAGAATGTCTATTTTCTGCCTGCATATAACAACTATTTGTTAGAGACTTGTACTTTGATTTACTAAATTATAAGTAATGGTATTTTTATTATCATAATTATGAATGATTGTTTTTGACCAAAATACAGTTATGACGCTGCTGAATTCTAGCTCTGCTACAGTTCATGAGGGGTCCTGTTCCTTTTCCATAATGGCATGAAGCTAGTGTAATGCTATGAAAGTAAGTTTAATTCTTCATCTGATTGGTTGAGAGACTTACCAATGTTCAGACGTAATATCCTACATCCCTTAATTTTTGAAATTTTTGCTGAATTTGAATCATTTGGGATAGTTGTTGTAAATACAAGTGCAAGATTTGTGTAGGTATATTGTAATACTAATGGAATCCTGACCTAGTGAAGTTGCATTTCTGTGTTAATAGACTTATTATGAAACTTAGACTGGAACATCACTTTTTAAAAAATTACTGTTGTTGCTGTGCAGCTAATGAGTCTGTCACCAAGACTGTTCATTATTTCTGAAGTGTTAGAACAAGTGAGTTAAAGTTGCCAGTCCTTTGCATTGTATTAACCATACAGGAGGATCTTCCAGTAACTGTATGCTATACCCTCATTCAAAACGTATATGGTTTACTTTTTGAAAAAAATGATGTTTGCAATGGCAGCATCACCTACAGGAGCAGAACAGGTCTTTTGAAGAACACTTTCGAAAGGTACTAACAATTACTTATGTAAACAGACGTACACCCTTCTTTTCCCTAAAAACTATAGTTCTTACTATAATGTGATGAGTCACAACAGCTGAAGATTAGTCATGATATCAGTTGCATGACTGTAAGAGCAATATCCATCTGCCAGTAAAAGATGACAGTTATAACCTTCTCTATAGCTTCATCCTAATTTGAGCTCAGCACAAGCCTTGAGAAGGATAGGATTTGCTCTTGGCTTAGAGCTGTCAGGAAGGTTGCAACCTGATAATGCATGGCAGTGGCTTCAGTAATGTATTTGAAGTAGCAGTCAATTACTTGAGCTGGAATCTTTTACTATTCATGCTGTGTCACATCTGTTGGAAGTAAGGTTGCCCAGGATGAAATTGGTGAAACACTTATTTTAGGTTGAGGAAGATAATCAAGAACTGAAGAATGAGAATAAGGAAATATGAAAAGTCCAGATCAGAAAAAAAGAATATAAAGCCAATTATGATCCATACTAAGATGCCTAGAATTGAATCCTTTCTGCACACTAGCAGATGACAGAACAAGTACCTTAGCAAAAATGTGCAATGAGCAGAAACTACAATGCTTTCTTAATTGCTATCCTGGCAACGGGCAAGAAGCTTTCACTTTTTTCTCAGGCTATGAATCAGGGGTGTATTTGATAGTAGTAAAGACCAGTGATATCAGACAGTAGTGACACTTCTATTGAAGGGCAAATTTGGAAAGAATAGCATAACATAATAAATTGACAGTGCCCTAGTATGAACTGTGCAAATGCCAGCTAGTGACTGTCTATTGACAGGAGAACACGGTGCCCTTTTTCTATGTTTTATAAAGTGTTATCTGAGATGCAGGCCACTTCAGGATAGGGTGAAAAAAAAGTTTACCAATAATGTTACTTAATGTGCTGTGGATGTCTCACTTGTTTGCATCTACATGGGTAGCTGCTTTCTGATTATTGTAACAGTTTTCAATTGATGATGGTTTCTGTTTTATTATGTTTCATATGATCTACAATAAAAGAACAAACTGAAGTCTAGAATATGTATGGTTGTTCAGAGACTGAAAGGAACCAGTTGTTGGAAAGTTCTGCCTCAGCAGATCAGCTATCAGAAAGGGTTGGCTACAATTTCTACTACAGTTGTCTAGGGACATGTAGGGTTTTCCCACTCAGCAATGGTAAAATGACAGTCAATCCCCCCACATACCTTTTTTTTTTTGTTAATCATAACCTATTGTGTAATATTGGTATGTACAAAATACTGTTGTTCTAATCTACCACTCTTTGCAACCATTTTGCACATTTGATAGTACCATGCATGTTTAGTAGAACAAACGTGGTGTGTTACAGATTAGAACAAACATGTGTTTGATAAATTAACCAGTTTACGTCACGTGGAATCTGTGCTTACTGTGGTAGGACGAACTATGGCTGCTAGTATATCAGTGTCCAGGTGTCCCACTCTCAAAAGTTTTATAACAAATTTGAACCTGCAGAGCAGACCTGTATGGAATCATTATTTTAGCAACTTTTTGAATTTGTTATGGTTAAGGTTAGGTGAATTCAGTGCACCTAGGCGGAGTTTTCCTCCCCAGTCAGCTAGATACAAAGTTGGTGTACTCTAGGACCATAGGATCCCAGTCCAGTAGACGTGAAGCTGCTGCAGATTCCCACCCCTAGGTTGAGCCAGTAGTGAGTCTGGGTGCATATTCCCAGTAGGCAAATACACACTATAGAGACTTGGTTGACCACTAACCAAGGTTCTCCTCAGGCACCCAGCCCCTAGACCCCTAGTCCCTCCAGTATACAGTCCTCAGACCTCTTGTTCTACTCACTGGTTAGTCCAGCTTGAAGTTTGCTCATGTCTTGCACCCAAACCCTCATGGGTCTCCCTGGCAGCTGGCCGAAGACCTATTGTCTGGTTTGCAGGCTAGGCCACTTTGAATTTCACCAGTATCTTGCACATTTACACACAGAATTGAGACCACAATGAGGAAAATGACTACAAATTGTATGAGGCTAATTGTATGAGATTCAACAAAGCTAAGTGCTGAGTCCTGCACTTGATTCTTAACAACCCCATGCAATGCTATAGGCTTGGGGAAGAGTGGCTGGAAAGCTGCCTGACGGAAAAGGACCTGGGAGTATTGGCCGACAGCCATCTGAATACGAGCTGGCAGTGTGCCCAGGTGGCCAAGAAGGCCAATAGCATCCTGGCTTGTATCAGAAATAGTGTGGCCAGCAGGACTAAGGAAGTGATCATCCCCCTGTACTCGGCACTGGTGAGGCTGCACCTCAAATACTGTGTTCCGTTTTGGGCTCTTCACTACAAGAAAGACATTGAGGTGCTGGAGTGTGTCCAAAGAAGAGCAGTGAAACTGGTGAAGGGTCTGGAGAACAAGTCTTATGAGGAGCAGCTGAGGGAACCGGGGTTGTTTAGCCTGGAGAAAAGGAGGCTCAGGGGAGACCTTATCGCTCTGCCTGAAAGGAGGTTGTAGCCAGGTGGGTGTCAGTCTCTTCTCCCAAGTAACAAGTGATAGAATGAGAGGAAATGGCCTCAAATTGCACCAGGGGAGGTTTAGATTGGATATTAGGAAAAATTTCTTCACTGAAAGGGTTATCAAGCATTGGAACAGGCTGCCCAGGGAAGTGGCTGAGTCACCATCCCTGGAGGGATTTAAAAGACGTATAGACATGGTGCTTAGGGACATGGTTTAGTGGTGGACTTGGCAGTGTTAGGCTTATGGTTGAACTCGATGGTCTTAAGGGTCTTTTCCAACTTAAATGATTCTATGATTCTATGAAATAGAGTCCAATAAGAGGATAGAACAGGCTGTGTTGGTCCGGCACAGATATCAGTCAGACAAACAATACTGACCAGCATCTTGATTATGACTGGCACCTTTTAAGCCCCTTTATCTCCATTTTCCTGTGCTTCCTCTTCCCCCATCCACTTTAACTCTTTTCTCTTCCCAAAAAACGCCCTACCCCCAATAAATTTTTCCCCATCAACCCCAGTTTTACTACATCTGTACCTAAATTTGGTACGACTGATGTGGTTACTGGGATGTTGTTGGCCTAGCAAGGCTCTGATTCCCTAGAAGGTTCCTGACACTGTCCCCGTTTATCTGTGAAGTCTGGCCATTTCTTCCCTAGCTTAATGTTATCTGAAATCTGGACATTCCTCCTAGCACTCTCATGGCTTTTGTCAGCTTCTTGCTGTGCTACTTTTTAACATTCACCAACTTCTTATGTCATGTCCAGTAGTTACCCATGTTCTGTTCAGTTAGCTAAACCTCAGTCCAGAGCATTGACCTCTGCCTGCATACTTCAACAGATACTACAATTCTAAAGGCAGATTTACTGCCTTGCTACGTATTGCCATGGGTGGTACAGTTTACCTACCTACATAACGTACAAGTTTTTCCATGCTTATCTGTATGTAGAATTGGCTCTGTCATGGATTTCAATGAGAAAATCCCTTCCAGAGAAAAACCTGAATTTTGCTGCTTTTATTATTGTTTTCTTCACTTTCTCCTCTCTCCTTACTCGTGTACTTAGATGCTAGCTGGGCAGTGTAGGCAGTGTTGTGATGGTTCACGCTGGTAACGTGTAAATCATGGTCTATCATGTTTAGAACGCTTAGCAAACCCAAAGAGGGGAAAATGATAATTTTACTTTTATTAGCTGTTTTGGAATGCTGCTGTCCCCACACTGAGAAATGCCAAGATATTTCAGTAGACTTATTTGTGAAATAAATACTCTGAAAATATATTTGCAACCTTTACAAAGACTCCTAGCTGTAACCCTTTATTTAACTTTTTTTTTTTCCCTCCTGTGAGCAGACTTGCAAGAAGGATCATGCAATTTGGGACTTCAGTAAGTTCTGTTAGGCTCATTATAACTGTGCACACCAGTGAGTCTTTGCTGGCTGTGCACTTGGCAGTGAGGCAAGTAAATGCTGGCCTCTTTTGTTGCTTAGGATGGGATGGTCCTTCACCTGGCAGTACCAGTCTTCCAGCTCTTGCTTCCCTGACCCTTTGCATTTTTCTCTTGAGTTATTATTGCTGATTTAACGATTTCATTTATGTCTCTAGTTTTGACTGTCTTAACTGGCATAGTTTTAATTTTCATTGTCTGTGTAAGTGACACTGTCTGTGTCATTTGCAAACTAATGGAGTTAACTATAGTTCAACAATTCTTTTTCATTGATGAAACTGGGCCAAGTTCACACAGTTGAGCCTCATGAAGCCGTGTCACATTCTGAAGGTGAAATCTGGCACTGGGTGGGGTTTGTTCATTCCTCTGTTTTATTAATGTATGTAAGGGTTAGTCCTTAGTAAAAGTAAAACTGCTTCAGATTTCCTGAAAAAAAAAGAAATATAGCAGTATTTATGGACTTGATTAATTAATTCTAAATAGTTGAAATTTCTCTTCCTTAGAACTAAGAAAAATGTGACTGTGTACTGCATGCAAAAAGTTCACTCACCTCTTGCTTGTAATTATTTTGTTTAAATTAAAATGTCAGTTCTTGGTGATTAAAAAGCTGCCTACAGGGAGTGTCTGAAATAAAACGCTTCCTTCTCTGCCTTCCTCATTTTGATGTTTAGCTTTTGCTTTAAGTTTTAGGGTAAAACAGTTAACCTCTAAACAAAAAACAATGCTGAAAGGACAATGATGTACATTCCCTGGCTTCTGTTTTCTCTACTCAATTAGGTTTATACACTATGACTAGAGTAACCCTTCTGTATCCTCACTGCAGAGGTCTTAAGAGTAGAAGAGGTCTTCATAGGAGGCAAGGATAGATCATCATCATTCTTGCACCGAAGTGTAAAAGTTATTGGTCCCTATGTGTTAGCATTTCACAGTGAACCTTGTAATACCATAATGAATGTATCTATAACTACATGCTATTCATTTATATAATCATGTAACATGCTAGTATACTCTATCTTCTTTTGAAAGGAAAGCTAACCCACGTAGGCAAGTATTAAATTAACTGGATACTAAGATGCATCCATTCAAAAGACACTTAAAAAGCACTTTGATTTGTTTTTTTGACAAAAAGGATAGATTTGTCTTTGCACTTGCTGGGTGTCACTTTACCTGATTAGGACACAGAATTATGTACAAAATAGTTCTTACTTTTTCTCCATGCTAGAGACTAATAGAAAATCTCTCTATTCATTTATACCTATTTCTTTTAATACATACTTGAAGCTTTCCAGACTTATGTATCCTGACTACTCAGAAGTGCATTATCATGATCAGATGAAAGCTAACGCTAGCTCAAATCCTGTTTGTTCCAAACACAGGTCTAAAGAACAACCTTTGGAAATTTAGTCCTTCACCTGTACAATGTCATCAAAGCTATCACTAATTTGTTGGAGTCATAAACCTTAAGTGTAGGAGGAAGTCAGCAGTACTAATCCATAATATTTTTTTGTCCAGTGTGCTTGCTACATCACATTTGTCATTCTTGAAAAAAGGAAAAGATAATTGGAACATGATGGTTATTTTTATAGGCAATTAGTTTACACAGGGTAATGTTAGGGAGAGGTCACAGAGGAAAAATTATTAAAATGTGCCGTCAAATCAATGGTATATCTAGTCTTTCAGCCAGAAATCTCTTCTGCAGCCTAAGACCAGCGCTGCTTTACACCACTGCTTGTTTGTAGGTTTGCAAGAGCTTTGAGTTCCATTGCTCACTAAGTTTGGTTACCTAGATGATGATTTCTTTCAGTGGGGGAAATTGAGGTGATTTAGGGAGCTGGGAATAGTAACATACTTTGCTCCCCATTGGACTTTTTAATTTTCATTCCCTGCAGTCCTTCCTGCTCCATGTTTTTGGCTTTTGTCTCCATGGAGTGTGGAAGTCAAGGTAAACGTTTCCTCCTGTGCAAAAGCATTCAGATCATTAACAAAGGTGACATCCATCATCCCAGAGGCTGAGAGGTCCATCCAAGCCCTCCAAGCCTTTATGAAAATCTCTCTCAATTATGGGTCTCCATCTCTCTTTCTGCTTGCCCTGTAGCTCAGCTGATTAAAATGAGGGCAACATTTTCAAGCTGTGCTGTAGAAAGTCTATTCTGAATTCTGTAACTGAAGAAGTCGAGCTCAGCAGGCTTGAGCAGAGAGGGGCAGAGATGAATTGTGTTACAGGATGGCAGACTGCCCTCCTTCCCATCTATATTATTACAAACCCATCTCCAAGTATGTGTGAAAAATCCTGTTGCTGCTGCCTTCAAGGAAGTGACATCCTAGGTGCGGACAATAGAAAATGCCGTTCTTCACTAAGAGTCAATAATTTCATAAAGCTTTAGTTAAATGAATTAGGTAATAGAAGGCACAAAATTACTTTAAAAAACTTATTAGATCTCCTTTATAGTATCAGTTCAGCATTCACTTTGTGATCTAAGTAAGCAATTCTGAAGAAAATTCAAGTATTAGAGACTTACGTTGCCCGTAGAAACAGGTAATAAATTTAACAACAGCCTTGCTGCTCATAAACATCTTCTACTTAACTGTAGTCAAAACAAAGTTGTTGTGGCAGCAAAGAAAACAGCTGCCGCATCAAATACAGTGTTGATGTTGCACTGAATTTTATTGACTCGTCTCCCTCATGCTAGATATAACTCTTCAAAAACCTACAGTGTACATTTTCCTTTTCAATAATTTACATATTAGACTTGCTTGTCTATGTGAAACATACTGTAAATGCAAATAAATCAATATATTGACTGGCAGAAATTTAAAGTATATGCTTCTACAATGTCTTTGATGGGAAAACCTTTGTAAGAAAAAATTGAAAACTTTAGCTGACTTGGGGAAATAGAAATATTTCTTATATCAGTGACCAAGGCAAATATTTTTTAATATTTACACTCCTTCTTTCTTGAAAATTTCCTGAAATGACTTTTTTGGTCTGTAAAAAAAAAAAAAAAAAGGGGGGGGCACAACTGTGTGAAATATTTGCTTCCATGAGGATTTTTTTTTCCTGGAAGATGAGATGTGTTATTTGTATATGAAAGTGCCAAGAAGACACAGTTGAGGAAATAAGTTATGAGCTGTTCTAAATCATAGAATGGTTTGGGTTGGAAGGAAACTTAAAGATCATCTAGTTCCAACCCCCCTGCCATGGGCAGGGACACCTTCCACTAGATCAGGTTGCTCAAAGCCCCATCCAACCTGGCCTTGAACACTTCCAGGGACGGGGCATCCACAACTTTTCTGGGCAACCTGTTCCAGTGCCTCAGCACCCTTGTAGTGAAGAATTTCTTCCTTATAGCTAATCTAAATCTACCCTATTTCAGTTTAAAGCCATTACCCCTTGTCTTATCACTACATGCCCTTGTAAAAAGTCCCTCTCCAGCTTTCTTGTAGGCCCCCTTCAGGTACTGGAAGGCTGCTATAAGGTCTCCCTGCAGCCTTCTCTTCTCCAGGCTGAACAACCCCAACTCCCTCAGCCTGTCTTCACAGGAGAGATGCTCCAGCCCTCTGATCATCTTCGTGGTCCTCCTCTACTCACTTCAACAGGTCCGTGTCCTTCTTATGTTGGGGGCTCCAGAGCTGAACGCAGTACTCCAGGTGGGATCTCACCAGAGCAGCATAGAGGGGGAGAATCACCTCCCTTGACCTGCTGCCCATGCTTCTTTTGATGCAGCCCAGGATACGACTGGCCTTCTAGGCTGCAAGTGCACATTGCCTGGTCATGTTGAGCTTCTTATCAACCAATATCCCCAAGTACTTCCCCTCAGGGCTGCTCTCAATCTATTCTCTGCCCAGCCTGTATTTGTTCTTGGGATTGCCCTGGCCCAGGTGCAGGACCTTGCACTTGGCCTTGTTGAACTTCATGAGGCTCGCACCAGCCTATCTCTCAAGCCTGTCAAGATCCCTCTGGATGGCGTTCCTTCCCTGCAGCTCGTCAACTGCATCACACAGCTTGGTGTTGTCTGCAAATTTGCTGGGCGTGCACCCGATCCCACTGTCCATGTCACTGACAAAGATGTTAAATAGTGCCAGTCCCAATACCGACCTCTGAGGAACGCCACTCATCACTGGTCTCCACAGGGACATAGAGCCGTTGACTGCAACTCTTCGAGTGTGACTATCCAGCCAATTCCTTATCCAGTGAGTGGGCCATTCTTCAAGGCCATGTCTCTCCAATTTAGAGACAAGGATGTTGTGCGGGACACCGTAAAATGCTTTGCACAAGTCCAGGTAGATGATGTCAGTTGCTCTTCCCTTATCCACCAATGCTGTAACCCTGTCATAGACGGCCATCAAATTTGCCAGGCACGATTTGCCCTTAGTGAAGCCATGTTGGCTGTCACCAATCACCTCCTTATTTTCCATGTGCCTTACCATAGTTTCCAGGAGGATCTACTCCATGATCTTGCCAGGCACAGAGGTGAGACTCCTGGCCTGTAGTTCCCCAGGTCTTGCTTTGTAAACTTGGGGGGTATGTTTCCCCTTTTCCAGTCAGTGAGAACTTCACAGGACTGCCACAACTTCTAAAATATGATGGATAGTGGCTTAGGAACTTCATCTGCCAGTTCCTTCAGGACCCGCAGATGCATCTCATCCGGGCCCATGGACTTGTGCACTTTCAAGTGCCTTAGATGGTCTCGAACCTGATCTTCTCTTACAGTGGGCGTCTCTTCATTCTCCCAGTCCCCACCTTTGTCTTCTGTGACTTGGGCGGTGTGGCCTGAGCACTTGCCAGTGAAGACAGAGGCAAAAAAGTCATTGAGTACCCCACCTTCTCTGTGTCCCAGGTAACTAGGTCTCCCATTTCGTTCCGGAGAGGGCCCACATTTTCCCCTGTCTTCCTTTTATCCCCGATGTACCTACAGAATCTTTTCTTGTTGTCCTTGATGTCCCTGGCCAGATTTAATTCTATCAGGGCTTTAGCTTTCCTAACCTGATCCCTGGCTGCTCAGACAATTTCTGTGTATTCCTCCCAGGCTACCTGTCCTTGCTTCCACCCTCTGCAGGCTTCCTTTTTGTGTTGGAGTTTGTCCAGGAGCTCCTTATTCACCCATGCAGGCCTCCTGGCATTTTTGCCAGACTTCCTCTTTGCTGGGATGCATTGCTCCTGAGCTTGAAGGAGGTGATCCTTGAATATTACCCAGCTTTCTTGGGCCCCTCTTCCCTGCCATGCTTTGTCCCATGGCACTCTGCCAAGCAGATCCCTGAAGAGGCCAAAGTCTGCTCTCCTGAAGTCCAGGGTAGTGAGCTTGCTGTGTGCCCTCCTCGGTGCCCTAAGGATCTTGAACTCCACCGTTTCGTGGTCACTGCAGCCCAGGAGTGACCTGCAGTGTCACTCCTGAGTGTCACACCTTAACCAGGTAGGAATTCCTGGTTAAGGTGTGAAGAGTTTTCCACATTCCCCACCAGCCCAGTTCTCACGGTTGGTGAGAACAAGGTTCAGCATAGCACCTCTCCTCATTGACTCCTCTACCACTTGGAGAAGGAAGTTATCATCGACGCATTCCAGGAACCTCCCGGATTGCTTATGCCCTGCTGTTTTGTCCCTCCAACAGATATCGGGGTGACTGAAATCCCCCATGAGGACCACAGCTTGTAAACGTGGGGCTGCTCCCATCTGTCTATAGAGGGCCTCATCCACTTGGTCTTCCTGGTTGGGTGGCCTGTAGGCTGACTGAAAAGGATCGGTCCTTTTCAATATCTGTAACATCCAGAACATATAACACACTTCCATGTTCCCTGTGAAGAGAAAGCTGGGTGTGAAGTCAAAATCATAGAATCATTCAAGCTGGCAAGCACAGCATTATGCTGAATTCAGACCCTATTGCTTAGGGTTTTGTCCAGTCAAGTGTCTGATCATACATACCAAAAGAACTTTTGGTTTTTTTTTTTTCCCATTGTGTGGGTCAAGGGAATTGGTAGATGATTTTGAAAAATGTCACTTACTACACTTATTTATTTATTTGTCAATGTATTTTGAGGAAAATCACTACCTCGGTAGTTACTCTTTTGTAAGAATAGAAAGAGGAATATTCCCATCGCAACTTTTTTTTTTTTTTTGCCTGTTTAGAGTAAAAATCGTTCATTAGTCTCATTAAAAAGGAGATGATTCCTAATTGATCCCTTCAAGCCAAACAAGAAGAAGTAAAATCTAGCTTCAGGTCAGAGAAGCGAAGGGTTTGTACTCTGTTGTATGATAGCTCTTTTCTAGATATTTCCTAAGAAGTTAGGGGACAAAACCTAATTTTAATGATCCTAGCAAATAGTGAAATTAAATACTTAGGAAGTATGCACAAAAATCTATAAGGAGGAGAAACTTGAGCTGGTCATGAACTTTGAGTCTGAGGAGGATGTTCTCTGTCTGGAAGACAGAGATTTTATTTTTCAAATTATTCACTCTCCAGAGTATAGAATCATAGCAACAAAAGCTGAAGGGAAACTATTTAATCATCTTGCCTCTCTTCCCTCCAGACGATAATTTTTCTGAATGCTTCTCGACCCTCCCCCTCTCCCCCCCAACCTCCTTATTTGAAATTTAAATTTAATTGTCTAAGGTCTAGAAGGTGGAAATCAAGAGAAGTAATGGAACTTCTGTGACATCTTAATATTGTCCCGAGTCCTAGTTAAAACAAACGCTACATTCACAAAATCACAGCCCACTACAGGGGGAGGTAGAACTGCAGACCTAATTTTGCTCGTGTTTCTGAGTTGAGTTGTTTGCTGTCGTAGTGCTGAACTATGAATCACTGCCAGCCAAAGGCTGATGTGTTTGCTGTAGGAATTCCTACCTGGTTAAGGTCAACTTCATTTGATCCCACTTGGCTTCTGTGTGATCTAGCTGCTATTCAGCCTTAAGAACTGCAAAGCTCCAGATATTCATAAAGGCTCAACTTCACTTACTTGAGGAAGTTCAATGCAAGAAAATAAGGTGGCTTTACAGTTTTGATCCTGTGTATCAAATGTGCAGAGCTCTTTTGGATTTCAGGTTTGGATTTCAGCATCGAATGGTATACTGTATATTGTACAAGGGGATAGAACAGATTCCCCCTTGTCCAAGTATAGGGTTACCTGGTGATGTGAAAATAAGGTAGAGGAGGGCACAAAAGAACAGTGAAACCATCACTTGCATCCTGCCTAACCACAATTAGGGGGTACTTGGGGAATGTGGTGTGGGGGGATACTTGGTGGTTGTGTCAGGAAAAGCTCCAGGAATATGGTGCACAATGTCCTTCTTGTGAAAAGCACAAAAGTTTGGATGTTTCCAATTCCTGCAAAAGAAAAGTCAGGACTTTGTTGATGTGATGGGATTTGGAGCTGCTTGTCCCAAAATATCTCATAGGACAAAAACCTCTTCAAAAGCCTAGGGAAGTAGGAGAAATTTGTCTCTGTGCCCTGAGCTTGTTGAAGGTCTAGGTACCCATTGGCTGTTTTCTCTGTCACTCATGAGGAAATTCGGAAGGAATTGAGGTTTTCAGGGTACCATGTATGAATTATGTCTGTAGCAGGAAAGCCTAAGTTTCTCAAGCAATTTTTTAGATTACTTTAAAAACATTTAGCTGCTATTAAAAATAAAATAACCTCAACCAAAGTTAATCATGAGGAGGAAAATGAACCAACAAAATTATCCTCATCCCATGCAGATTAAAGGAAGTATCCGGAATGATCCTGCAAGATAAAACACAGCAATTTCAAATCCTTCTTAGTGAGTTTCCTGCAATGCAGCATTCTGGCCTGGCATTCTAATTTACCTCTTATTTACTGTTTCCTCTCTGAATTATCTTTGATACTGCCAGTGAATGCAGTTGTCAACAATTAACCTTAACAAGGCCAGTGCCAATGTAATTTTATATGCAGCCAATTTACAGAACAAATTAGCCTATCTTTTTTCATTGAGAATTTGAAGTGATGTGGAAAACTCTTCAGACTTCACTGATTTTTATATGTCTCTTCATTCTTAAATACAGACAAGATCAGAACAAAACTGCAAAAATATTTACTCCCTTAAGACTAAAAATACTTTTTGCTTGGGCATACATTCCTCTTAAGACTGTTCCAGACTAACAAGGCAAGATCACTCTTGCTCTCCAACTCAGTATCTGCCTCTTGAAGCAGTAACAGAGCTTTAACAAAAACTGGCAGTTTTCTAATCACAGGGAAGTGAGAGTTCAGGGTTCAAGCTGCTGGTTGGAAAGGGCAGTGAATCAGGATCTTCTTACAACCTCAAACAGTCTTTCAGGCTGCTTAATTTCTTTTAATAAAAGTCATAATTACTCTGTCTTGTGCTAAACTCAGTGGTGTCCGTCTTAATTGTCTTAGATGTGCTCAGACATGCCAGGTATGCTTTAGACATGGTCCAGTCTGGCACTTTGGGGAGTCTGAGACAGATGATGGCCAATCTGTAAAAGCATAGTTCCTGAGCCCTACTCTAGAGTTTTAAAGAAACTGGGGTGTGTGGGAGGGAAGTGTTTTGAAGATACTAATTTTTAACTTAGATCAGTAACCAAGTGTTTAAATTTTTAAAAATGCCTCTGAATAGTGCAGATTATAACTCCACTGTAGTCTGTTTCCTAATTGTTATCTGGAAGATCCCAAATTTATAGGCCTAAGTATGCTGTATAATGTATGTATATATGTAATGTATAATCCTGTATCTGTCCCCTTGGGCCATGTTGTTTTTATTCAAGTTGTTTTGTCCAATTTCTGAATGTTTCCATGGCTTTTCTGAGTTCTTAAATTATAGAATCATAGAATCATAGAATCATTACGGTTGGAAAAGACCTCTAAGATCATTGAGTCCAACCGTCAACCCAACACCACCATGCCCACTAAACCATGTCCCTAAGCGCCTCATCTACATCTCTTTTAAATACCTCCAGGGATGGTGACTCAACCACTTCCCTGGGCAGCCTGTTCCAATGTTTAACCACTCTTTCAGTAAAGACATTTTTTACTCATGTCCAGTTATATAGTTACGCTGCAGAACTCTTTGAATATACTGAAACTTACTATCCTAGCATACATGACAGTGCTGAATTTACATTCTTGTAAGGCCAAAATCCAAAGTAGCTGTGAAGATAAACTAGCCAAGATAATCTATTGTGATTTCTTATTTATCAAATTGTAAATTTGTTCATTTGTCTTCCATGGTCCTGAGGCATATCTCCCCAATGGTGGTCTGCATCAAACATCTCTATCTTTTGTTTACTTAAATCAGTTCGGCAACCTGCCTTTCCACACATTTTCTTATGATGCTTCTTTGGATAAACTGTCATCAGTGGATCACCATGACCTTGGACCAATCTGCTCTTTTTAAGCTTTTGTCATCTATCTCTTTCATCATGCTGCAGAATAATTTCTCTTAGAGAATAATCTACCTGTAGTCTGGAGTCTTCTCCAGTTTCTGTTCTTAGCAAAATGTTCCAGTCTGGGTATTGGACTGTGATGCTATGCTTTTGCTCATCAAGGTCAAAATTTCACTGAGAAATGTGGCCATTTTTTTTCATTTTTGGCCTCTATATTTCACCTGAAATAAGGAAATAAAAGATCAGAATAACCTGAAAAGGCCAAATAATGCAATAGCATTGTGAACAGAGCCAGCAAGAAAAAAGTCTGACGGAACATAGATTCCAAATTAAAGCCAAAGCAAATGTCAAAATACTTCAACACTTTGTACATTTGTACTTTATTTGTATGGGCTTTGGTAACCCTTCAGATGATCTTGACCAAAGTATAAGATTCATAATAGTTTTAAATTAGTCCCTTTAAAAGTGCTCCTTGCAAATGCTTTAGATACATGACAATGTGACCTGTCATGTATCAGGAACCTCTCCAGAGTTCCTATACAAAGAATTCTAACTTGATCATGAGCAGCACAAAGTTCTATCTGTACCTCAGTAATATTTGTGGTAGTCTACAGTGCCTGAACACAGCTAGGTAATACAAATGGTTGGTTTAGTTTCCTGAATTTCAAGAAAAAACAAAATGTTACAGAAAATGGGGACTGAGTGGTTAAGTCTAACAAGCTACTCATGTACTGACTATGTTCTATTTTGCATTATGAAGGATGTGAAGAAACTTTTTGCTACATTGATATCTATGGTATATGACTTTAAAAACCACACTGAATACCTGAACTCTGCACAAGCCATCTCTTGTTATAGGGTGGGTAGTTCAAATGCCAAATTTGCTGAGTTCTTGAGTTTATTGATGCTGAGGTTGTCAACAGAAATAATCATACCTGGGGTGACTAAGGATTAATTCAATGAAATTATAAGTAACCTTTCTTTTCTTTTTATGTTTTCTAATGGCCTGTGTGCATCTCTCTCTGCATCTCCTTCACATTCCAATGCTTATTGAACAAAATCTTCTGTGAAAAGGGAACAAAAAGCAAAGCTCCATTTAAATATTCATTTGAAAATTACATTTCTTCAGGGAAATTGATTATAATGAGCAATGTTTACTAAAAGCTTTTAATATAAGAGGTTACACATAATCAAGATGACGAAAAAATTCCTAGCTACACTCAGCTTGCAGCTCAATTTCTAGCCAATAGCATTTTAACAGTAGGGGTTGTAGTAAAAGATCAGTCAAATAACTACCACTGGCTTGTATCTCTCAGTGGATGCAGTGTACATTTTGAGGCAGGCAACATCTTTCTTTTCATGGGTGAAAACTGTGCATTCTCTTTGTATTGAACATTTTTGATAAAGCAGTATGCATCACATCACAGCAGTGTGCTCAGTTACATACATACAGTTAGTATATCACTCTTTTTCAGTGTCAAAAGTTACTCAGTGTTTAGCTATTTGTAAACTGGAAACATCTTTGATAATCAGCAAAAGTGGTATCCCTGTGTGTCAGTGGATGACTAGTGTTGGTTGCCAACTACATTGCTTTGAGTGGAAATTTATACTTAGAGACAATATGAAGGTAAGCTTTATGTCACTGCTGTGGTACAATAGTGTGTTGGCAAGGAGGCACGTGTATATAATATTATACATAAGTATTATATATGTATTTGTACGTATGCATATATATGTGTGTTTGTGTACAAAAAATACCACAGTATCTCATATTTGGACAGCCTGTACCCATGTGGTCTGTTGCCTAAATTGTTCTTTCAGCTAAGTGCTGACAAGAAGAAAAACAATCTCCAGCTGAACTTAATTAAATCACAAAATCCTTTAATTACAACAGACAACTCAGCAAAAGACCTATTGTTAACAGCTAAGAACAAGCACTTATAACAAAATCTGAAATATGTACTTCTGTTTTGTTATATCCACTCTCCAGGGTTGCCTTCCTCTTCACTTCCCTATTCTTTGAACAAGCATAATGCTTTATTGAGCAAAACTTTCTTTGAGGTCAATGGAACGTGTCACCGTGAGGATGACCGCAAAACTGTCTTGCTATCCATGAGATTTTTATTTGCTGGAGGGTGATTAGGCAGTAATGTTTTGTGTCTACTTATAGAATGAGGCTACTTGTAGTCTCAGAGGACTTCTCATGGTCTTTTAGGGTTGATGGTACTGAGCCTATTGAATGCCTCCTCTAAAATAAAATATGTAAATTTTAATTTAGAACTGTACTGTCAACAGAACTTCATAATAGCAGAATTAGCAAGGGCATCTTGTGTTCTAATCATCCAATTTATCTAGAATCCTTCTACCCTTTTAAATCATGTGCAAATTTGTCTGTCTACCATATATTGTTGATGTAGTGAGTATGTTGAAACTATGTACGTATGTCAGTCAATATTCGGTCAGTAAATTAGCATTGAATTTAATCACATAAGAAAGGAACTGCCTGAGCTCTTTCAGCATGACCAGAACTTCAGCTTTATGCCTGTTATAAGCCAGAGCTGTAATGGCTGAATTTCAACACAGCACACTGACATTCTTGCTGATATCCTCAGCTAGCTAAAAAATGGGATAAATCATGTGGAGGAACCTCAAGTGATAAGTGATCACTGAATAAATAAGGTGAACTCTGTTTTGCACTTTCGTTCAATACCTGAAGGCAGAATTTTCATTCATGTATCTCCTTGTTTTAAGCAGGTGAAATACAATGTAGTGTTTCTTACTCTTAGGTTTTTAGCTGCCTCGCAATCTCTGAAGCAATGAGTTACCATGGATACTAGTGTATCCCTATGTTCCTAATCAAAAATGTCATATGATCTGTCCCCATTTGCAAGTGTTTGCATTTCATACATGACTATTTGTAAAGTCCCCTTTTAGACACAGCATGTATTCTGCATGAATACAGAAACATGTTTTCCATCCTAGAAGCAAAATAAAGCAATTTCCTCAAGTGGCAGAGGAAAACTGAGATATTCTTGTAAATGAGACCAATGAGATCTTTAGTATCAATGAGATCAAAATTTGGATCAGCTGACAGACTAAACTGGGGAACTGTTCCTCCAGTACATTCTGAATGCTGTGGACTGAAAATTGCTGAGATCCTATCTGGCTGGCTCCAAGTTCAGAATAATTACTCATTCTGGATTATAACACCAGAGAGCACCATATTTGTAACAGTAAATCATCAATTAAAAAAAAAACCCACCAAAAAACACAACTTATGCCTCTAAGCAGCAATTCTTGCTGTTAGGTTTGTGTTTTTCTTTTGGAGAGTGAAAGTCCCACAGAATGTTTGAAAGCGCAAAAGCAAAAAAATCCCATTTTTTTATAGCTGATTAATTAATTTCTACAGTTCACCTAGGATCAGAAATATTTTATATCATTAGATAGTTCACCTTATTAATATGAAAACTGCCATAGCAAGTTCTTTCTGACAAGAATGGCCAAAATTATTGGCAACAAGATCATTGCTGCTCCTTAGGGAAGCTGGTTGCCCATTCTCAGACACCTCCATGTGTGTGCCAGCAAAGGTTTTTGTGTGGCTATGTGAAAGCCAGACTGGATAAATTGATCTGAGTTAGAAATAAATGGGGGGAAAAAATAGAGGTTGCAACAGTGTTTTTCAGGCCTATCGCTTTGTGATCTGGTTCATTACATTGCTGTGAAAGTACCTGTGCTGCCTAACAGAGGATCATGTCGGATGGGAGTAAGAGGAGTATGTGAGATTCAGGTGGAAAAAATGTGATATACATCTAAATTCTAATGATGTGACTACTGAAGCCTACACGGCAGCCTTCAGAAATAAAAGACAAAGCTGTACTTGAAAAAATGCTGTTCTATTTGCAAGTTGAAAAGAAAAAGTATTGTTATATTTGCAGATTCTAAATTTAAGAACAGTAACTGAAGGCATGTCATTTCTATCTGCATAGGTAATATTGCATGATGAGAAGACACTATCTACAGCGATACAGACACCAATTGTGTGGATTAACATAGTCTCACATTTTAAGGTTTATTTTCTTTGTCAGTTTTTCCCTCATACACAATGTCACTGTGATTTGTTTTTATATATTTTTTTTTTCTCAGTGTTCTTTGTCTGTAATTACTTTTTGGCAAGCTTGTCACTACAGGTAGAAATATATCAAGCATGCATAGTCCTTTCAAGTACTATTCTTTTGTGTGACTTGCAAATGTAAGCATTATAATATTGATACATTTTTGGATGTAAGCTCTCTCAAGGAATGGTCTTTACAAACATACAGATGTCTTTCTTTTATAAACATCTACATTTCTTTCATGTTATCTGTTCATCAGTCAGTGCAGAAGAGTAGTCCTCTCAGCTTCAGTGCGTGATTTCCAAGCTTTGATAGGAAAGTAAACACTCTCTGCTGAAATGTGAAGCCTGCCAGGGTTTCACGCAGTAAGAAGACTGTGCTGTGCTGTTCAGAACTTTGTTCGTTGTCCGTGCAAGTGAAAGAGTGTATTGATCAGCACACACAAGGGGATGAAACTCCAGCGTGAGACCAGAATGTAATGGGAAAGCTTCAATTTATTAATTTTTAGGGTGAACAGGGAAGGATACATTATTATAAAAAATTCCGTTTGTTTATTTGAATCTAGTGTGAATTTACTTGACTGCAAGCTGAACAGCAGTATTTGGTGGTTGTCTCCATTAATGGAGAGCTGGGAATCTATATCACCTTGCCCTTTTTCCAAAAAGCAGGAGGGTGCAGCTGAATGCTTATCTTGCTCATTCATATTTGGAAAATAAGAACAGCTGAAATTCTTGGATAAAATGGACAGCAGCAACTAGCTATGAAAAAATAAAGCTTTCTTAAATAATACCCAGTATGGTAGCACTGGGCTTAATAACTAGCCTATTTTTTTCATTGTAATCGTAAGCTTCAAAGACTGTGTGAAAAATATGAAAAACTCAACAGAACAACATATTGAAATTCTTTCAAACAGTCATTTTCTCTCTGCTCTCCAAACTGGGATGCCTCTCACTTTTTGTGTGTGTGGCATGCTTGGAAAGTATTAAGAACTGAAGTTTATTTCACGTGCTACACTTAAAATCAAGATATTTTCAGAACTTCCATGAGAACTGTAGAATTTGCAAAAAAAAAAAATTCAGTGGAAAGTCATGGGTATACCAAATATGTTACTGCAGTCCATGAAGTCTTGGGCATGAGTAGTTTTTTTTCTGATTAGGAAGAGTTATTAGTCTCAAGATTTGCATCCAATTTCACCTTTGAACTCAAGTGTTAATCTATATCTTCATAACAGCAGAAACAGAAGTGAAATCAAAATGCTCAAACACTGGGGGGCAATGGATAGAAGGCAACAGATTCTGAGTTTTTGTTTTTATTTTTATTTGTCTTGAAATTAATCTTTTACTGTGCAATTCCCATATTGTATCCCATGGATACCTCTGGTGGCTGAAAATGCCAAAGGAATCTTCTTGATTTAAATCGGTGACTTCTGAACCTTGGCTTTCCATCAGTATACTATTATGTTTCTGACAGATCACATCAGATTACCTTATCTTTATTTTTTCTCTATTAAATTTAACTCATGTTAATTGTAGACTGTCAATGGTACTGGCTTCATATAAGTTCCCTTTCTGCCCATGATACGGGTGTTGAAACCTTCCAGGCAAGAGTCAGAAATAAGTCATTTTTACAGGTGATCATATTTTGCTCTTATCAGGTTTGAATTGCTGAAGTTGTAGGCAGAGCTCTGAAGAAGACTGATCATTCACACCAGCTCTTAATTTTCTTGCTGGAGTTATAAAGTTGAGTGAAAAGCCCTAAATTGTGCCTAATGTCAAAGACATAACTGACAAAGTGGGCTGTCATTATGACAACAGCCTGAACCCAGCTATAGCAAAGTATAAAAGAAATGTAAGATTTAAAATATATGTAAGATACATATTTTTTTCACTGAACTGTAAAACTCAGTTGTATTGTACTTGCTTGGGGGAATTATTGGGATTTGAAAAAATGTGCCCATCCCTAACTTAGTGTGAGAGGCTGCTCAGCTGAGGTGATGGAAAGCTGATGCTTGGCTGGCAGGGTCTGTAACAAGAGGGTCATTGTACTAGAATATTGCACATCCCTATGCTTTCCATTGAGGAGGCAAGGGAAGGAGCTTCTCTTTCTGGTGGACTGGGTAAAGAGAGGAAGGAAAGGATCTAGGCGGTTATCAGAATCCTTTTCAATTCTCTAATTTTTCAGCTAATCAGATGCTTTTGTAACCTCTTTATAGTGAGCTTTTTTTGAGGAAATTTTTTGTCATTGATAAAGAATGAAACATATTTTTCTTACCAAAGCAAATTTTTTACTCCTTTGAACTTGTTGAGTAACTGGGAAGATTTAGTTTCTAGTAATTCCTGCAAGGGAAGCTTAAGCAGAGAATAAAAGGGAAAAATTATAGAAATAAAAACATGGAGCCCTCACCATTTGATTTCTCATGTGTGCATGGAACACAGTCCTTGCTGTGGAGAGGAATAGGTGAAAGAGCTATAGGAAAAGACTAGAGGGATTTTTTGAAAGCTATTGACTGCATAGTGAGAATTTGGTAAGTCTATGATGAACTCAGCTGAACCCCTGCTATGGCAGGTAATACTAGAAACAGAGGCTAACAAGGTTGCATCCAGGAGCTTTAATCTCTTTTTCTGTCCCTCTTGCATATTCAGATCAGGACTGAGTAGTGTCAGTAGAATTGTAAGTATTGTTCTCTTAGTGCTGAGGGGTTTAAGAACATCAGGTGTCTCTAAGCAGACTCCCTGCAGCACTCCCCACAGACCAGGCCAGTCATTTGTTTCTCACAGGGATCTCATAGGAAAGCTAAGACCTGTCGAGTCTACTAAGAAAACAGTTTTTGGGAAGGGTGATTATTCTGTGGGTGTATTTATTAAACAGTGGAAATATAAACTGGCAAATTTCGTTAGTTGTTTTGATCAGTATTATGGATCACTCGTGAAAGGGGAAAAAAAAAGGTGTTGCATATTGTTGCTGATACTGTATCTGGATCACTTTCCCTTTAAAACAAGATAGTGGAAATTGTCACCTTCAAGAGGTATAGAAAGGTGGAAGTCTTAGGTAAGGGATCACTACTCCTGCTCTGTTACGGACTTCCTGATCTAAGTCAAGTCAGGTTTTGTTGTATTTAAGGACTTAACTCCCAGTGAGATCAAATTAAACCAGACACCTTTGAAAAAATCTTTTTCCTAATCCTGAGATTATTCCATGTTCTTAAAACTAAGGGATAAGCATTGTGGAGTGCAGGATTTATGAGGAGAGGAAAATATTTAGACTGCTGCTCAGATGGAAAGAGATCAATTGCTCTTCATAGCTTAAAAAAGGCAGGTGATACTTAGAAAAAAAATTTGAACACATGCTGTGCCATAAACAAGACTGTAAATGTTTCTAACACATAAAATATATGTGAAATATGATGGTAATGTTACTCTCTGCATCTCAATATATTAGTCTGCCAGAAGGTACCAAGCCAAATTAAGAGGTTGCTAAGGTAAAGCTGTATCTTACTAACTACTGATTAGATTAGTTTAATGGCCTAGGTACAAAATATCTTTTCAAAAAGCCAGATTCATAGCCAAATAAGAGGACAGTGCAACCCCAATGTTAGTGAGAGGGAGATTTTGCTGTGTAACTTTTCTAGGAGGAAAACTGAGAATACTTTGTTTTAGAAGATATCCAACCGGAGAGGCAGGAGTATTCCTTCTCATGGGATGCAGGTTAGTAGCTGATTGCATGACTGCTCAAATGTAGTTCTGGTGTAGTTTCTGTAACAAGTATTTACCTGCAGATGTGAGACTATGCCAGTAAAAGGGCTTGTGGATGAGTTCTCAGGAAATACCTATACCTGAGGTTATGCCCTTCGACTCTCTTTTCTCCCCTGTTATGCTTTCTTAGCTGCTAAAAGCAGTTCCATACCGGTGGCTCCCACTTAACACCTTTGTGTATTTCATACTGAAATGTCATTGTTTCTAGCCCAAGCCAAACACTCTGCTTTCCTAGAACTGTTTTAGGTATTTAACAAGATCATGGACCACCATATATATTGACTGCATCCTTTCTACATAATTTCATGTTTGGTTCATTCTTAGTTTTTACTTGGGGCAATGCCTAGTATCTGCATGCCTCCTGTGGAATAGGATACAGATCTACAATTAAAACACTTGGCCGCATAGCACCTCAATTTCTAGATGACTGTACTAATTAAAGTAAGGCAGATCCAATAGGAAAGATTGAGGGAATGCAGTTTCAGAATGATCTTTTTTATGTATTGTATTTGTCTATCATGACGGATTTGTCTTTGCTTTTTTTTTTTTTGCAGAGTTTGAATTCTGTGCATTCTCTTGTCTAATGACTTCTAGGAAAATACTTAGGTAGCTACTAGGTCACTGAAGGTCACTAGGCAGCAACTTTTCAGTTGTTGTGAAAATGTTGTGCACTGTTGTGCACCTGTCTGCCTCTTTCCTTCCCCCTCTAGAAAATTTGATTTGATCTGAGCTAATGCACAAATGGGCTACTATTGCATTTTTTTGCAAATTAATTATTGCTATGAAATTACCTAGTCTTAATTCCAAATTGTCTAATTTGAATTTTGGTTGTATTTCACAGCTTTGACCATAGTGCACATATTTTTTTAAACTGACATACGCGCTTGTGGTATTAAAATCCACAGGATATTTTATACAACACCATACTGGTTGAGAATGCCCAGAAATTAGGGAAATTGCATTGGTTATAAATTAATGAAAGAAAGTAATATCATTGGAAGATGAAAAGTCTCTCTGCAGTGTTTGTTAGTTAAATTAAAGCTATTTCCTGGCATGTGAGTTCCTGATTATTCAAGGGGGAAAGAAAGTCCATATGTCTTTTGAAATTCATTGGCTTGGTGATTTTACCCAGTAATCACTTTAAGCCAAGATCATGCTTTTCTTTACACGAAATTCACAAATAATTCTGGTAATTCTGCAAGCTGGCCCTCTCTGTCTTCCCCTCACCTCCCTACTGGACACAAGCCTATGTTGCTTGTTGTTGTTGAAGTCATAATACAGGAGATGATAAAGTATGTGTGTGTGCCTGTGTATGTTTATATATGCATATTCTGAAAAATGCACGTTAGATAGTGATAATCATTTCTCTCTTGTGCCTTTTATTGTGAAGTTGGCAAAATCATCCGTCACCAAGTATTTTGCCAGATGTCCAAATAAAGTAAATCTTATAGTTATCAAAATTACCTCAGTTTTTAATGTTGGCATCTGTGTTACTCTTCTCAAAATATCCATAAATTATTTGATAGTTGGGAACAGATTGAATGGAACTGTCTAGTGTTTTTTAAAAAAGCCTTTGTTAATATACTGATCAAACAGTAGGCTATGCAAATAAAACCTAGAGGCCTTAAAAATAATAAAAAATACTGGTTTAGTTGCTTTGCTGCAGCCTAGGAAAAGAACAGCTTCTGAAATTACTTGGAATTGTGATATGATGAATAAAAGAAGGAAGTGGAGGCAACTGAGAAATTAACACACAGACATATATTTAAATGAACAAAAGTGTTCAGACAACATTATTTCCTTGAGCTGTGTCCTTAATACCATGACCCACCCGCCCCCCCCCCCCCCCACTCCTCTCGCGTTCGGGCAATTCTTCTAGGTTGACTGGTTTATTATCAGACCAATGCTAAGTATAGTTTAGTTAGGAATTCTGGCCAAATTACGGTCTGTTCAGACCCCTGACTGAACTTGAGAGCTGCTTGGGATCCTGACATGACATTATACTGCAGCTCACTTGGCACGTTGCTTGAGCTGGATTTGTGCACTGATTTTCAGGAGGAAATGTAATAGCTGACATCCATCTGTATCTTTGGTGTGGAACATTTTCTATCAGGAACTGAGCTCTTGAGAAATATTTACACTTTGTTGTTTGTTTGGTTGGTTTTTCCTTCTACCATTAAATAAAGGGGTAAAACAAGTGTGAGAATTTCACTGACAAGAGGCTTTTTGCTGACAGCGGAACTGTTTCATAGCTTGCTTTTATCTCCTAGATCATCTCTGTGTCAATGGAATTTCTTTACCAGCTCAAAGAAATGAAACAAACATACTGATTAATACATGTTGTGGAGGTAAAAACACACTAAAATAATGCTGCGAGAACATTAAAGCTGCGTACAGAAAGTGTTACCAAGCAGTTCATTCTGATATTAGAGTGTCCACTTCAAAGATGCTGCATACTTACAGAACTGCTAATGCTGCCTGAAGCCAAATGGGTTTTTTAAGTGGTTGTCAAATCAATATATTGAAGTGCTCAATTAGATGACTTGCTCATCAGCATAGTAAGGACAAAATTAAAGCGTCAATGCAGGTGAGTAGCTCTCCTTCAACAATAGGAGCTGGATGTTCATGTTGTTCAGAGTCTCTGCAAATATTTATCCCCCATAATACTGTATTACCCCAGTCAGACCTTGCAACTATGTTTAAAATAATCAACATGTATGTTCTCAGATGCTGATGTTCAAGTTGCACTTTAGCAATTTTGAAAGTTCCTTTCGCTTCAGCGTGTCTGAGCAATCTCTGCCCCCCTCAGCTTTGCCTGACAGCTTATAGTCCGAAGCATAGCTCAGGGAACTTTCTTGGCGTAACTTACCCTTGGCTGAAAATCCACAAAATTCATCTTGTCTCCACCTCCCACACCCTGCTGCAAATATTTCTTTATTATTATACTGTTTTCTTCTTGATGCGCTGAAACTCAGACTTGATCAGTGCCTGGCCAGGGCCATGGGTGCAGTCAGATTTTTGACAGGACTTCTCTGAAGGGTATGGATTCCTCAGAATATTTAAAATTATTTAAATTTTAAATGTAAGCATTTTTATGGTGCTAAACATGAATTAATATTGCAGCTGTGTTACACCATGTGTTAAGATCATGTGCCATGATCAGCTGCCAGTTATTCCAGCCAATGTAGTCTAAAATAAAATTAATAGACTGAAGATTCAGGAAGGATGCGATTTTACTATTGTTTTGCAGATAGCACTGCTCAAGAAAAGAACTGAAAAGCTTAAAAGTTTGTCTGTTAGGGTGATGAAAGACAGAAGGGGGACCCTGAGGTACCCTTCTTTGTAGAGAAAAATTATATAGAAAAATTATTTAGTGAAATATTTTGATATACACTTAAATATTCTGTATTTTGACATATACTGTATGTACTGTTTTGATATATACCAAAAGAAATTGTATATATTTTATGCATGGTAACATATAAAAATATTTTATGTACATAAATAATTTTTATATTTTTAATATGATCTATTAAACTATTTTTCTCATTTTCTAAAGTTAGAAGTACCAGAAAGTAATACTTATTTGTTGCATGAATCCTATAGAAATTTTGGAAAACAGACTAGTAAATGATATGTAATGGTTGATTTTAATTACTCGTACGGTATTGTGAGCAACAATAACAATAATAAGAGTGTTAATAAGAGCTACCGATATTGAGGGTAGCAGAAGCTGTCTGCATGTAGTCGTGTGTGAACAAGACATTTAGACTTCATTCTGTACTTTATTCTGGGAAGAAAGTTGTTGAAGAGATACCTTTTCACTTATTTTGGTAATGCTTACAGGTTAAGAGTGGGTCTAAGCAACCTTTTTAAGAAGAGCCAGGCAGAATAGCAAGAAAAATTCATAAGTGAATCAAAAGTAAAGGAGAACTGTACACTGACTTCTCAAAAGACATTTAAGCAGTTGGTACTTAATAAAATACATCAGTTTTAGCCTGGATTTCAGATTGGATTCCCCAGGAACAGCTACAGGAGTGCGAATAGGAAAACAGAAGTGTCATTGTGATATAGTTTTAAGCCTCCCAGAAGGAGGATCAACTTGTAGTTAAGGATTGGCTGGGGAGACAGAGATTTATTCCCACCTCTGCCTCAAACTTCTTATGTAATCTAAAATGTTCTGTGGGGGACAGGTTTTTGTCAGTAGAGTTTATTGCGTATGAATACTCAACATTGGAGACACCCAGAACTAAGATTCATCTAAAACTTTGGCCTTTGCCTGTCAGTTTCCTCATGTGTTAAAAGGAGTTGATGGATATCACAGAAATGCAAAGCTTCTATTTATTCTGTTTGACTGAATCTCAGATTTAATCAAAATGTAGGTTTTTGAACTCTGAAAATAAGGCTAGCCAAGCTTTATTTTTCCTTCAAGATTTATTTTTTATCCTTTTCATCAATTGGTGAGCTACCATACCTCTGTTTCCTTTAGACCTAATTTATTTTAAAGCACTGGATTTTGTCCAAGATCTCAGATTCTCAGGGCCAAACAGTAGCAGGGGCTCTGAGCAGTCTAAAAAAACTTGTGCCTGTTCACTCTGCATGAACAGCCATCCTTAAAGAACATTTACAAAGGCCTTAAAAATTTTGAAAAGCATGAAATTTTATTGCTTTACGTGTACAGATGTTTTGTCTTTGAGCAGTAAACTTTATACTTTTTCTGGATGGATCAGACCTATTGCACAATTATGGGTGAATGCATAGCATATAAAACTAGGTCTGGCACTTGCCACAAATGTGGGATGCAAACTTGACACTGTTTATGAACACATTGTGGGACCCACTGCAACTGTAGGTATCTAATCTTCAGTCCTGAGTCTTTGTACAGAGCATCTGAAAAAACTACCCACATGCCAGCATAGTCAAGACTGGGCAAGCAGAATGAGAGGGAAGCCTGGCGTAAGGTAAAAGTTGCGAGTTGTAATCCACCTGGGTCTTGCCTCAGCTGTTTGCATAGATCAATTTTACACTGTCATGTAGAACAATGAAAGAAAACTATGAGACAAAAAAAAAAAAATCTGGGCTTTGTGAAGAACGTGACTTTATATATCATGATAGCTTCTGCTTTCTGTAGGATACCAGTAACAGATGTGTTAGCTAGCCTATCTTGCTGGTGAACGCTAACATAAAAGATTTAGCAACTTCACCTGCAGTATTAAAAACACTTCAAGATCAGAATTTTTGCCACTGTTGTACCTATCTGTTAGAGTACTAAACAGGCCTGCGACAGCCAATAAAATATAGATGCAGAAAAAAAAGGAAAAAAAAAAGGCATGATTTCTCCCTTTTCCCTGCTCTAAAGTTTATTGTGTAAGCAGGGCACTGCTATGCCTTTTTCTCAGTGGCAAAATCAAGTAATTGGTTATCATCGGAAATTCACTGACATGTCTGTAAATAGCAGGCATGTTACCAGCAATATCTTTGTCACAGCTGCATGCCCCTCAAAAACCCATCACATGGAACAGAACAAGGTTTGTTCTAAGCCTCGGTTGGGAAATTCAGGCTCCAAAGTGGGAAAGCACCCATTTGGAGATGGGAGGTCTATCTGTGCGGGCGTCTTATATGTTCTTTTGTAGCCTGCTGCTCTGAAGACAAAACCTGCATTAATTCTTGTTACTTCTTATAAGTGGAACTCCTTAATGACAAGTCTTGGAGACTGCAAGATTTATTCTGTTACTTTGATAGAAGATGTATTTTTGTAAATGGAAGCAGGCAGCAATAGGATCTTTGAAACTGAAACATAGGTCTTGTGTGTTGTGTGTGTCCCCCCACGCCAACTACTCCAGACTTACTAGCCAAGCTCATAGAGACACACAGATCCAGTTTCCAGTGAGGATGTCTCCTGAGACAGATCCTGAGATGTCTTCCGTGATGGGAGACCAGGTGAAAACTATCTTTTTGGTAAATCATAGATTAACCTTCTGAAGGGTTAAAAATAGCACACCTTACACAGCTGGTAATTGTCTGTGAAGTATATGTTCTTATTTATAAGTATGCTTATTTCATATAAACAAAATTTGGAACAGAATGTTAAACAGGAAGCCATTATATTTTTCTTGTATCTGTAGGTTATTACTATTTTTGCAGTCTTTATTTAAATACTAACCATAATACTCTCCAAAGAACCAAAATAACAAGTGAACAAATGAAGTTGTTTCTGCAGGTGTCAAGGAATTCACTATTTTTTTTTCTTCACCACATCTTGTAATTTCCATGATTAACTTTCTACGCTTTCTGAAGGAGGTAAAATAAAGGTGTGGGCAAGAAAAATTGCTGCAGTTTGCCAAATTTTGTATTTGGTATATTAGTTGGAATTTATTTTCCAGTTACACTGAAAATGTTGTTGTCTTCTATTGTGACAACTAACACAAAAAAGAAAAGAAACCCTGTAAGAAAGCAAGCTGAGCTTTAATGTTATGATATATACTGTGTTACTTTTGTAAGATTTTATTTCTTAAGTAGTTCAAAATGGGCATGTATAACTTAGATCTTTATTTTTTTTCTAAATTTAATTTAAGTAAGCAATTATTAGGTTGTCTGAAGTATTCATGGCCCTTGTTTCCAGAAAATTAATTGTCACACGTAGTTCAGACTCCTTTTATGTGAAATGTGTATGCTTAACCAGGAGAGCTTTAGGACATTTTCAAGATGAATACAAGCTTTTCATGCTTACATTTATCACTGATAAGTAAGTTACGGAGGCTCATGCTGTGAATGAGAAAATTAGGCATGTCTATATAGGATCAGATAGTATTGATATTTGTAACTAACGATAAAATAGCCTGGCAACAATTATTCATGCAGTACAAATATCCATAATGCTAGATACCTTCAAGAATACTTAACTAGAAATTCTTGGCAGGAATTGTCCTTATGGGGAAAAAAAGCAAAACAACACCAAATTTTTCAAATAATTCCTTCTTAGTAACATACAGGTTTTGAGTGGTGCTTGAGGGAAACAGAGAAAATAATGAAGCTATAGATTTCATTATCAGAAGACTGTTTGTCACCTTTTAAAAAAAAAAAAAAGAAAAAGTATGAGTTGAGTCCTCTTGCCTTAGGTCCTGAACCTCTTACTGACATATGTGAAAGCTGAGGTTACTCAAAAATATCAGTCATTTAAGTGTAGGTGAAAGCAGAGATAAGAAAATAGGTCCATATAACATAGGAACTGAAACATTTTTCAGTTTGTGCTGTGGTTTCCAGAGGGTGTAATTTGCCACTTCAGTTCTAAGCTGGTATAATTGAAATGGGTGGAATCATATTGGTAAAAATAGTAATGACTGTATTGTCAATTATAGGCAGTCTTAAAACTTATTCAACTGTGAAAGTGATCTTTGAGAAAACTGTGCCTATGTTGTCTATTTCATTTGAAAAGATGCTTGCCAAAAAAGAAAACACTTTTTGAAATTAAGAAAGGATTTCTGTCTTCAGGGCCCATTTAAAAAATGAGGGAGGCTTTTCATTGTTGTACGTCTTATGCAAAAATATGCCAAGTTAGGTAGTGCTGGTAATTTGGCAGCTGTGTTCTGTTTGATACCCTCTGTACCTGAATGTTAGGACTGATGTTTGAAATTCAAATTAAAATTTGAATTTGAATGGAAGTTATTCCATGTCAGGAATATTGATTTTATAAATCCTGAATGCATCTTTAAAAACTATTCAAGATGCAAAGTAGTGGAAAGATTAGGGTGATGCAATTTTTAGAAGGCAAAATACATCACATGCATTTTCATCCTGAAACAGAAGACAAAACATACAATTAGTTGGTATTCATGTATAAGATGCACACAATAGGTTGCCTTGTTTTGATAATGTTTTACATTCTTTTGCTATTTCAATTAATATTATGTAACTTTTCATGCTCAGCATAAAAAAAAAAAAGCAACTAAACAGGGTAAAATTAAACGGACTGTTGCAGCAAAAGTGAGTGAATAGGACACTTTCAAATTCCTTTGTAGCTGTGGTACTGAAGTCTTCGCACCCAGGTTACAACTGAACCTCAAAGGGAGGGCATTAGATCAGATGACGGTGGTGGTCCCTGTTGTGACAATAAAATGATACTTAGCTATGTACCCATACAGAATACTGCACCAAATCCCATATCCCAGATTCTGAAGTAAGGTGACTGTGATTTTCATTGCAGACTTTCATACACAATCTATCGTCAGCTCCACCTATATTGCTAGTCATGGCAGTGACCAAATTATGTGACTGATTACACCTGGCTGCTTTTCCAAGATGAGATTCCTGTTTTCCTTTAGCAGCCTTTTAGACTATGCTTTTCTGATAGATAATATTTTCCAGATGTTCCTTTGTGAGAACCTCAGCATATTCTAATTTATTCTTGTTCTAGGATCATTGAATAATTATCATTGAACATGTTGCCTAATTTCAGAGTTATGAAAATGCAACTCTACGCAGCAGCAGTTCATCAGGAGAATATATGTGTCCAGTGCTTTTGCACCTGTGTTGTTAATATATGTTTAATTGTAGCAATGTTACTGATACATTGTAAGATCTTCTTTCTTAAATTTGTTTGATTCTCTTCAGATTACAGCTAAATCTTCCATTTAGCCTTCAGTTAAAAGCCAGCAAACATTATGGGACAGTAACAAAGATTGCATTTCTTATGGTGCATACCATTTAAGAAGTTTGGAGGCCTTCATGTTCTAATCATAGATGTTTTACTTGGTAAGAAGTATTTGTAATTAGCTACAGGCTTGGCATAAGCATGAACTGCAACGCTAAGCTATATGTAATCTAAAAGAAGAATGACTCACTATCCATAGGTTTAAATTCCCTTCATGGTGCTTCTGGTAGATAAGAAAGAAAATACCAAGAGGCAGTTGTGTCAATTCAAGGATAGGATATTTGTTTTCAGTGCTGATAATTTAGTTTCTGCTACTAGAAGTGTGGAAGTTGAAAGTTGGAGAAAGAGTAGAAAAGTTTATGTGTAAAACTAATAGTGATTGCCTGGGTATAAATGACTGTATAACGTAATTTAAAATTGCGGATTGCATAAGCACTTTGAAGTCCAGGCAGCAGATAATACACTTATCTTCAAAACTGTTCTCCCCAGGCTGATAGAAAGCATATGTTTCATACAAGTGTATGTATTTTGCCATTAAAAACATACAGCTAGTTTTCATGCTCTTTGCACTTTCAGATGCACTGAAATCTTTACACTGTCAGATTCTCTACGGAATAACATACAGCTGTCTGGGAGAAGATGCATGAGTGTCCCTGCAAATGTATTTCTGTATCTGTTTTTAAAGTATGGCAGGTATTGTGCAATATAAAGACAAGGAAAATTAATGTATGCATATGTAAACTTCTATTTTTTCATAAGATTTCTTGTCCTTTCTGACCTGATTTGCCTCCACTAGAGAAAGAAGCTACAGTTGACTTGTTAAACTCATGTCAAAACTGCAGCCTTCAAACCCACTGTCTTTTCCTTCTGCTAAAAAAACAGTGAGCTACTTTGAGTTATTTCTCTTCTCCTAGCCCTTCGCGGTACTTTGAAAATCTGGAATGAAAGGAGCATTTTACTTTTTGCCTCTTTACAATAAAGCAAGAATAATGTTATCTCCCATGACTGCAGGGACAAGTCAGTACTATCTCTGTTTTGCGAAAAAAGGAGCAAATGCAAGGTTAATGTTCTAACAGATTCATAATAAAGATAAAGGTGTGGAAGGAATTTTTTCAGAAGGTACCTACTGAGAGAGAAGACTTTATATTGCTAGCTATACACACTAGAAGTTGTTACAGGAAGAGAAGAATTGGTCTAGTGATATGAATCTCAGCTATGCATATTTCTGGTATTGATTTCATATGTGAAGCTTGATAAATGAACTAGACCAAGGACATGCAGGCCCTGTATTTTCTGAATTCTAAGTTTTTGAAATCAGGTCTCTACTTTTCAGATGAAAACTAAGTTGCTAATGAAATCAATAGAAATATGCTTATAGTCACTGGGTTGGTTTTAGCTGATGCTTGAAGTTTAAAAGCACTGCTGGATACAGAGAATACTGGCCTGAAGTTAGTGTATGCTATACAACTTTATGTTTACAGTGAAAAACATAGGACAATTGGGATCTACTGTACTGGAGGTGAATGAGTATCCAGTATGGAGCAGAGGCAGTTGTGCTGCAGAGCATTTCTGTGAATTTAAGAAGTAATTTTAAGATAAGTTGCAGGAACATTTTAGTTCACATAATAGTTTAAGAACGATGTGATGTTTAAAATAATCATCAAAAGAAGATGTAAAAAAGAATGCAAATGCTATACAGTATTACTGAAGCATGCCAAGAGCTCATTGAAAATAAACTCTTTTCCTAAAATATCTGCATATAATCTGTTGTAGCTTTTCTTTACTTTGAATGCGTCACACACATTGTTTGAACTATAAACTTAGTCCTGATAAGTTTCTATTTTTTTTGATTCACCCAAGATGCATTATCTGTGTTTGCTAGGTGAGTACAGCCATGCTTTTTTAGTCATATTTTGGGACACGTGAAAGAAATCACTTTCGGGAAAAAAAAAGGAAACTGGACTGCTAAACCCTAGAAAAGACTCCAAGCAGCACCAAATTTGCATCCCTCTCTTTCTCTTTTCAATTCTTAAATTGAAGAGACATTCTAAAGCAAATGAGAAATTTAAGACCTGTTGGCATGTCTTACACCATGGAAGAGAATATTTTTGAACTCATAGGAATATTTTCCACTCTAAAAAGAACAGAGTCAAACATAGCCTCCTAGAGTGGAAATATTAGTTCGTTTAGGAGTTAATTGCATACTTAAGGTCAGGTTTGTGTCAGGAGCTCTATGGGAATTGTACGTGGCTTTCCATGGTCATATTTTTATATATATTTAAAATTGCCTTGGAGAACATGGAGCGAGGGGAGAAAATAAGACCATTAGACTGTAAAATTCCTGTCAATGTCTTTGCAGTAGAACCTGGGTAAGATGGAATGGACAAGTTGTTACTTTCATTTTGAGTGGTGGTGAAGAGGTACTTCTTGTCCCTTCAGTATTTTGATATGAAGAGCTTTAGTAAGAAATTATTTCCTTTCTTGCAGAGATTTCTGCATGACAGAAATAGTTTTTAAATGAGGAACTCTTACACAACCACAGTAAAAATGGTATTAAAGTTGCAGTGAAGGCAGGAATCTGCTCAGATGCACTGCTGAAGAACTATAGGAATTTATTTGCGGATGGCACAGGTCACTAACCAGTCACCTTTTTGAGAGTTGTATTGACTCTGTGGGATTAAATTTGTAGCCTACATACTGTACTCTGCATACTGCATCTGAAACTGCTTGCAAGTAAGCCAGCCATAGCTTTGCTCAGAGATTTCTTGTAACCTGGGTAAAACTTTCTCTTCCACAGTATATGAACAGTTTTTAAAAAACCCTCTGTATTCATCCATGTTAACTGTTACAAATAGAGCTAACTTAAAAAAAAAAAATATTCAGAATACCAAGTAGTAATAAACTGATTGATCGCTGTAGGCAGTAGTTCTTTTTTATTCATATTTTCCAATTTATGTAAAAAAGTGGATTTGGGGTTAACTTGCATACTATTCCCTTGTGTCAACAAAATTTTACAGACAATTATGTTATATTAAAGATCAGTATGATTCCACATGCAGATTCCACATTAATTTTTGCTGGAAATAATAAGGTTTTTTGGAACCAACTGAAAAGGTATGTACTCATCACCTCTGTCTTCTACCAAAAATATATAATAGAAGTTATTTTGTGATTTTGGCATTCATTCCTTCAGTTAGGAGGCAATAGATATAGAATAAACATGCTATGAGCACATTTGGAAAAAACCTTAAAACCTAAGTTTTTCTGTAGTTGGAAATTCTGAAGATTGTCAGGAGATAAAATTGTGACATGGTGACTAAATTAGTACTTTTTTATCCTCTGATGCTTCTATCATTATAATATATCTGATGCTTCTATCATTATAAAAGGGTAATTAAGTTGACCTTGCCAGTTGTAAAGATAACTTCCACAGCAAACTGCTTAGTTTCTGGTTTTGCTTGAAAACATACAAGACTTTCATTTTGTTCCAGAATTTCTTATAGATTTAGTTTCCTTTTCTCGGAAGAAAAAAGAGCCCCCCCCCCCCGCCCCCAAATATGAGTATGCTATTCTTGCAAACTTGAAAAGGTCTGCTTGATTTAAGGTCCTGGCTGAAGATGGTAAAGTGGAACTGTTATTTAGCTTAGGTTATTAAAATTCTGCAGGAACAGAAATGAAAAAAAGATAGTTTGTTTCTCTGATGAGATGAAGAAATTAAACTGTTCTTTTGTTTGTCTAGTGGCCAAAAAGATTTTTGCTCCTTTTAGGGTCTGTTTAACTAACCTTTTATTCTATCTTGAAGTAAAGCAAAACTTTGTAAGATGTGCATGCATCTAATTGCTTGGTTGAATAATAGATAAGGCTATGCAGTGTAAGAACTGAGGTTTTTTTTATTTAATAAAAAAGAAAAAGAGGTGGGGAATGTTGCCTTTGTTCTATGTAGTATTAAAACGAAGCACAATGACACGATCTTACTTATCTTGATTCAGGCCTCCTTCTTGATGGTAGGTGTCACGAATTTCATGGTAGTCTGCTCATAGAAAAGGTGTCAAAGAACTGGAAAGGAGACTAAAGTGTGTGACAAGATACAGCGTTTTATTTCCCTCTGCAAGTAAGATGGTCTACTTCTAACTGAAATCAGAAACATTCTTTGCAGATGGTATTAAAGCACTTAATTAGAATCAAATAAATTCATATTAAATGAGTACTGACTAAGCAAGTTTGAACGTCAAATATAAATGAGCCAAGGAAAAGTTTGAATATTGTTAAATACTGTTCTTAATTCATTCAGAATCACCAGAAAGTGCTACCCAGTGGCCTCTGGGATTTGAAACATTTGTTCCATTTTTCAGGAAGCAAGAGTTTTTCTTGAGCAGATGAGCTACTCATTTATGAGTCCCAAGTGAAGCTGCATGGTCCTAGTTGATATGGTCTTTGCATGTTTTATGTCTTTACTTCGTGTCTGGTTTTAGGGCAACAAATCTACCTGCTCTATTTCAGCTATGATAATAGTTTCTACTTGACTGGGTAGCATAACCAGCTAATATTCCATGTTATGTCTTTTAACTCAGGTAAAGCAATAAAAATCTCTTCATGTTGAGCAAGATATAAATATTAGTACTGCAAATCAGGGAATCCAGCTTGTGCAATTGACTGGATATAAACTGGTTAGCCAGTGCTAGCAAAAGGGAATTAATCTGTAGCATTTCCATAGATACTAGTCACCTAAGACAAAATTATTTTTGGTGTTTACACAACAGTAGGATAGCTTGCTTTTGCATACGGCCTACATTCTAACTGCAGGTTACGACCAGGAGTAAAGTTTAAGGTCACAAATTGAAATATTCCTGAGTTTATTTTCCTCCTCTTCCTATCCCTTCTCAGGGAAAACACCCAATCAGTTATTCGTTTTAGTGTAAGTTATACTTCATTGTTTTGTTTCTGTTGCATTGGTTTGGCGAGGAGAAAGTAAATGAATTGATTTCAGACAGCACCTATTGCTGTTCCCCTTTCCTTCCCAGGAGGAGTCAGGTAACGGGCACCGTCTTACTGTAATCCAGGGAAGGGTAGCAGCTCTTGTGTTCAGCTTTGTTACCTTGTAGTTTAGACACTCTGAAGAGTGGAGGTGCTTTTGTTAAGCCAACATCAGAAGATAATTTACCAAAATAGTTAAATTAAACAATGGGATGTGCTGTAACCCTAGTGACTTCTGTGAACAGTGTGACTGAATCTACTGTCCATCAGGATCAGTTTTCTCTCAACTAATGGCTTTCTAAACAAACAGCTTAAATCTATGCAAACATTAATTAATAGCTTTGGCACACAACTAAATCGCTGATTGGCTGTTCTGAGATTATTTTGTCTCTGTTCCTTCTATGACAAAAGTCTTTGCATATTTGAATATCCTCTTGGTTTTGGGGCAGGATTGAATTATCTTGAATATCTCAGATTCTGAATAGGAGGCATACTACAGGCCCCCTTTCTCCAAATAGTTTTGGGCATGATTAAAAGCAATCTTCTGCCTTTGAAGCGCTCTCAGACTCTTGGAACAAAAATATCTTTTCTCTTTATAGTGCAAATTCTGGATCATCATTAAGACTGTGAGTTTGCTATGGTCGTGATTCCCATGACACAAGCTGAGGCTTGGTTTGGGAGGATTTTTTATAAAAAGCCATGGTACCTGTTTTTTCTAACCCATCTTCTACTGAACATGACTTCCATAAGTTTTTACATATTTGACTCAGTTTTGGTGTTGTTTTTTTGTTTATTTTGTGCCTTTAATTAGCAGTTATTTAGAGTGTTAAACTGAAGAACAAATCTGGCCAATAACACAAGCAGCACTCCCTTTTCCCTTTTTTTCCCCTTTCCCTTTTTTTCCCCTTTCCCTTTTCCCTTTGTTCCCTTTCCCTTTTCCTTTTGTTTGCTTTTGTAAGAACAATGAATTCATGTTTAGTGTATCTGAGCATTTTGACTAGGACTTCTTTCTCCCCTCAAAGCTAGTGGCCTGTTTCACATCACCTTATTGTCAGGACTGTTACTTCATTCTTGAATACTTGCATATGAATATTTAAGGGTGAAGTGTGCTTTTTGATTTTGAAGGAATGAAACAGAATAAATTACATTTTTGAGGTGTTCACTTGGATTATCACAACTAATCTTAAACAATTAGGAATTCTGCATTCCTTTTCCATTGGTTGTCTTATTATTTTTGTTGTTGCTATCTTCTCTCAATCTCTTCCTTCTGTGCTTAGGCTGATGTGAACTTCCTACTTTGATGTAAACATATACCTCTCATATCATAAGAACTGTTGTTGACAGTACCACAAGTTAAAGGAATGAGGAAATGTGTTTTTTGGCAAAAGTTTATTCCTAGCACTACATGATGAATTTTCAGAGTGCCTCTATCATTCCTAATCTCAGGAGAAGCTAAAAAAAATCCCAACGTTCCTACATGGGGTTTGATTACAAAAAAAAACCAAACAAAAAAAAAGCTGTGAATGGACTGTGCCATCGTAAATAAAATACATTGAGTCATTTCTGTATAACTGTACTATGCTGAACTAACAACAAGAGTGGTTGCATCTCACTGACTAATCTCACCACTCAGTTGTATTTTTATTTCTACTTTACTACTTTACTCCTTTGCTTTCCCATAACTGAATCAATATTTTGATCCAGGCAGTCACACAAGGTTGAGTTGAACTCTCTTAGACTGTCACTCATAATCTCTGTATAACACCGTCTTGGAAGAGCAGACTGCAAATGTGACCCAGTGAGAAAGGCCATCCCTTACTTCTGACTAGCACAGTTTACAGTCACTAATTACTAGTATGAAACTGTGTGAAACGGTGGAGAGTCATTGCACTGCATCTGGTGTTGGCTGCAAATGTGATGAAGTGACATTCTCTTGTATCATTAATCTAACCAAACCCAGTGGGCACCTGCTGGGGCTCAACATCAGGCTTCAAAAGTGGGAGATAGAAGGTCAGAGCACTTCTGTGACACTGTTCTGGGTATTGAAACAAACTCTTACAATCTGTTATACTGATACAACCCAGTAGGCTCAACCATGCATTGTGGGAGGAGGATAAGACATGCCATGTTGATGGCAAAGTTTGGAGAAACCTCCTTGCCCGTTATTCAGCCACAGCATGATTTTGAGATTTTTCTACTCTGAAACAATTGCATTGCAATTAATAATAATAATAATAGCAGGATGTAATCTTGGTTTACAGAAGAAAAAATGTTTTTGACCTCCTGCTGCTGTAGAGCCAGGCAGTTGGTCACAATGTTAATACAACCATCCTGGCAAATGTTGGGATATTGTCTTATAAACACATTAGTTGCACCCTACTGATGGTTTCTGAAGAAAGAGTAAAGAGGGGGTGGGGCAGCTGTTTTCATCTTCAGCATCTTCAGTGCTAATCACTGCAGTCTCTAGCTGATTCATTGTCATATCTATCATATGGTTGAATAGTTCAGCCTTGGATCTATTTTACGCAGCAGATATTTAATTGCTGGTGTCTAGGCTGTGTGATTGGAAAGCTTACCTTGAAGTCCACTTTGTCCATTAAATTTTCACTAATGAAACATTAAAAAATTTGAATACATAAAAACTAATTATTGATGTTGACAAAGGCTCATTGAATGTCTGCTTCAGCACCATATGTAATTTTAAATTCTATTTCATTTTAATTATGTATGAAATTACAACGAAATGAAACAGATGAAACAAGTATCTAGGGGCATTACAAGCATGCTGTTTTGGTCTTTATTTTTTATATTTGCAGTGGATGATTAGATCATAATAACTTGAAATATATTTTATACAGATGTCACTTTCTTGGTTGTTACATAGTCTGCTTTATCATACAGCTGCTCTGAACTACTGGATAATAAGGCAGATAATCTCCTCCAGCTTCACTAAATTATTTCTTCTTTTTAGGTATAGAGGTGAAATCCATCTGTGAAACTCATGAACCTCAATTAGGGGTGAAGAATAAAAGTGTTTGTGAAGGCAATCACTCAGTGCTCTAAGTACTAGGCTTTGGAAGCAGCCTAAAATTTGATTTTGGTAGGATTAATTTCTTAGTGGAATCATTCCATGCTATGCATACTCTCAGAAAAAAAATTATGTTCACATATGTTCATATATGTGCATGCATCCTCAAATGACCACATAAATACACAAGGTTGGGATCACCTGTGAAAGTCTCTCACAGCACTATTTCTTTAGAACATCTGCTAGCAAGACTGGGAGGGAATGCAGATGACAAGTGATTTTTTGGTTAATGTACCTATCCTTATAATTCTATGCCTTCTGATATTGGGAGGCAGAATCCAAAATTTTTTACCTTCCTTTCCTCTTGACTTGACCTTGAAAAGTGTCTGGTAAAATCTCCTAGAAGGAAAAACAATCCAAGTGCCCTCATTCCAATGTGAATTTTTCTTCCAAATAAAACATTTGAGTCTGTGGATTTGTTTTGTGGTTTTTTTTGTTTGTTTTCAAACCCAATGACAGAGGGGTCCCTTTGAGCCCTGAATTCTTACGTAAAACAGCCAGCATTAACATCTGTGTACCAGCCACTTGTAGACTTTACATGGGCTAAAATGCTAAAATATTTTTTTCTGAATTAAGAAGTACTAATGAAGTTCTTTCAAAACCAAAGTAAACACTATATTTGTAGGCACCAGTAATCAATCTGTATTTAATTAGCATAGCAATTCAATGACTACTTATATCCCATCTAAGTCATGAGAAAGACATTGGGATATGAAACACAAAAGCAAACATGATGGTTTGTTCTGTTAAACAGAAACAGGCATGGCTTAAGCTGTCTGTACAGATATTTCACTGTTCAGGTTTTATTTTGGAAATGAAAAATATCTGTCTTCTCATTGCTTTAACAATCTGTTAGATGTGAGTGGTGAGTATGTGGTGAGCTACCTGTATGTGCTGATTTTCCCGCTTACCACAATTGCTATAAAATTGAAGAGGGTCCTTCTGAGATGAGAAAGGTTTATTCTTCCTGTTATTTAGAACTAGAATTCTAACATGTTGTCAGAGTGAGTATAAAGAAACATAGATTTTTTCATTGTTTTGATTATGAGGTTTTATAATGGGGCAGATAAAGTGGATACAACAGTTAATCACTGGGTGTATACCAAATTACTGAAGAGGGACCTTGGCAGATTTTTAAGCTGTCTACAGTACTCCTAGGTTGAGCAGGAGTTCAATTACTATCATGGTATGTGCAGAAATTTTACAGTACAGAAGAAACTCATCAATGCAAATGTGTAACTAACTCATACTTGAGTAAATCAGAATAAGAAAGTAAAAAGGAAAATGGCTTCTTTGACGGTAAGATGGAACTTAGACATTTCACTATTCCATCTGTGACACACAAATTCCAAATAACTGAGCTTTAAAATCCCTGCTGAGCTACTGCCTACTGTTGGAGGTTCCCACATCTCTGCATACACCATTAAAATTTCCATTAGCAGGTTCTCTACTGGACATGACTGGGTGTTTATTGGCCATAACATCCTTCTGTGGGGCTTTATCTGGGAGTTGTTTCTGATTCATACTAACTTGACTGGTCTATATGTGACATTATTACAGCATCTAAATAACATCTCCGTTATTAAACTAGTAGGAACAGAATCTTTTCTGAAAGAAAATGTTTCCTTCACTAATAACTTTACTACTCCCCTGCTATGTAAGGCATTAAGAAAAAAACTGGCCACTGTCTGTTGGTGCAGCAGGGCTGTCTTGTCCATGAAAAACAGTGTATTTATCTTAAAACAGTATGACTATTTTTCCATCCTTATTCTGACTAAAAAAGACTTCCCTCGCTTTTCTCCTTGTGTTCATATCCTTGTATTCTGGGGTTATGCAAGAGACTACTTGTACCATCATAAATTACAATAACTCTGACCAGCAAATAGGAACAATCTGTTTTCCTTAATGATTTATGAATGAGACACAGCGACCTGACTGTGGTGGAATCCAACTCTGAGCCCAGCACCTTATGTTATGTTTATGGCACTATATCCATATTAAGGGTGTAGTGTCTCATGTCAAAAGTAGGCTGCTTAAGGAGATCACTTGATCTTGTGCATGCAGCGATCTTTCTAACTTAATACAGCTTCTCACTGTAGGTTTTGATTTTTTTTAAGAGTTTTGCTTGGGGGGAGTGCAGGGGGTTGACCTACAGAACAAAAGTAAAACATCTTGCAAATGGAAGAAAAACAGGACAAGGTCATGGAACCATAGAATCATGGAACAGCCCAGGTTGGAAAAGACCTCGAAAGATCATCTTGTCTAACCTTTCATGGGAAAGGGAGCCTAAATGAGATTATCTGTCCATTTGTATCTTGAAAATCTCCAGTGATGGCAACACCACCACGTCCCTGGGGATGTTGTTCCAGTGATTGATGGTTCTCACCGTAAAAAATTTATTTCTTACATCAAGATGAAATCTCTCCCAATGCAACTTGCACCTGTTGCCCCTCGTCTTTTCCATGTGGCTCCTTGTGAAGAGAGAGCCTCCATCCTCTTTGTAGATGCCCTTCAAGTACTGGAATACTCTGATGTGGCCCTGAGTGTTCTGTTTTGCAGGGAAAAAAGACCTAACTCCTTCAGTCTTTCCTCACAGGGCAGTCTCTCAAGCCCTTTGGCCATCTTTGTGGCCCTCCTTTGGTCTCTCTCCAGTCTGTCTGCATCTTTCTTGAATTGTGGGGACCAGAACTGGACACTGTACTCCAGGTGCAGCATGACAAGCACTGAGTAGAGTGGGATGATCACTTCTCTATCTGCACCAATAATGCCCCTGCAGATGCAGCTCAGGATCTGATTTGCCTTCACTGCTGCAGTGGTGCACTGCTAACTCACGTTCAGCTTGCTGTCCACCAGGACTATCAGGGCTCTTTCAGCAAGGCTGCTCCCCATCCACACAGATCCTAGCCTGTACTGGGCTCTTTGGTTATGTCATCCCATGTGCAGGACTTTGCACTAGTCTTTGTTAAACTTCACACTGTTCTTGCTATCCCACTCTTCCAGCTTGTTCATGTCACTCTGTAAAATAGCTCTCCCTTCTGATGTGTCCACATAACCACCTAGTTTAGTGTCACCAGAAACTTGGTGAGGGTGCTTTCAATCACATCATCCAGGTTACTTGTGAAAATGTTGAACAGGCACGTGGCCTGCTGTCGATCACTGTGTGACCCAACTTGTGACAGGCTGCCAGCCTGATGAAAATCCATTGATCACCCTCTGAGTGCAGCCTGTGAGCCAATTTCCTACCCACCTCACAGACCACCCATCCAAATTCCTTTTTGCTTTTAAGCACGCTCAAAAGCTCATCATTAAGCCAGGGTGGTGTCTTGTTCTGCCTTCTTCCTTTTTTTAGGGGATGGACTGTTCTTGTTCTTCCAGGAGGCTGCTCTTGAATAACTCCCAACACTCACAAGCTCCTTTGTCCTCCACGGATGCTTCCCATGGAATTGCTCACAGCTGGGCTCTGAGTGTAATGAAGCTGGCTCTTCTAAAATCCAAGGTCTTTGTCCTACTACTGGTCTTCAGTGTGCTTAGCAGCGTTGTGATCACTATATCCAAGGCTACCATTGGTAGTTATATTGTCAAGTAAGTCTTCTTGGTTTATGAGCAGTAAATCTAGCAATGTGCTGCTCCTAGTTGGCACATCCAGCATCTGTAGCAGGAAGCAGTCCTCAATGCATTCAACAAACCTGAGGGATGACTTGTGTACTACTGTGTTGTTCTCTCAACAAATATCCAGGTAATTGAAGTCACCCATGAAGACCAGGTTCTGTTGGCCTGAGACTTCCCTGAGCAGCCAAAATAAGGTTTTGTCAGCCTCATCATCCTGATTGGGAGGTTGGCAACAGATACTTAACATGACATCGTCCTTGGTGAAGATTCCTCTAACCTTGAATCAAAGGCATTCGATAGAACTTTTGTGGTCTCCTCCACAGCTCACCTCCATATACTGAAATTCCTCTCTTACATAAAATGCAAATCCACCTCTTCTTCTTCCCTTCCTATTTTACTGAAAAAGTTTGTAGCCATTCCAGTCATGTGAGTTTTCCCACCAAGTTTCTGTGATTCCTGCGATATTCATAACTCCCAGACTGGGTATGAAGCTCCAATTCTTCTTGTTTGTTGCCCAGACTGTGTGCGTTGGTATACATGCACCTGAGGTGGCTGGACATAGGGTTCTTACCTTTGGAAAAGGTTGGGGAGCATTCTTCACTACTCTGGTATGTGTGCTCACCCACCCTGTTGCTTATGAATATGCAGGTGTTACATCTTTGGACCCTACCCACCAAGTTCGTTAATTAGAAGAAAAATCTATTCTGAAGCTTTTGCATACAGCATACACCACCTTTTCAGACAACTTCAATCTCTTTCAAAATACAAAACTCACTTTTTTCTTATGTACATAGTAGTGTAAATCATTGCTTACAACCCTATGGTATAATGGGTTGAACTTGCCCGATACTCTTTAGATTCAACAGAGATGAGGTTGTTCAGTGCCTTGCAATGGTGAGTCTTCACTAAATGAATAATGTGAATTAAATATAATCATTGTGGTGTTTCTATCATCTTGAGTATTAACAAGTCAAATGAAGTATCAAATTGTTATGTAAACTGTATATACTGATTTAAACTCTTAGTTTGCAGACATTTATGTAGGGTTTACTGATCAACAAATTAGTCACAAATCATATTTAAATAAATGGAAATCACTAATTCCCATACTGAATATAAACTAGATAAACTTCACTTTTTCATGTAGGGTAAATAACCCTCTAAAACCATTTATTGCCTCATATATTCCAATCCTTAAGCAATTAATATCAGGTGTAGATTATTTAAGGGATAATCTTTGCAGCATTGAAGTATTTGTCTCTTTCATAATTATATCTGAAGTGTTTGTCATGGTTTTAATTAACATCTAAGAAAATGTTGATGGACTATAAATTAGTTGCTCCTCCTTTCCTCATCTTTTCTTCCTCCACTGATACATATTTTTTTATTTGTTGCATTCATTTCAGAAAGATGCTTTGAAGATTTTTTGCCTCTGCTTCCTGCTTCAAGCAGTTAAAATGTAAATGGCTTTTCTGACAAGACACAATTTTTAACATAATATGTGTTCTAGGTCATAATGATGATAATAAAAAGAGTGCAGTGCAGTGTTTATTATAAACTTTTAAGACTCAAATTTGGGTGAACACTTGAAAAACAAATAAAATACTATAGGCTTGATTTTAGCATCAGTATTTCTTCTGCTTTGTGAGCTCTGTTTGTTTACACATTTAAGAACAATTTTAAATAATTCAAGACAATTGATTCTTGTCATGAGTTGGTAATACTTGTGTGCATTTTATTTCAAAGACTGAGTTCCCAACAGGGAACTAAAACCAAATCAATAGTCTGAAGAGTTTCATGGCAGGATTCATGTAAGTAATGCAGGCACAAACAGATTGCACTGCATATAAGTGTACTCACATATTTTTTAGTCTTGGCTTTATTTTTTTTTTTGCCATTTTTGTATATTGCTTTATTCATGATATTCATCCTTTGGGATAACTTTAAGATGCACTGATTTTTATTAGATAAACTGCAGCCTTCTGGCTGACATTCTGGTAACATTTTCCTGGGTCTCAGCTGATCCTTTTCATCCATTTTTAAGAATCATCAAAGAGTTGAATGCTATCTTGGCCTGTGTTGTAGGTTAATCTTTAATTACCCTTCTTTTTTATGTGTACAGAACAATAGCTGTTCAAATAAGGGATTCAGGCTCAAAATGTGGTCCTGACACGTGTAGACACATTGTCTAGCTACTATCCTAGATGATACACATGTGATAATACAGATATGTCAGTTTCCTTCAATTATTGTGAACAGCTGGATGTCTTCTCAATTGAAGTTGAAGCATAGTGAAATTAATGTTTTTAACTAACGCTAATAGTAAAAAAATTCAACAGGAAGAAAGCAAAACAGACCTGCCTCAGACTGACTATGAATTGTTATTGATTATCCAAGGAATTTCTTGTTATTAAAATCTCAGTTGCTCATTCACTTTAAACTGTCCTTTTATGGCAGGCTGGCTTCCTAACCAATGCAAACACTGTGAGGCCGCTATACCAACTTGAAATGAGTTTCAACCGAATTACAACTTTTATTCCCTACCGCTTAAGACAACTACAATAAAGAGTTGAAAGAAATACAGAAAAAAGCATTTGGAGAAAATAAGAATAGTCTTGGTAAAGAGGAAGCCTAGATGCATTTTGGTGTCTGAAAGGTGATGCATGAACCGCATCTCGGCATTTGAATGCTGTCCATTGATTACCTTTGAAATGTCTTTGTTAACTGAAGAAAGTTACATGTGACCAATGGGCAAGCTTTCTTTCCAAGCATATCAACAGATAAAACAAAGTATATCACCCTAAAATATTTCCTTTTTGTATCCATAATATTTTATCTCCTAGAAGATGTTTAGGACTAGCTGAACTGTGTGTGCAAAAGACTGCTTTGGAAGGCACAGGCAGCTATCTTGGGGAGATCACCCTGATATCTGATCCTTGACATATAGGGTGTGGTAAGTGGGTCCCAAGACTAAGTGAAAGATGTGGACTTGGCAGGAAGAAATGTTCATGCTTGCTACTCTAGATCTTGCTAAAATATAAATCGGTACACCCAAAGTAATACATATAAATGATAACAGCTGTTAGTGATAACTGCTTTAGAGATCTTATGGGTACCTTCTGCATACCTGGAAGGTAGTTTTAAAGACACCTGCCCATACTAGTTGTTTGTGCCCCTCTCACCTTTCCTTGTTTTTTGTTTTTTTTTTGTTTTGTTTTGTTTTCATTTAAACAAGAGTAGCTGAGATAATCCAGTGGCTCATTGCTGTGAAGAAGCGTGGTGACACTGTTTAAACGTCTACCTATATTCTTCTTCCGGTGTATCATACAGCTCAATCAGCTTGTTGATTTTTAAGCTGCCAGAAAATCATTCTTTCCTTTTTGCTTTTCCCTTTCCTGGATTAGCTTTCTGCCAGATCAGTGAATGCATTAGTTTATTCTAGTCAAAAAAACAGCAGTGCTAGTTAAGGGAATTAGTGTGAGAACACAGCCTGGAGGAGAGAGGGCAGTGGAGGGGCATCAATTCTTCAGGAGCAGCAAACCACTAAATCTCTCACTTCCTTTCCCAAGAGTGGTTGTTACGTTGCTCACATCAGTGATCTGTTTTGCAATTCAGCCTCGAAGAGACAAACAGATGAAACTAGAGGAAAATGTGTTACAGTGTTGAAAATGGAAGGCTTGGTTTAGAGTCCTCCTAAGACAGCTTTGCTGCTGAGTAAAGGTACATGAAACTTACAACTAGTATAGTTATTACAATTAAAAAGAAGGTGTTTGGACAGAGTGAAAATACTGATCGGAAAGCAGTGTGCCTTCTTTTCAAGAGCTTTAAGAGTTTAAGAGTTCTTTAGTTCTCTTCTGTAGCTAGTTTGGAACATTTGAAACTTTTGGTGTAAGTTATGTAGGTTTGTCTCTAAAACTCACGAAGAAAAAGAGAAATAATAGAGTGAAAAAAAAATAAACTGAAGGGAGATCTGTGTTTGTAGTTTTCTGCTGTGGCTCAACCCACTTTCTATGGATAAATGCTTGATTGCAATGGAAGTTGTGTCCAAAAATTCTTTTATGCAGTCTGAGAAAAGAACATTAACAATAAAACTCATTGGGAATTAGCTTATCAATTTCCATGTTAATCACAATTTGAAAAGCTAAAAAACCAACAGGAAAACCTAGTTGAAAAACTAACACTACACAAGAAGCATTGACAGCTTTACTGACTTTTCTATGTCTGAAAGTTATGTGTAAGGCTTTTACCTAGCTGCAGGTGATGAAATTAAAGTACACTAAGGAGGACACAGTAGTGAAATACCATGGTTGCTTTGTGAAAGAAAAAATACATTTCTCTTCTTTCCACACTTTACTCCCTGCAATTTAAAAATAAGAATATATTTCATTAAATATTCTGAAACACGGATTCTTTTAATATATGCCTTGATATATATTCATGGCCCTCCTCTGGACCTGCTCCAACACATCCATATCTTTCTTGTACTGAGGACTCCAGAGCTGGACGCGGTACTCCAGGTGGACTCTCATGAGAACAGAGTAGGGGGGCAGAATCACCTCCCTCGACCTGCTGACTATGCTTCTTTTGATGTGGCCCAGGATATGGATGGCTGTGCTCCAGGCTTCTAATCTTCTCTGAGAAATGGCATTAATGTATGAATAGACCTCAAATCAGATTCTTCTCTTCAGCATCCTTGTTGATTTTAAAAAGTAAAATAAATAACCAGACTGTGTTAAAGCAATTATTTATTTAGCTGAATATCCCATCTGTGTCACAGGCCTGTAACAGATGCCTACCCACTTTTTTTATTAGTCAACTGGACATGGCCAGGGTTCAAGTCTGAGCACTTATTCTAATGATTAAATAAAATAGATGCTAATAGGCATGATTTGATCTGTGTCAATGAGTACTCTCCCAGAACACATTTAGGAATGGTTTTGGGTTACACCACAAGCTATTGACTGTTTCCAGCAGGCATTCCCCTTTGTGGAGGAAGAGAATTTTGTTGTCTGGATGCAAACCATTACAACCTACTAGCTTCAGGGCTGATAATGTTTTTACTAGTTATAACCTTTGTGTTCATAGCCTGTGGTGCATTTTTATTCTTCAAATCGGTTCAATTGTTTTCAGACCATCTGAAAACTCCTGATGTCAAAAACACGCTGGGGGAATGAGTTGCTCTACTACTTACCTGTGTATTATGTCTCTGAACTATGCTTGGTATTCAAGAGTTGGTAAGGCTGAAGCTTTATGCAGTAGTGCATAGAAATATAGCTGCATATATGTTCTGATCCTTATTATTTTGCTAAAAATTTCTAACATTGTTTTTTTATGCTACTGGATATCAAGTTCACATGCTCATAAACCGTCTAGAATAACTCTAAGATGTAGCAACGTGTTACATTCATCACTGTGTATCTAAAATGAAGATTGATCCCGTGCATTGCTTCATGTATTTATCTACATTGAATTTCATCTAATATTTTCTTGGCTAGCATTAGAGATGGCAAGATTGTTTTGTAATTCTTTGCAGTTGGTTTTAGCTTTTACTCATAGATAACTTTGAATTATCACATTACTCTACAACCCCTTTTTGAAATCATTTGGGAATAAGATGAACAGAACAACCCCTAGGATTCCTGTTATGGCTCTTCTGATGTCCCTCTGCTGTGCAAGAAACACAACTCCTTGGTTTCTGTTTTGTATTTTTTGATCTCTTATTAATATGTGAGAGAACATTTCCTCTTAACTCTTAGCAGCTTAGGTTCTTTAAAATGAAAAGGTGAGGAATTTTTTTTAAAAAGATCCAAATATCAAGCTGAGTTTACTTTGGACTCTGAGTTCTCTGTGGAACCAGGTTTGTGAAGCACAGTATCCAGTCCGCCAAGTCTGGCTGGCTGATGGAAAGGGTAGGGAGGGGGGAGTAAGCTATGCACTACTCTGTGCAGCTTTCATAGGTGTAAGGTCTGAGAAACATCATACCATAGGATGAATAAAATAGTGGGGGAAAAGGAATAGAGGGTTAGGTTCTTGGAGTTTCTTATAGACAGTAAGTTTAGATTTTCTTCCATTCTGAACAGAAGAACCTTATAAACATTGGCTCTCAGAGTTTCGAAATAAAAACTTACAACCATGTGTAAAGAAACCATGCATGTTTATTTTTCTAAAGGCATTTCATTGCAAGTCAAGAGCTGCCTAAACAGTATGTTTTATTCTAATAGGTGGCTCTATCTGTTCAGTATTACTGTGAACATGAAAACTTGGTCTAGTTCATAGTCCAGTATAATCTGTTCAACAATGTCAATAATTTCTCCAGTGACATTAGAGATTGATTAAAAATAGCTCAAATGAACAAAGCAAAACAAAATAAAAATCCTTGCTAATAATGTATTTAATAAAAAAACAAACAAAACAGAACACATTTATTTAGGAATAAATAAATTACATTGTGCATGAGCTAAGAGATCTATCAAGCCTGTGCACGGGGTAGGAGGAGGAGAGAAAATACCAGTAGTCAAAAAGGATTGAGTCAGGGATCTCTTGAGAAAACTCAAGTTGATAGGACCAGATGGTACACATTTGGGGGAGTGGGGTGCTGAGAGTGCTGGCTGGTATCATTTTGATGTGACTCACACATCAGCTACATATAGGCAATAGACAGCGTATATGTACCAAGTGTAGGACATGTTTGCACAACCTAATTGACTTCTGTGATGAAATTATTAGATGAGTGGAGAACACCGGATGTTATTTATCTTGACTTTAGCAAGGCTTTCCACACCATCTCTCACAGCACCTTTGTATTCATGAAGGGACATCATCGCCAGTGGAATGGTCTGCCAGATAAGTGAAAAACTTGGTGAATTATAAGGCTCAAAGAGTAGCTGTTAAGTGATTGTACTGTAGTTTCAGGCTGGTTACAGCTGGAGATCCTCAGGGGTCTGTTTGGGTGTCCAATCTTTATTGATATGTTTGTGACTGACCTGGAGAAGGAGGTTGAATATACACTTTTCAAGTCTCAAATGTCACCAAACTGAGAGATTCAATAGATTTGCTAAAAGGCAGGGCTGACATTGAGGGACCAAGACAGGTTGACAAGAACCTCATGAAATTCAACAAAGACAAATGCAAAGTCTTGTGTGTGGGACAGACTGATCCCATGCAATGGCACAAGCTGGGGAGTGGCTGGCTAGAAAGCAGCTCTGCTGAAGAGGACCTGATGGACATGAGGGACATGATTATTTTTCTTTACTCAACACTCATTAGTCTTTATGTGGAATACCATGCACAGTTCCTCTTCCTCCACCCCACATACAAGAAAGATGTTGATAAATTGGAGCAAGTCCAGTGGAGGGCAACAAGGATTGTCTAAGGTTGTAGTATGTGCCCTATGAAGAGAAGCTGAGGGAACTGGAGTTGTTTATCCCACAGAAGGGAAGGCTTACAGGCATCTAACAGCTATCTTCCTGTACCTATGACAAGGTTACTGAGAAACTGGAAATTGGCTTTTTACTGAGGTATAGAATGGGAGGATGAGAGCATATGGTCATAAATTGAAACAGGAGAATTTCCAACTAGATGTAAGGGGAAAAAAATCACTGTAAGGATAATCAAGCATTGAAAGAGATTGCCTGGAGACAAACCTTGTTCAAATATATATTTTATGTAAATAAATCATATTTGGAAGTCTTTGGCTGTCTGAGCATTGGTGTGCATTCAACTTTATTGATAGTAAAGTCCACTTTGAATTTAATTAAGACTAATTATTGAAGCAGAAGGCTTTTTACTGGCCTAAATAAGGAGCTAATTTCAGAATTGCACCTTCCCCCAAGTAAATTAGTATGTATTCCAGAATTGTAGATGCATTCCTGATTTGCTTGGAGGATGAGATAAGCCATATAGCTGTGACTATGTTAAATGCAAGTACCCATTGAGTAGGGACTAATGATAGGCTCAAGGAGAATTAAGCACCAATTCCCTAAATTCTTGGTCTGGAATTATTACATCATGGATAACATTCTTAGGAATCTGCCCTGCTCTGGTGGTGCTTGGCTTTTGCAGTCTTCTGTATCAACTTCAGGTAACAGCTGCACTTGGGGGATCTAGCTTTCATATAAAAAACGTGTGAAAGACTAGTTCTGAAAGGCAGCAGGATTTTTCGCCTGAAAAGATTGTGATTGAAAGTGCCTCAGACAACGTTCTGCTGATGGTTTCAAGCTCTCGAAGCCGATGGAATGAAACTGCACTTCACTTGTAGAGAGAGAAGCAACAATACACTTTATTGATAGAAAACAGCGAGTTAAAGTGTGGGTTAACAAAGTTGAATGGTAAATGCGACAGTGGTTTAACAAGATTTGATGGCAAGGTACACTTGATTATTTACTGCATAGAGGACAGGGTCAGACAACACTGTCAGGGAGACTCTCCCGATGAGTCATGAGGTTCAGAAAGGACCCCCTTGCTTTCTAAACTCCTTCTCAGAGAGGAGTCTAGGTGCGGCTGGATCCAATCCTAGTCCCAGACTTGGTCAACAGTTTATGTCTAAAGGATTATATATGCACAATTAATCCTTTATATCACTTCGCTAAGATTTCAAAGTTTAGCATGCTATTATAGTCACTTACTGAGTATCTGTTGCAGCAAGGAATCTCTCAACCTTGAGGAGTAACCTTGAGAGATGTCCCTACTCAAGGGGAGATCCTGGCGTGCAGCCCGCTGCTGTGCAGGAGAGCTCAATGGGCCCTGGGCTGTCCACTATTTATAGAGTAAGATGATTGACTTATAGTCATATATCAGGAAGTCGTTTGACTCACTGCCCCTGGCAGCCGTTGTCTGCTATGTTGCCATCCATTCCCAAAGTCCAGCATGACCTGGATGCAGCCACGATGAACCCCACTGGTGGTCATTGCTTATGCAGGGCAGGGGAAGCACATCATCACACTCCACCCCATGACTATAGTCAATTCTTCGTACCTTCACAGAGTGGTGGTACAGTCACCTCTTTCCTCTGTGCCATAAATAGTATATTGATAGTTTTGCGCTTATAGATCCACAGTAAGTAGATAGTGAAGCACTGCTATTTGTTTTGTGTTAATTTGTATGTTTTGGGTGGTTGAAGTTGGGTTATTTGTTTTATCATGTATCAAACATTTATATACAATATAATTATAGGTAATGGACATATTAGAGTTAGTAAAATCACAACTGGATGAAACATAAGATTAAACACTCCTGTTGCTGTTGGTGACCATCCAAGAATAGTTTCCCACCAATGGTGTTCTCCATCCTTCTTCCCTCTTTCCAAGACATGGTGTATCTCTTCTATATCATGATGAACAGTGGTTAGAGTTTTGTGCATTCTAGCAGTTGACACAGGTCATCGTGTTGTAGTAGTTTCTTTACCAATGTAAGATTCATTTTGATGGGGGTAGGCAATAAATCTTCACTCAATGTATAATTAGATTGTAACAATTGATAAGACATAACAGGAGCTGAATAATTAAAGTCACATCCCACAATGTTAGTAAAGTTGCAAACACAAATATTTGAGCAATTGCTTGTATCTACAGTAACATTATCTACAAATATAAAATCACAAAATGTTCTCATAGAAACACATCCTTCTCCAGTATATACAAGTACAGTTTCAGGGGCTTCATCGGGATGTATTTCAAAATGACAAACATTTTGTTCAGTGTCAAGACAAATGTCTTGGGCTTTGATGGTGTTACTCTCACAAATAAATCCTTGTTGTTCCCATACAATGCATGCGTTAACATCAACAGTTTGCCATTTGTTTCCATTGCGTTGCGCCCACACTGTATGTTCTAATGAATAGAATATAACTCCATTGTGATTTAGTCCTAACACAATGATTGGGTATATGGTGTATACCGAAGCATTGTGAATTGTTAAGACAAAAGCTGTGGCCTTATTGTTGATGGGGTCATAAGTGAAATTAAACAAATACCATCAGGATTGGAATTCTTTATCAACTTTAGTTGCATTATCCCAAATTACCTTCGAATTTCAGCGGGTAAGGTGCCCTCTTCAGCTTCTCTTATAATTGTTCCTACCATAGACTGCATCCAGAGTTAAGCCTGGATACAACTAAAAGCTAGATAAACATTATTTTGGGCTGCACCAAGTGCATCCACAATCAATTGGTGGTCTCTTTCATTAATTCTTTCCCTGCCATTCCTTGAAGTTGGGGAACTTTATTATCAGCTTCATCTTTATCCCAGCTCCATTCATTCTCTAAGTATGTTTCAGTTCCATGCACGACCACGGTGGAAGGCTTTAAATCTCCCTTACTGGAGGGCATTCCCATACTTCCAGTGTACTCAACAGGAACTTGGGTCCATGGCCACCCTAGGGTTCTTTGGCCACAGGTTAAGAGAAGCGGCATTGTTATGGTTTGGAATAGTAACATGAACACAGCATTTCTGTTTGTCATCCTTAAGGGTGCTGTAAGAAAAAAAATAGATACATGTTTTGGTGGGGAGAATCCGAACAGGTTGCCCCGTTAAAAAGAAGGAAAAATCCATCATGCAGTAATTCTGTGTTTTGCACCACTGCTATTGGTAGCTTCCCAGGCAAGTGGGCCACGAGGTTTAATTAAAGTCATAGGCACAGTACCAATGGATGGTAAATTGACCATCGCAGGCTGTCCTGTCTGTATTTTCTCAACTTGTTTAACTGCTTGGACTAAAGACACAAGTCCCTTTTCCCATTCAGGGAATTATTATTCTGTTTCTTTAAATGCAGTTGAGCTAAACAATAAAGGTCCTTTTGGCCCATCAGGGACAGTTTGGAACAGGTTACAGTAAATAGCATGTTTGGCAAAACCCCATTCGGCTACAATAGGGTTGCAGGGGTTTTCTGGTCCCAGTGACTGATATGTTTTTAATTAAGTTTTCACTGCCTCTTTATGTTCTAATTTCCACTGTCGTGGTTTAATCTCAGTCGGCAACTAAGCACCACGCAGCCGCTCGCTCACTCCCCCCCCCTGCGGTTGGATGGGGGAAAGAATTGGAAAAGGACAAGTGAGGAAAACTCATGGGTTGAGATAAAAACAGTTTAATAATTGAAATAAAATTATAATAATAATATGATAATAATACACAAAACAAGTGATGCACAGTACAAT
>NW_008825265.1:1259573-1261581 GCF_000699105.1 Pygoscelis adeliae
ATTTGATGGCAAGGTACACTTGATTATTTACTGCATAGAGGACAGGGTCAGACAACACTGTCAGGGAGACCCTCCTGATGAGTCGTGAGGTTCAGAAAGGACCCCCTTGCTTTCTAAACTCCTTCTCAGAGAGGAGTCTAGGTGTGGCTGGATCCAATCCTAGTCCCAGACTTGGTCAACGGTTTATGTCTAAAGGATGATATATGCACAATCAATCCTTTATATCACTTAGCTAAGATTTCAAAGTTCAGCATGCTATTAGTCACTTACTGAGGATCTGTTGTGGCAAGGAATCTCTCAACCTCAAGGAGTAACCTTGAGAGGCGTCCCTACTCAAGGGGAGATCCTGGCATGCAGCCCACTGCCATGCAGGAGAGCTCAATGGGCCCTGGGCTGTCCACTATAAGATGATTGACTTACTTAGTCATATTGGCATATCAGGAAGTCGTTTGACTCACTGCCCCTGGCAGCCGTTGTCTGCTATGTTGCCATCCATTCCCAAAGTCCAGCATGACCTGGATGCAGCCACGATGAACCCCACTGGTGGTCATTGCTTATGCAGGGCAGGGGAAGCACACTGCCACAATTTCATAAATGGTAGAAGCGAAATAATTTAGCTACTTATTCCATTTTTGCTTTGATCTGGAAACTGTAGCAGTTCTTCCTCTTCCATCATTTATCTGCTTTCTTTCTGAAGAAGCTACATGGCTTGCTCAACTTCTTCACCCTGAATGCAGTTTTAGCCCTAAATGTCCTCAATTCCACAGTGTGTGATTTCAGACTTTTCTTATTTTATGAGGAAATGTAAAATCAAGTGTTTTAATTATAAACACAGGGAGAAAGGGTAAATAAGTGTTTGATGGACTTGTTAAGATAGCAATTGGTTCAAAATCTGTTTTATATCAGCATTGGAGATTGCTTCCTGAGAAAGACAAAATGGAATGATGTCTGTCTGTGGATAAGCTTTTTCAAGCTATAGTTTGCAGCAGTTGGAATTTCTCTGAGACACTTTGAAGGGACTCAAGAAAAGCAAGAAAGGGAATGAAGCTTAGTTTCATCGGGCATAACACTTGCTATAGAGATGTTCTCATCTGTGTAGGAAAATCCTTGATATTGAAAAATTAAATTTGCCATTTAATGACTTAATACTTCTAAAAAATATTAGATATAGCCAAACCACAAATCTTATGGATGTTTTCTGAGAAAAGGTAACATCCTCTTGTCTTATCCTCTCACCCTGTTTTCCAGAATTGAGCTTATACCCAGCATCCTGTTTATAGTCCTTGTATTGGATTTACATGACAAAGTTTTGGTAGCGGGGGGGCTTCTGTGAGAAGCTGCCTGAAGCTGCCCCCATGTCTGACAGAGCCAGTTCCAGCCGGCTTCAAGATGGACCCGCCGCTTGCCAAAGCTGAGCCCATCAGTAACAGTGGTAGCTCCTCTGTGATAACATATTTAAGAAGGGGAAAAAAAAAAACCTGCTGGGTAACAGTAGCCGGAGGAGAGTAGTAAGAATATGTGGGAGAAACATATCTGCAGACACCGAGGTCAGTGAAGAAGGAGAGGGAGGAGGTGCTCCAGGCACTGGAGCAGAGATTCCCCTGCAGCCCATGGTGAAGACTATGGTGGGGCAGTTTGACCCCCTGTGGGGGTCTGTGTTGGATCAGATATCCACTCTGCAGCCCATGGAGGACCCCACGCCAGAATAGGTGGACATGTCCTAAAGGAGGCTGTGACCCCATGGAAAGCCCACACTAGAGCAGGCTCCTGGCAGAACCTGTGGCCCTGGGGAGCGGAGTCCACACTGGAGCAGGTTTTCTGGCAGGACCTGTGGCCCTGTGGGGGACCCATGCTGGAGCAGTACGTTGTGTGAAGGACTGCACCCTGTGGAAAGGACCCACACTGGAGCAGTTGATGAAGAACTGCAGCACATGGGAAGGACTCATGTTGGAGAAGTTCTTGAAGGACTGTCTCTCATAGGTGGGACCAACATAGGTTGGAGTAGGGG
>NW_008825265.1:1261667-1283416 GCF_000699105.1 Pygoscelis adeliae
GTGAGGAGGAAGGAGCAACAGTGATAATGTGTTATGAGCTGACAGCAACCCCCATTCACTGTCCCTCTGCACCGCCTGGGGAGAGGAGGTAGAAAAGCAGGGAGTGAAGTTGACCTGGGAATAAGGGAAGAGTGGGGGTAAGGTGTTTTAAGATTTCTTCTTATTTCTCATTATCCTACTCTGATTTGATTGGCAATAAATTAAATTAATTTCCCCAAGCCGAGTCTATTTTTCCCATGACAGTAATTGCTGAGTGATCTCCCTGTCTTTATCTTGACCCATGAGCCTTTCATCATATGTTCTCTCCCCTGTCCAGTTGAGGAGGGGGAGTGATAGAGCATCTTGATGGCCAGCCAAGGTCAACCCACCACAGTCCTCAACAGATCTTCGATACTGGATGGCTTTGCCTGGAGCTTACAGAGAGGATGGTATACTTTGATGTGCATTTCTTCCTTATTCTTGTTTATCTGTATCATTAAAATGACCTCACTTCTATTTCATTTCTAACTACCTTAGTATCTTGTGAGGTAGTTCTGAAAAATGCATACACATTTTTGTCATTGTTTGTTCTATGGAAATCAGACATCAATGATTTTTGACATACTGTCTAATTTTTTTAAAGCTGCTGTGTTTTCTACACCTGACAAGTTAGATAATCCAAACACAGTGGCTCACAGTGTAAAAAATTTAAGAGATACTTTATTATTTAGAGCACTTATCTTTAGGTTTTTTCCACTTGTGTCCTAAAGGAAAGGACATTGGATTGGATTGGACTGCAGAAATTGCTGTGCCACATCCCATGCCAATTTATACTTGTGTTGAACTTAAGTAAACTAAAAACTTGGCATGGGCTTTACCCATCTCTGTGAGAATGGTGATTCTTCTTCAAGTTATCATTTGTTGCTTTCAACCAGCGAGTCAAAAGAAATTATTATCCTGCTGTATTTAGCATTGGTGTGGTGTCAGCTTGAGTATTGTGTGCAGTTCTGGGCCCCACAGTTTAAGGATGTGAAGGTCCTTGAATGTGTCCAGAGGAGGGCAACAAAGCTGGTGGAACGGCTGGAAGGCATGTCCTGTAAGGAGCGGCTGAGGACTCTGGGTTTGTCTAGCTTGGAGAGAAGGAGGCTGAGAGGCGACCTCATTGTTCTCCACAGCTTCCTGAAAAGGGGATGTGGAGAGGGAGGTGCTGATCTCTTCTCCTTGGGATCCAGTAATAGGACGTGTGGGAATGGCTCAAAGCTGTGCCAAGGGAGGTTTAGACTGGACATTAGGAAGCATTTCTTTACCAAGAGGATCGTCAAACACCGGAACAGGCTTCCTAGAGAGGTGGTTGATGCCTCATGCCTGTCAGTGCCTTAAAGAGAGGCATTTGGACAATGCCCTTCATAATGGGCTTTAACTTTTGGTCAGCCCTGAAGTAGTCAGGTAGTTAGATTAGATGATCATTGTAGGTCCCTTGCAACTGGAACTATTCTGTTCTGTTCTGTTCTATTCTATTCTATTCTATTCTATTCTATTCTAATTCTACAAGCCATGTGAATACAGTCATGGGTCATCCAAAGAAAAATCTTATGAGATGTCTGAGTCTGCAGATGAGACAAAAAGTAATTTTTCTGGCTAACATCTGATAATGAAGAGTGTTTACCTTCATATAAAAACAAGGACAGGTGACAAGGATCCTTTTTATGAATGCATTCTCCCAGTCCAGCATGAATTCAGACATTGAGATGTTCAGACAGTTCCTTTTGTTTGTTTTAATATAGTGGAAGCTGAATCTATTTAATACATGGTCAGTTGTGTATTCCTGAACCCAAAATTGTTTTGTTCCTCCCTAATGGCTTTTTTAAAACATCTTGCAGTGTTCTCAGATGCAATATTGTTTCTGTAATTAGGTTATCAGCAAAGTGTCTATTGTCCCAAATATTGCTGTTCATCATTACTTAAATCTGCAATGAATTAACTTTGCGTCTAGTTTATTGTTCTCATGTGCTGTGCAGAGTATTGGTTTATTTCATCAGTAAATATAGCTGCCTATGGAACAATGGATTTTTCAGCTCATTGTGGTTATTTCAACTTTTTTTCCCTATTTCTGACTGTTTCACCTTTAGGTACTTTATTATACCCCTTACATTAACTTTTGCTAAAGATATGTTTTGTTGATTTCTCATTAAGGAGAAACCACATGATTTTACCTCTAAGACTGAATATTAGGGCTCTAATATCCTGTTTACTCTATGAACCTGAGAGATTTTTTTCCTCTGGGAGCCTGTGACAGAGAGTGATTAAAGTGATTTCAAACATAACTTCTTCAAACAAAGTATTACTTAGTCACCCCAAGGATTCATAACAGATGAAACAAACAAACAAGCAAAGAAAAAAAATGCCTGTGTGCACATTTCCTCTTGCATAATCTTTAGAGGCTTTGCAAGTTTTGACAAATCCAGTTCAGCCTAGTTGTCTCAAGTTTCTCTCTCAAATGAAGATATACCAAATAGTTAGAATCCATTCAATGTAATATTTTTCTTGGTCTTCCTTTAAGATTCCAGTATATTTATTTACCTCTGGTTTTAACTGGAAAGAATAAATCTTGCTCCTTAATTAGTTTCCAAAAGTTGGGATGGAGATAATACTCTGAATTGTAGCTTTGCCATAATTTTGTCATTGAACCTTGATATTCTTGAAGTGCTTTGTTGATCTGCTTGCTTGTTACTTGTTAATCATTTCTTTAACGTCCCACAAATCGGAGGACATTAGCAGACACAGTGAACTGCAACAGATACTTGCATTGTAATACATTAGATTCTCTAATATATATATATAGTATTTATATCTGTATAAAACTAGCTAATTCACATATCAAGCATTCACATACAGATGGAAAAAGCAAAACTGTTTAAATAAGCACTATCAGAAATCTGAACCACAAGTGAAGATGGAGTGTTTTATTTTTCTTTTTTTTTTCCACACAAAAGAAAAATCAGACTTTTTTCAGCTAAAGCTGTTCATGAATGTATACAGAATTTATCATGTTCTTTGTCCAAAAAAACCACCCCACCAAATCTGTCTGTGTTTAGGAGAAAAAGTCAAAATGTCAAATTTGCTTTGACATTATCAGTGCTAAAAGTTAGAAATGTATTTAGGTTGTGCTTTTCTTCTTCTTTTTTTTTCCCCTTTCTTTTTTTTTTGTTATATTTTAAGTTCAGAAAAATAACTAGAGTAAGCATAAACCTTTTACAGTGACCAAACAAAGTATTATAATACAGATATTTTTTCCCAATTCTTGGTTCTCCTGGGAGAACTATTCCTCCAATGCATTAATTTGCTTAACAGTTTGTTATAGCTACCAAGCTCTGCCAAGTTGTTCATATCAGTTCTCAGATGAGAAAAGTACAATATTTTACATTACTTTTCATTAACTGCTATCATATTTTCAGGAAATTGATTCCCATCTGCTTAGCCACAGAAAATTTTAGAATGAGAAGAGAATAAATCTGCCCTCCAAATCTTCTGACTTTCTCCCAGTCTACTGTTATCTTTAAAAAGTTCCAATTGTATTTTTCACAGTTGGTGATTATTTCTTTTTTGTAGTAATAAGCCAATACTGGAAAAAAAATACAAAACAGCAAAATTCTGAACTCAGTCTTTGGCAATTTCATAAGAAACTACTCTAAGGGAAAAAGGGATCTTTTGCAAAAAGTCTGACATATAATATGCTTTGGAAAATGAAAAATATTATACACCACTCTGCCATAAATTGTTCAAATTTAGAAACAGCTTAGTTTTACAGTTTAGTGTTTTAGTTTAGATTTAGGTTTTATTAGTTTAGTAATACAATGATGGTAATCCCAAATATAGCTAGGTCAATGAGCAGGAGTTAAAGCCCAGTTCTGGAGACTAGAATAGGGGAATGTGTACTATGTACTTTCTCTTTAAGTATTCTGAATAGCATGCCTGAGATTTCATACCTTTCACTGTGTGTAGGGGTAAAATTTTTTCTATAGTCAATAAATAATGCAGGGCAAATTTTAATGAGAAATAACATATCTTCTCTACCAACCCTATAGCAGTTAAAGCCTGTTAAGAAGAATGCCTCAGAATTAAACCTGAGCTATTCTCCTGTGAGCTCAAATTTTTTGTTCTTACAGTGAATAAAATTTTAATGCAATACTTCATGTGTTATAGAATCAGAATGGAGGCAGAATGGATGACCCTGAGGTCTTACCTGACCCTTTCCTTGTTTCAGATATACTTGCTATATCTATGATATTCATGTTTTAACTTATTTCCTGAACTTTATTGTACTGACGCTTTGTCTGTTTTCTCTGTTAGTTTGTCACTGTTCATTTTAAAATTCTTATTTTCCAGTCTCTCTATTCTTAAATGTCTTTTGTACTTAATTTTTTAAAAATACTGATTTATGAATAGAAAAAATTGAAATTTGTGTTTTAATTCAGTTGCAACACAATTACGGCTGGCACTATTTCCCTTTCTTTGCTTTTAAATAGTTGTATGTCTGTTAAAAGTGCTCCTGGAGAATAGCAATTTTTTAGTCACTGTACTATGAACATTTTTTATTTGGCTCTTTCTTGAGATTCCTGAGTATGTCAAGCATGATGTTGCCCATACAGTAAGAGGTCTTTTTTTTTTTTAATTAACAGTCTCCTGAGAACTGTGGCTACGATATAAAAAGAGGAAAATGTTGGCACTTTCCGGATTAAAGCCAGCTTTGTGTTTGCTCAAGTTTGGTGTCTTGTCTCCAACTTTTTAAAGGTGAATCTAATCTAAATTACTTTTTATGATTTCTGAATAAATCCATTAAAGGTGGGCAAGGTTTTAGAACACAGTGAGACTTAAGAAATTGAAGTAAGCTCTCCTTTAGTGTAGCAAGTTGCCCAGGGTATTGTTAGCTGAGGAAAGTCCAAGCCTTAGAAAAGGAAAATTAGAAAAAATCTTATATCAGCATGATCTCAAGTCAGAGTATTTTTCATTTCAAAACTTACCAGGAAATGATGTGCCAAAAAGCTACATAAAGGTTTAGAATTGTGTGGTCCTACTTCATAGATCCTATACCCATCTTTTTACGTGAGAATTTCGATTTCATGAAGGAATGGTGAATCAAGACTGGTCTAAGACCTAGTCTCCACTGATTGTCCCTGTTAGTGCGGAAGGAATAGGACACAATGAGAGAAAACAGACATTTTAATGGTTTTAATTTCCAGTTAACTGAAATGCACACTGCTTCACTGATGCAAAAGGCATGAATACAGTTAAGTGAACTTCAGCTTTCAGAAGCCAAAGCTGCCTAGGTTTCCTCGCTAGTCAATGAAGGGAGAATGCTATTCTGGACAGTGATTCTCAATGGCTAAATTAGATTCTGTTTTTAAAATGTTTTTGTCATTCCACTGATTGTGAAGTAAAAGTAAGAACTTTAGCCTCTGTAGTTGAAGATCGCTTTTATACATATGCTTTGTCATGATTGTTTTTTGAATATTGCATCATGTCTGTTTGGGGCAATCTGTGATTTTTTTCCCAATGTGCAAAGTAACTTTTCAACATATGAATTTAAATGTAAACCCCTAAAGTCTGCTTCTATTTCACGCCTTATTTCTTTCATGACTGAAGCTAAGAAAGGGCAAATGTATTACTGAACAAATAATCAAACTATTTATAATATCTTGGAAGATAACAGAGATGAGTAGTAATAAGCTAGCATGAATATGTCATGAACAAAATCTATCAAACCAGTTTAATTTCCTTCCAAGGCAGCATCCTTGGAGATAAGTACGGAAAGTAGCCATATAGAAAGAAGAAAAGCAGTAGATGTTTAATATTCTTTTGAGATGACATTCTTATAAGCCAGCTATAGGAACTGGGTCTAGATGAAAGAACTGTTAAGGTGAGTGCAACTTGATGGCTCAAAAATCCAGAAATACTCATGGTTTTCTATTAATGAAATAAAACAGGAAATAGAGGCATGTCTAACAGATTTGCAAAAGTTAATAATGTGGAAGAGGGTGCAAGGCCATTGGAGGACAACATTAGAGTTTAAAATGGCTTTGACAAATTGAAGAAGTGGTCAGAAGGAAAGAACCACACTTCAGTAAGGACAGGTACTATGTTAGGATGTATAAATACAGGGAGAGGAGCTATAGTGTAGGTAGTAAGTCTGCAGAACAAGTTCTGAAGAGTATAATAAAGGACTGCAAGTTGAATAAAATAAGTCAGCAACAAACAAGAGACAACCTTTTATTCTGCAAGAACTGGGAGTTTCTATAAGATCAAGGGGAGACTGGACAAGCTCACAGAAAAGAAAATGACATGGGATGACTAAATAAAAAGTGTGTCCAGCTCTACTTCTTTCCCTCTCTCCCTCAGTCCCTCCTCTCCTCCATCCCACCATGTTCTCTCTCATAATCTGTGGAAAATGTTCAGGCTAGCTCTGTTTTGAATACCCTAACTTTCATCTATATCCATATCCAGCTATAGTTAGATGTAAAGTTAGTCAACAGGATATGTAGCCTTCTGCAGTTCTGGGAAGAATGTCCCAGAAATGCTTGTCTGAATGGTGTTTGTCTCTGAGCTTGGAAGCATATTATGAACATGGCCATACTGATATCTTGCGGCCTGATAGCCAGTCAGTGCCACTGGCTTTAGCAAGCTTCTGCAGATTGGTTGCTGTGCTAATTTATGAAGTCTTTACTGAGCTGACAAAACAACTGTTGAATATCATCAGTACCAAGGAACACAGTCTTCTTCAGGCTTTTCTATAAGATTCAAATGTTTTTAAAGAAACATTTCTATGAAAGAAAGAAGCTTTTCCACATCTGCTCGTTCCAATTTTTAAATCTCTGCTAAAGTAACTGTTCAGACACACCAATGGTGCTACATTGCCACGGACAATTATTCACTGGGAAACAGAGTGGAACCTGCCCCTTTCATAGAGCTGCTGAATGGATTGAGTATTTTTGCATACTCTTATGCAGACTAAATTCATATAATATTCATGTAGTTCACACAAATACAAGTTTGAAACTCTTAAAAAAAGTTAATTTGTCTTTTGTGTGAGGTTGTGTACAGCCTGGTTCCTATTTGCTGTCAAGTCCCTTCTCTACATTTCTGTCTGTATACATTACAGAGCAGATGCAGCATTGTGCACGTGTCTCTGTGAGAAACAGTTTGTGAGGAAGAGAGGAAAAGGACTATTTGTCATTAACAATTAATAAAACACAGGTTTTATGTTGCTTAAAACCCAGTAACTTTTGAGGTTCAGTTTCCTGTGAATAATTTATTCACTAAAAGCTTATGTAGAATGCCATCTTGTTGGTTACAAGCTTTCTAGTTTGGCCTTTCAGATCAGCCCGCAGCTCCTGTCAGGTTTTCAAATAAAGTACCTAGATACAGAAATCTCTCAAAAACTATCCAGTATATATACCAAATAGGTATGCACTGAGCTATCACCTTATGAGAATAAAACCAGAATGCATCAATAATTAATTATTGTTAAGGTTTCTCTAGTTCATCATGCCTTGTTCATCACAGGGATGAGTGAGAGAGCTCTCAAATGTACCCAGAAAACACGCACATCTGTTTTGATCAAATGTAGGAAAAATATTGGGGGGTGGGGGTGGGAGAGAGCAAGGAAAAAAATAAAATAATTTGACTCATAGTTTTTATGCTTTTTCAAGTTTATTTGCCTTGTTAGTAGTTTTGAAAAACCTAAATTTAAAAGATTGTTATTTTAATAACAGGCAAGAGTCAATATCTTCTTGTATTGCCAAAAAATGGAATCTTTATGAAATACATTAAAGCCTTATGCCCACATTTTATACTCATTCTACCTTTGCCTTCTGACACAGTTGTAACAGCGTTAAATATTTACTTGGTGAGAGGGAATGAGTGTTATTCCCAAAACCAGAGATCTACTGACTTCAATGGATCAAATTCAACTGAAACTCTAAGTTCTAGATCTTTGTGTATAAAGTGTCTTCCAATTTGTCATGTTAAATATCTCATTTTCTATACTAAGTACAGATTGGGTGCTAATTTGCTAATTAGAGAGTTATTCTGACAGACAGAGCATGCACTTTCTAGTTCTGTATTTGTATTTATGTTTATTTTCCGGTAACATTTCTGTAAATGCCTGTTAAAATATTTTTTTCTATAAATGGAAGACATGGATTTATTAGTCATTGATTCACTGAATCAAAGTGGTGAAGCACAGTTCCAATGTGACTTGCAGAAAAAAAATACTGTAACTATGATATTTATTTGGATATTAGATTCCTGTAGGAAAAACATATTTCAGTATTATATGTTAATAGTTTTAACTGTTTGTGAGTACCCTTTTACATCCACCAAAATTATGAACAGCCTTAATGCTAAAACATCCATGCACGTACCTGCATGTATTTTTTGTTATCAAATCTATCTAGTCTAGACATTTAGCTATGTGACTGGCTTTTACCTTTTGAAATAATCTTTTAAGTCATCAGTATTACAGCTGGCATGTATTTACGTAGCATATGAAATACTCTTTTTCTGCATGGGTGTTCAGCTGATACATTTTAAAAATTATTTTCTTATGTGTGCAAAGGTTAACAGGAGTTAATCTTAAGGAGAAAGTGTGGAAACGTATACATACCAGTTTTCACAGGACATGCTCAGTTTGTTGCCTTTAGTTTGTAGCATTTCGGAATAGACTTTTCCCATTTAGTAGCTGAATTAGAAAATGTGAGAAATCTGCTGGGAAGTCAAGATTTTGGGTTGCAGAGGGGCAGGTCTAAAGGAAGTGTTGTAGAAATGACCTCAGCTTCTGACATGCAGTGGCTTCCCAGGCATTGCATTAGCCGTTAGGGGCTGATAGGATCTTGTAGGACCAGGGGTTTCTGACATTTTTTTTCTTTTTTTTTTTAATGCTGTCAGCCTTTGTGGCCTTGAAAGGATGAAAACAAATATTAAGCTTTCCCCATCGTGATCCAGGCAGAGCATTTGACTGGTTATTTTTCTGTCCCTATCCTGTCCATATTTAGAATTAAGTTGCCACCTTTTTTGACATGACCTGAAAAGTTTAGCCAAGATACTGTGAAACACATCATTGAATTAAAATGTGATGAACAACTGACAGCGTAAGTAGTTATAAGACTATTTAAAAGAGAAAAAAAATTACTTTTCTACTCAGCACAACAAAATCAGCATTTAAAAGATCAGTTGGCTTATTTTTCAAGATTTGCACAAATGAGATATATATATGTAATACATATACATATAAGATGATTTCCTAAGAACTATTTGTAGATATATCTCATAAACCATACATTTTTTGTTTGTTATAAATAATACATATTTTATAGATCATATATACTCTATGATATATTTATGGAGATTGTAGAAGTACAAAAATTTAGTAATTTGTATTTATATTACTTAGCAACCAACATCTGTTTTTCTTAATAAATCAATAAATGAAAGAATCAAAGCCTTACCAGGAAAAGCTAGCAAAAGGTACTAAGCTATCAGTGCACTTCTCTTACTTTGTACTGCTTTAGAAAGTTTTGTGACATGAATGATTTTTACTGATTAATGCAACCTCTCTGAGGATGCTGTTTTTCTTGTTTTAAGCTGAATAAAAAAATATCTGCATCTGGTTTGGGTTGAAAAGGTTTATAGGATATTTCAGGTCCTGCAGACTGTTGTAAAACTTAATTTACCTGTATTTGTTTATTTGTTTAAGTCAACTTTTATAAATTACTAGAATTTGTTGTATGAAACATTTGCCATGTACTGTAGCATAATGCACTTGACACCCTCCACCTTTCCAAAAGTTGAACATGATTTTAGTAAAATATCATCTCAATATAACAATGTATTTTCTACATTACTGTGCTGGTTTTGGCTGGGGTAGAGTTAAATTTCTTCATAGTAGCTAGTATTGGGCTATGTTTTGGATTTGTGCTGAAAACAGTGTTGATAATACAGGGATGTTTTCGTTACTGCTGAGCAGTGCTGACACAGAGTCAAGGCCTTTTCTGCTTCTCACCCCACCCCACCAGTGAGTAGGCTGGGGGTGCACAAGAATTTGGGAGGGGACACAGCTGGGACAGCTGCTGACCCCAACTGGCCAAAGGGATATTCCATACCATATGACATCATGCTTAGCATGTAAATCTGGGGGGAAAAGAAGGAAAGGGGGGATATTCAGAGTTATGGCGTTTGTCTTCCTAAGAAAACATTACGTGTGATGGAGCCCTGCTTTCCTGGAGATGGTTGAACACCTGCCTGCCGATGGGAAGTAGTGAATGAATTCCTTGTTTTGCTTTGTTTGCATGCGCGACTTTTCCTTTACCTCTTAAACTGTTTTTATCTCAACCCACGAGTTTTCTCACTTTTACTCTTCTGATTGTCTCCCCCATCCCACCATGGAGGAGTGAGGGAGCAGCTGTGTGGTGCTAAGTTGCCAGCTGGGGTTAGACCATGACAATTACAAACCAGTAATCACAAATATTCAGCTAGATTAGTGTTTCCCATAATGAGTTTTTGAGTGACTGATTTGCCTTTACCAGCTCTATTCTCTTTTGGCGGGAGGGACAAGGAAGTGCTAACAGAACTGCACACATATTCAAAATTCATTTTTTCTATTAATTAACACAAAGGCATAGGGTTGCTTTCTATCTTGCTTTACATAGCTTTTCTAACAATTTCATATAGGTATTTCACTTGTTTGACAATCACGGAACATTTGGCCAACACTTTCATAGATCTATCTATTATAACTCCATCAACTTCTTTTTGTGAGCATGAGAATATCCATCAATATGTGCATGAAGTTCAGGATTTATTCCAACTTCACCACTTGACATTTATCTAAGTTGAATTTCTTCTGCCATTTTCTCTCCCAGTCACTAAGTCTCGTACAGTTCTCTGCATTTCATCATGATTAACTTTCATCTTTATTACTCTGAATATCTTAATAAAATCAGCAATCTCTACTCTGTCACTGTTTAGCGTATTTTCCAGATCATTTGTGGAAATGTTGAGCCTGGGCTTCAGAGCAGCTCTCAAATAACTTTGTTCTATTTGAAAACTGGCCTGACCTTTGTTTTCCTGGTTTATTTAGTCAGTTAGTTACCTCTTAGCCTCTGACAATGTAGTTTCTATTTCAGATGAAAATATCAGTTTGGTATTTCTTTTCCACATGCTTGCACATTTCTTCCCTGTATTCCAGGAGCATTCTTGAGGCCTGTTTCTTTTTCCAAGAGCTGTGTTAATTCTTCTGTAATATATACCATGTTTGCCTCTGAGTTCATTAATTCTGTGATTTGAAGTAATTTCTTCTGCTTTGGCCACAACAGTTAAATGTTTAATATCTGCAGTTCTTCAGTTCTCCTCAAAAACTTTTTAGAAACTAGTATAATAATCACCAACTTCTTTTCTACTGAAGCTGAGACAATTTTGAACAAGAAGTTGCCCACAGCAGAGGCACGTTGGCCATTCTTTGTTCTGGGATTTTTGGAAGAAATCCACCTGGTCATTGTGGGTTATCTCTGTTCACCTTCTTTTTCTTTGTCTACTTATCTCAACTTTTACTTAAACTTCAGTCTGAAACCAATCAGCTAATGTGTCCTCCTTAAAGAAGAATTTTACTTCCTAAACACCTTGAAAGGAAAAACAGATTCTAGTAATCCTTTCTTTTGTACTACCATGTCTTTGTATTTGATCAGTCTTTTCAAATCTTAGTTATCCATCAGCCTCCTAGGCCAATATCAGCATTCCAGCTGATAATATATTTTAAACAGGATTATTAACTTTAATGACTTTTGCAATTCAGCAAGCCAAAAAAGAGTTTACTTTTTTTGCAGTTAGCCTACCAAAGTTAATGATCTTACCACTTTCCTCATTTGACCACAACTTAAGGTGTTGTCAAGATTCCTTTTAATAACCTCTCTTTTCTTGATTCTAGCTGTGTTGTGTTTTTTTTTTTTTTCCCTACCTTTTCTGTTAAGAGTTTGCTTAGAACCTCGAGGGTTTCTTTGTCACCTGCAAAGGTTTAATCCTTTTCATTGACCTCCCTCCTCTTGTTTTTTAATGAACTTTACATTCCATTTTTATATTGTATTGCTTGTTGAGATTGCTTGTCACTTTTAAGTCATACTAAGAAGGTTCCAGTGGATAGTTAAAAGTGAGACATCTAGTCCAAGATAAATGACATTAGTTTATAAACTGGACTGAAAGAGAACTGTGAGGTTCATCCTGCCCTAAGAAAAGGAACCTTGATGTGACCTGGATGTTTTAAGTGAAACAAGTGCCATGTTTCTGCTTCTTCTGTACATAGGAATACACTTTAACTTTGATATTATCATCTAGTGCCGGGACTAAAGGCACTGTCTTTAGCTACTTAGCATAGTACAGACCTAGAAACAAGAAACTAGGAGAGGTCTATCTGAAACTCAACTTTGATTAGAAAAATAAAATAAAAGTTCATTTAATGTTTTTCAATATAGCGGTAAAAGGCCAAACTAACCAATTTAGGAACTTTGGAAATGTCAGCACAATTTGAATTGACAAATGAGTCGGAACATTTAGCGCTCTGTGTGGAATTGTGTTGTCATGAGTTGCAGAACTGACTGACTGAAATAAGTTATTCTAGTATAATAGAAACCAATGGTTTCTTGGGATGCTTCACAACATAATAAAGGGTAAAAAGTAATTTAGTGGAAAAAATGTGGATCAGCACATTAAACCATTATGATAGGTGAACTGATGATGAACATAACCACTCTAGAGATAGTGAGATTTATACTTATCTCTATAAATCAATTTAATTCAGTTTTATGCAACCTCCGCTACTAGTTTTTGGTTTGGGGTTGTTTTTTTTTTTCAGTGTGGTAACAAAATTTTTGAAAAGAAAATTGAGGTCAAGACAGACTTATCAGTAGTTGAAAAGAGATTAAGAAACTAGAATAAGAGGCAAATAGATATATAAAAATATATATAAATATAAATTATATAAAATAATTATATAAAAATTACATAAATACCAGAACTTGTGATTCAAGGAGCAAAAGTACATAAGCGGAGCTATCTCTTGGAGTTAAAAGCATGCTTGGATATCTTTTGCTGTGTACCATAATGCCTTGACATGATGTAGCTGCAAAACTTTAGGCCTTACATAAGTTTGTTTCTTTACATGTTATTTAAAATAATGTCTGGGGGAAAAAAATAAAAATTGTAATGTTGTTTTATTAATGCAGGAAGAGGTGGCAAAATTCCCATTAAAATACTTTAAGTAGCAATTAACCACAAACAGCATTCTCAAAATCATGGTTCCTCTACTACTGTCCTCAGCAGATTAACAAAGTTTGTGGAAAAGAAGCCATTCTTGACAAATCTGTTAAAGCAGATCCAGTGCTGAAATGCTTCCTGAAAACAATCTTTTAGGTGTGTTTTTAAAGCATGTCTTCTCCTCCTATATTATGTGGAAATAACAAACTGACCACTACTTGCTGTTGTTTTTGATTCTTATTGCTAAATACAGCCTTTGGTGTAGGTTAAGTATTGTTTGTTTGTGATGCATGTTATTATGGTCTATGGCAGTATAGAATACCACAAATTTCTTGTATTTTCTTTGTTATGGCAAGACTCAGGATCATATACTCCTGCAAGCTGGGTTCTATAACATAATACTGGAACTAATAATAAAAGTATGGATACAGGACTGCAACATGTCTCATGTGCAGCTTCTTCAGGATTTTAAGTTCAGCAATACATTAAATAATACATGTGGTTTTCCTAACAAGGAATGATCTAAGAGAATAACTTAAGTGATTATTTTTGCAGCATCCAGTAAACTAAACCACTTAAGCCTATTTATAGTGAACCCTTTATAAGTGTAATTTGTATGAACACTATTACAAACTTTTGTAGCCTAGATCTGTAAAGATCTAAAACTTCTTTTTATTGCAGTGTGCTTTGTGCTTCAAACAGAACTGTATATATGTTACATAAAACTTATTCCAAAGTGACCAGCAACTTCACAGAGAGATTTCCAGATCCCTTCCCTCTTCCTCTTTTGCTAGCCATCTTTTCAAAGTATTAATTATCAAAATTAATCTACCTATTGTTACACTAAACTTCCAGTCCTGGCTTTTCATTGATCACCTAACAGTGCCATTTTAAGCTCATGATAAAGTGTCACATGACTTTAGTGATATTTTCTGGAAGAATATTTTATTATATATTTATATGTATCTCAACATTAATTTGAACTAAAAAATTCTTCAAAAATAATTTGATGGGTATCTTGTTTAGTAATTTGTAAGAATGAAATGTGATAGAAACCAATTATTCTGTATCTGTATTTCTTGTTTTTGTTTTGTTTGATGTATGCAATTTTACTAAAAATAACACAGTGTTGATTTATCTTAAGAACAGAAAAAAGGGTTTTAGGGACTGTGTAAAAGTAAGGCAAGCATGCTGTATAGTGCACAGTTAGGTTTGTTTGTTTGTTTGTTTTACCCTGGGGTAGGAATGAGGGATGTTACTTGCTATGCTAAGTTTAAAAGAATAATATTTCTCTGACTTTAAAATTAATTTACTATGAGTCTGTATACTGCATACAGTGATATTTAAGTGAGACAAAAGGGCAATACTAGAAAACAAACATTTGCTGCATTGGTATGAAAGATTGAAATAATGTAAGATCTACTAAAACCCTGGAAACTTTCAAACCCCTTTGAAGAGCTTTACAAATAGTTACAAAGAGTTTGTCCTACAAAATGTTCAGTTAGGCTTGTTTGATAACTGCTTTGGTTTCCTCTCTGTGTGATATTTTGAATATTTACTTCTCAATAAGTATAAGGACCTTTGCTGTCTTCCTTGCAATTTACATGTTGCTTTTTTCTTTTGCTAAGGGGAAGGAAAAGACACAGAAATATAAAAGACCAGAATGTATCTGCTAGAATTATTAAAAGATTTAACTATGGATTTTATGGAACTGGAAGGGCTAATTTATATTTCTAAATTAAACCTTTGTTTTATTTTGCGTACTCTCCACCTTTCCTGTAGAAAGGAGGAATACCGAAATTATTTCTGCATCGTTTAAACAACCATCAGATGTCATGAAGGAAAGAGGCATATTTTTAACACCAACATCAATTAATTCAATTTCTAGATTAAAGAATATACTCCAGAAAGCAATTGCAGAAATTGGAAGCTAGATTTATAACTTTGTTTGTGTGGGTTAAACCAGCTACAAATATCTAATTGTGAATTCCTTTCTCCAAGGAGAGACCTCTCTTGAATTATCTGTCCTTCTGCTTGGCATAACTAGGAAAAAAGATGGCATGTGGGACTTACAAGGTTACATGGCAAAATGAATGAGTGTCTCAACAGATTCCTCTGCCATAGTCCAAGGAAGTTTCTGTGCCTTGATGATATGGGCCGGACACACATTAATACAGGAGAATCCCTGCTCAGTGATTTTTTGCTATGTTACAACATAGTATGTTCTACCTAGTGTGTTGTAAATTTTAGAAGTAAATTCGGAAGTTGATTTGAAAAAGCTCTTTATATTACTAGTGAGTGTATCAAACACTTACTTTCTTTCACTTCAAAATCATTGTTACCATTGCTCACTCTCAGGTTTTATAAACAATGCCTTGCAAGGTCCAGACGGCCTGTTTTGTATGGTGTGCAACACCAGCCTCTCAAAAGGCAGTATTTGACAGCAGTGAACAGCAAGAGTCGAGGGAAAGTACTTTAAGGGAAATGAAGCATTTGAATCCACAGGCCATCTCAGTATACTGTATCATATTTAGCATATCTAAATAGGTGTGCCGCATGTTGCTAGCTCTGGGGCTTTTCATGTCCTAAGAAGACTGAAAAGTGCTGGTTCCTTTGATCGTTCCCCTCACGATCAATTGCACACTGCACAGATACCAGAATTTTGTAGCCCTTAACATTTTACAACCTTAAGCAACTGTATGTGGTACAGTAGAAGTAATACTTGTTCCAGTTATGTCATCAAGATTTGTTTTTTGTATGACCTTTCTATGCAATGTTTTCTTAAACGAGACAGCCTGTCAGATTTACATTGTGTATTCATTTGTGAGCAACAGGGAAATTAGAATTTTCTATGTGATGTATGTTTAACAATTAGAGACCAAGCAGGTGAGATAGCTATAAAGAACAGCAGAGGTCTTCAGGAGGATAAATGACTACGAGAGACATTAATAAGGCTACAGTAAAAGTAGAAAGCAGTAATATAAGAAACAGTGTAGAGAAACAAGTTGAAAAGAAAGTCAGAGGAAACAAGAAAAGAGCTCAAAAAGTAAAATTTGACCAAGGGTGTGTGTGTCCAAACACTGGGGATGAGAATATGGAAATTTCCAGCCTTTATGAAAAGGCTGGAAATTAATAATGAACAGTCTGCTATTGTCAATGTATGGATTAGACAACAGGTCTTTTCTATCATTTCTTTCTGCAACTCTGTGGAAAACTACAGGGACTATACTGCCAAGGTAGAATAGAGGAGGGCTATTTGGAAAGTTCTAGTTTAAATCATTGAGGAATTAATTTTTTGTGTAAAATAGTTTTACGATATTGATTATAAGAAATGGTAAAATATTTCTAAAATAATTTCATTTTTATTTCAAAGCTTTTCATTTTGGAAATGTTTGAAAATTTTTTTTGAATGTTGATGCAGTTGAAATTAAAAAAGTGAATGAATATTGGAAGAATACAAGACATGAGAAGTTAGTAACAACAGTATCCTTCTCAGTATTTCATGCTGTATGATAATGTAGACAGATAAATATTTCTATTATGTGTGTATTTAGCTAATGCTTATTACTGACTAAACAACAGATACATAAAATAATCATTATATTTCCCTGCTTAAAGTGGTTTTCTAAAAATGCAAAGAGTAGATGGCCAGGGAAAAATGTTCCAGTTGATTCTGAAAAGTAATTCTCCTTATTAATTTTAAAATAGAATAATTGTAAAGCACACCAGTATCTTTGAAATCACATTTAAATTTAGAATGTTTATTTTTAAAATATAAAATTAAGTATCTGCTGGGAAATGTTCTCAGATTACCCTTTGTAGCAAACACTAACATCTTATGTTTTTCTTCCAGATCAAAACTGAAACACTTCCCAAATTATATTTTTTTTTCCCCCCTCAAATACAATACCTCAATTTCAGCCAAGTCTTCTAAACTGTAACTGTATTACAGATATCTAGGCAGTGGTATGGCATGGACTATATGATTACTTCTGTTTCAGATTTCACTTCTCAAATAAAATAAATCAACCAGAGCAGAATTCTATGAAAGTGGTTGGGGCATTAACCAAGACCTATTTTAACTATCTGCTTCGTTATGCAGTGACTGGAGCAAGCCAGATCAAAAGACAGTGGAGTACTGAGAAGGCTCGAGCCAGCTCTGTGCTGGATATTAACTTATTTGATAAGCAATGGAATGCATAGGGTGACACTCATATAATTTGCTTTATGCACCAAAGTCCTCAAAATCCAGCTACACTTAATGGTTCTGGAGAGAACTTTCAATAGTACAGCACAAAAATAGTGCCAAGAAATGGCCAGGCAAGGCATGTTTAGATTCATTCTTTGTGAGATGTGCAGAAACAGGGAGGATAAAATTCACCAGAATGCAGCCCATGATTACCTATATGCTGCTCCAGCCTATGGGCCTACGATATCAGCTCTCTGTCTGAAGTCTTAGAACCATCAATTTGGTGTAACTTGTTATCATCACCTCTACAGCCTGGTCGTGATGTCTTCCAAAATATTAGCCCTAGATTTGCTGCTGACTAGGGCAGTTTTCAACAATAGTTTTACAGACCCTTCGATCCCTTAGGTTCATTGATAGGAAGGCTTGACACTGACCTTTGCCTCAGTATGAAATTTCATTAATTAAATTCAGCAGAAAGCAGAAGGAAGTTACTATCTCAAAAAATATTGTTTGGCCATTTAAATAGTAACGTCATCTACAAAAATATTTATTCTGGCCTGTCTGTTCCAGTCCTGAGAAAGAAAGATAGGTAAGAGCATTTTAAAGCTTTTTTTTTTTCATTCAGATCCTGTCCTAAAAATAAAAATTTCCTTTGCTATGAATGACGGAATAGACAGTCTGGGACAATACTAAAGGAATTTGTATGCAATAGGTTTCAATGCTCAAATCTGGAAAAGTGTCCTTTAATCCCAAACCAAGTAAAATAAAATCTCATGTTGACTACTGAAGAGTACAAGAAAAACAGGATTATCTAGTGTTAATGCATATAAAGTGGAAGTGATATGACTTCATACACAGCATGGGTTATGCATCTTAAAATACGTTTTCATAAAGGTGGCAGAAAACAGACCACAAATTAACTTTAAGTTTCTTTTATATGATATTTGTCTTGCTGTTCTCAAACATGGATAACCTAACTAAATGGGCTGTACATATTATGTCCCATATTCTGCCTTTTGCATCTCCACTGCATGGGCGGTCTTTTGTGAAGATACTAGATGTTTTAGAGGCTGGTTAACAGCCGAGCTAGCTTTCTGGGTCTGGCTCTGTTTCAGTTTTATTAAAACATTGCTGTTGTAGTGAGCGGTCTCAGTGACTTTCATTGTTGTTTGAAACAAGAGTCAAAAATTGGGAGAACAGAGGAAGTCATCAGATTCCAGATTTGACACTGCTGCATGGGTTTTTCACTGCTGCAGTGATTTTCAACTGATGAGGGCATCAACACTGTAACTTTGCAGATATTTTTGTTCAACTATAAAACCATGATGCTGACTTCCTCTTTTCAGGATTTCTGGACTGTATATGTTTTGTAGTTGTAAATAATGTTTTGTGCAAGATATTTCAGTGAATTAAATCTATGGTCTATATAAACTATATAAACAGCAAACAAAGTATTTTTCACTGATACTTCCATGGTTTAATTCCATTCTCAGCTTCACAAAAGTTCATATTCACATGATGAACTTGCAGCTTTGCATTAAGATAACATAGCTTTTCATACCCTGCAGTACTACTGAATATGTGATGTCTCTAGTCTTCAAATAAGCAGGAAAAAGAAAGCATTTTGATTTTCTGCACTTTTAGAGCTGCCAAGTAATATGTTTTATTTTTATATTTAAGCCAGGAATCAGCATTTTCCTTGTTTTTTTAATGTTAACTTCTGCATCATTATGATATCAGCAAAGAGGTGAAGGTGAATATTAGATTGTCTCCCTCAAATAGGTACCGTTTTCTGAACAGGACAGAATTTTAATTACTATCTATTCCTTCTTTGCCATCATGAAACTACTCTGTTAGTCTTTTGGATCAGATCACTGGAAGGTGACTGCTACTGTACATTCTTGAATACAGTGATACGTGATGACACCACTGAGCTGTGGCAGTTTCTGATGCTAATGTGTTTAACATATGCACCAGCTGTAGCATGTCCTTCCACTAATTGCTCCTTCAGTGAGATATGAACCCCAGCAGAGATTTCTGACCATGCTGAATATGGTTTTTCAGAAAGCATTATTGTGTGTGTGTGCATGTAAAGGAAAATACATTCTGATAGCTATGACAGCAACCTGAGCTGTGTTTTCCTAACAGTCGGCTCTGTCAGCAGTTTGTCCCTTGCTGACAGAACTTTTCCAGTTACCTGTTCTCTGAGACGCGAAGCACAAGTAAAGACGTAGAGGCTTGATGCAACATGGTGTCCACAAACACAGATTATTCTCCTTATGATGAGAGCAAGGAATTTCTCAGAGGATATTATGCTTCAGGGGCTCATTTTACTGACTGCATGTATCTGCTCAACAAACCTTTTTTTACAGAATTGTTCTGATTAAAAGCACCCATACCTAAGCAATGAATATGATACAGGTATACCATCTTATAAAGCCTTGTGTTTTAATTATTTGATGCACTGAAATTCAGATATGTCTTGATATACCGTGAAGCTCCTCTGTTTTGGCTCCAGTTAACAAAGGACATATCTTTTTTCCTATAGAGCAATCACTAATAATATAAAGAAATGCCAAACTTTGTTCAGTTTTCACAAGTGCTTGTTGTGTTTTATGTATATCATCTTCCTTGGGGTTGTGAACAAATAAGATGGGAAAATCTTTGATTTTTAGTGAAAACTTTACTGACGGGAGGCTACTTTTGTTCGTTGGTTCAATAACCAGCCATTTCCAACCTCAGAGGTGCTTGCTTGCCCCAACCTGGTTAAATTATCCTGTTTTCCATGTTTTGCATCTTTTTTTTAGAAACATCACTTTCTGCAGTATGCGCCTAATTTGGTGAAGCTGCTTTTGCTCTGGGCAAACAGGAAGCTCTGTTCTAAACACAAGGATTCAAAGTGCGGGATAAGCTTTACTAACTCACCAGTAAAAGGACTGTGTACTTTAGTTCAGAGACTGGATGCATTTTTAGGAGACTGCTTTTTTCCCTCATTTAATCCATGCTTGACTTGAGAGGTAAGATCTATCACTGGGTTGCTTGTACAATACTGGCCTGCTATTCTAATATTTTATACAATAATGATATGTGGTTGGTTGTTAGTTTTATGTTTTTAATTCTGAGGTATTTTGATGAATAACAGATTGGTTACTTTCCTGAAAACAAGGTTGCATTCTGTGAAAGGGCTACGTAGCAGCAGATGGAAAAAGATAAAAGCATGATGCTAAGTGGCCTCTGTACTGGGAATGTGTGCTGGGAGAAAGTTTTGATCAATTTTTCACCTAAAGGGAAATGAATTTCTGCTTGAACAGATCACAGGAAATCTCTGCATCCCATACATCCAGTTCTGATTTTATCAAAACCACAGCTTAAAAGGTGTTATTTGTCAGACTTCTCTCATTAATGTCTACTGTCATCATATATAGTCAGTCCTGTTTTAAGTGAAGAAATTACCTGAGCAGCGGAAATCACTGCAGATTGTGCTCATAGGTAATGGTGAAAGACTAAAAGACTTCATTTTACAAGGTGCTTGCTTCGACCACTTACGGTAGATGGAGTTAAAGAACCTCCATTTGAAGTGCTGTCATCCTGTGGTCATATGAGATCTGCCCCTCACATGAGTGCTAAGCTTGGATTATTTCACTTTCTCTTAAGAGGTCACATTTAGGATGTACATATTTGTACTTGATACTAAGAAAAACTCTGTATTTTAGGGATTAAGATTTTCAGACCAAAACTGATTCAATTAAAGATAAAAAAGGAAGGAACACTCTGCACAGAAAAATTATTTAGAATGAGAAATACTTTTCATTTCCAATGAGAAATACCTTTGAAAAGGGAACTCTAAACGAAAGTATTAGACCCTTTAAATTTTTTTTTCCCCCAGAAATTTGGTTTAATTATTTTTTCTCATGTGGTTTTTTAAATACCTTGAATGGAAATGCAGGTTGCAAATACAAATCTCTCCAAAAAAGCTAGTAACAAAACACCATTTGGGATTTTTTTGCTACTCTTTAATCATATGTAAAGACAATTAAATTGGAAATGTTATCATCAAGGGCTGTATGAGATTCACATAAGTGATATGTCTTTGTTAGGTAAAGTAGTTCTATGACAGAATTATTTTGGTTGGCACTCATTGATTAATGAATAACACTTATCCTGTTTTAGAGTATTTTATGAAGCCTGCCACCAAATAGAAATGAAAACAGAATAATAACCTTTACATTATATGTTGTCATGGTTTAACCTCAGTCGGCAACTGAGCACCATGCAGCCGCTC
>NW_008825265.1:1283658-1283909 GCF_000699105.1 Pygoscelis adeliae
GCCAGCTTCCCCCAGTTTATGTACTGAGCATGACGTCACATGGTATGGAATGTCCCTTTGGCCAGTTTGGCTGTGCCCCCTCCCAGCTTCTTGTGCACCTCCAGCCTTCTCAGTCAGTAGAGCATGGGAAACTGAAAAGTCCTTGGCTAGTGTGAGCACTACCTAGCAACAACTAAAACATCAGTGCGTTATCAACTTTGTTCCCATCCTAAATCCAACACACAGCACTGTACCAGCTACTAGGAAGGAAA
>NW_008825265.1:1289756-1292603 GCF_000699105.1 Pygoscelis adeliae
CAGTACAATTGCTCACCACCCGCCGACCGATGCCCAGCCAGTGCCCGAGCAGCGGCCCCCCCCGGCCCGCTTCCCCCAGTTTATGTACTGAGCATGACGTCACATGGTATGGAATGTTTCTTTGGCCAGTTTGGCTGTGCCCCCTCCCAGCTTCTTGTGCACCTCCAGCCTTCTCAGTCGGTAGAGCATGGGGAACTAAAAACTCCTTGGCTAGTGTAAGCATTACCTAGCAACAACTAAAACATTGGTGCCTTATCAATTTTGTTGTCACCCTAAATCCAAAACACAGCACTGTACCAGCTACTAGGAAGGAAATTAACTCTATCCCTGCCAAAACCAGGACATATGTAAACTGAAAAATCTTTATCAAACCAAAATTGGTTGTTGCCTTTCTCTTCCCTTTCCTTCCTCTGAGATTATTATTACAGTGTTATCTTTCCTTCTTCTATTCCTGGGCTATTTAAGAGGCTTTCTAACAGATTTGATTGTTGGCAGATGCTTGGCATTCAATTATTCTGGCAGGAGCTAAAATCCTCTGGAGTCCTTAATATATAACTTTAAATATGCATACTGAATTAGACAGCAAATTATGCCTTTATAGTGGAATACCCAAAGATTATTTTAATATTACTTATCAACTTTGTTGTTTCTCATTATCAAAATAGTTAGGTGTATATTCTGCTAATAATAGATGATCTAATTTTCTTTTGCCAATGGTGATGAGAATTATATGCAGTGAGCATCTGATTATCTGCAGATAAATCTGCTTTGGATGCAGATACCTAAGCCATCGCAGCCTGGAACCAAGGCAGGTACATTGGGCAGCCATGTCCTGTGATCCAGGGGATTGCCAGTTGATGTCCATACTAGGTTTGGGAGACCAGCAAACTTCATTGATCTTCACCCCAAGCATATCTTCAGTTTTATTTTGTCCAGCTGAATTTATGGGTCTGGCCTAATCTGTGCTTCTTTTTTTTCCTGGGTTATCTTCCCTGTGTTCTGGTTAAATAGGAATTGATTGGCTTTTTGTCAAGTAAATGTGCATGCATATAAATAAATAAGTAACCACAAAATATGCATCAAAAGGCCTACTTTATTTTAAATAATTTCATCTATAATAAGGTTTTACAGTTCTGTATACAAAACAGAGTCTCATATTGCTAATACAACTAGCTCTTCAGAAAAAAACTGAATATTTTTATTTAGAGCCAGCATAGTAAAAGGTGGTGATACCATTTTGAGTTCTGGTGCAGTTTCAGCAACAGAAAGTGCTTCAAAGACTAAATGGAAAATTGGGATCCATAGTTTTTAGTTACCTTCTCATATCTGTAGATGGAGTATTGAAGACCTTTTTTCATTAAAGGTTATTTTGTTTTCTTTTACTGGCCTCCCATCTAAAGGGAACATCTTCAAGCTAAAAGTGACAAAGAAATGACACTAATAAAGCAAATGGCTTGCATTTCTGTCCCAGATTGGAGGTGTTTTGTCTCTAGATTTCCTTTCTTTTTCTTCTAGTTCAGCTAATGCACTGCTACTTTGTGATAGATTTTAACTTATTTACAAGGAGAAAGTGTTGAATAAATACATTTTGGAGGAAAACGGGCAAAAGCAATAAAGGATAGTCTGAAAATTATAAAAAACAGTGAGTGAATCTTCCTGTTGGGTCTTTAACGTTTAATAGATAAACCTTTTTATAAAAATCTCAATTCTTTAGACAAAAAAAATCTAGATAAATCTTTCTCTAAAATAATAAAACTACATTTTGATACGGTAAGGTTCACATGTATCTACTCTACATTTTTTTGCAATAGTGTGAAAACTTCAGTCAGTGCAGCGGAATCAGGATGGAGGGTTATGACAGTCCTGCAGCAAGTGAGCCTGAGCTTTGCACTGGAATTCCCATGGAGCTATTTCATTTTTTAAAAAATATTAGTTCTTCTTATGAAAAAGAAAAAAGTCACAACTTTTCTATTGGAGTTAACAGATGGTGGGATCCAATAAATGTACTTTTGTAGAGGCTAGATCGTTCTTTCAGATGGCAAACTAGGTTAAAGTAGATGGGGGAAGAGGAGAATGAAATTTCTAGACAGTTCTCTACATTTTGTCTGTATATTCCTCCATAAGAGTTTGGAGTAAAATACAGTTCTCCATGTTTCTTCTTTTCCCCTTTTTCACACCTGTCTTTCAAAGATCTGACAAGCAGTTTCTTTCAGAAATTCAGCCCTCCTCTGTAATTCATTTTTCTTTTCAGCAGTATGAAGCTGACACTTCTTTCATCCTCTGGTAAATCCCTTTTCTCCATATTCCTCCCTTTCACCAATAATTCTTTCAGATATATTTATACAGATAATTTAAATAATTTAAATGCAATACTGTAAATATAATTATATTTAAATTATTAATTTAATAATCAATGATATATTTATTAGCTTAGAGTATAATGTATTATAATATAAAATAAAATGTTATGTATTATAAATAATATTTTAATAAATTAATATTTTAATTTACATAAAAGTAAAGATAATTTAAATAGCTCAGTCAAATATTCATAGAATCATAGAATCATTAAGGTTGGAAAAGACCTCTAAGATAATTGAGTCCAACCTCCAACCCAACACCACCATGCCCACTAAACCATGTCCCTAAGCGCCTCATCTACACATCTTCTAAATACCTCCAGGGATGGTGACTCAACCACTTCCCTGGGCAGCCTCTTCCAATGTTTAACCACTCTTCCCACCCCCATCGCTACAGCCTCCTTTCAGGTAGTTGTAGAGAGCGATGAGGTCTCCCCTCAGCCTCCTTTTCTCCAGGCTAAACAGCCCCCGTTCCCTCAGCCGCCCC
>NW_008825265.1:1295236-1295807 GCF_000699105.1 Pygoscelis adeliae
CCCATGCTGCGTGCATTGGTGTAGATGCACTTGAGCTGGGCTATCGATTTCACCCAAGGCATTGGCATGCCACCCCTGGGCTCATCTCTAGTGAGCCTGGTTTTATCCCCTTCCCCCTTTGACCCTCTCAGTGAGCCCTGACAATTCATGAGCGAGAATCCTTTTTCCCCTGTGAGATAGCTGGAGTCCATCTGTTGCCAGCAGGCCCGGTGCCATGTAAACCTCCCAATGATCAAAAAAGCCAAAATTCCACTGATGGCACCAGCCCCTGAGCCACGTGTTGATCAAGTGTGTTTTCCTGTTCCTTTCAGTATCCTTCCCTGCCGCTGTAGGGATTGAGGAAAACACTACCTGTGCTCCTGATCCTTCAACCAATTGCCCCAGTGCCCTGAAGTCCCATTTGATTGCTTCTGGATCATATTGTTTATGTCAAAGCTGGGATACTGTTGAGTGACTGTGTAGAACTCAAGGGGGAGGGAATCAAGTTTGGCAGTCTAGATTGTTTCTGGTAATGATTCCTGGACTGCTCTTCCCCCTCAAAACCTCCAGCCTATGAAAGAGCTAGCCGGGA
>NW_008825265.1:1295827-1320219 GCF_000699105.1 Pygoscelis adeliae
TTGGCATTTAGCTGAATGTGGATCTTCTTCCATTTTTGCTCTTAAACACTGTTTTATTCATCAGTGAAAACTCTGGATGCTGTCGAAACAACTGTCAAAACCATTTCTGCTGACTGACAGACCTTCTCAACAAACCCTTTTCACCTCTTGCGCCTCAGGTAGGGTTAGATGATCACAACATTTTTGTTCCTCTTATGTTGTCTGCAGGTTGGGTAGAGATACCCAAGCTACAGTTCCCAAAGAACAGGGTTGAGAGCCAGAAGCTGCACAGCCGTATACAGACACAGAGTTAATTATTTCAGTTTTTCATATATGGGGTTATCATGTGACTGGTAGTATGCAATATAGGCATTCCAGCTCGTACAGGACATCCTCGGGGATCTCTGCACAGTGACAGGCATTGCAGAGACTTAATGCTCAGAAGCAGTTATATGCTTGAGCACATGCTTACCCGTAAGCACGTGGCATCCTTGGGAGTTGTGTACACCATCATCTGATAGAGGCTTGCAAATCAGTAGCAGTGCATAAGAGATTACATCAAGGTATGTTAATGTACTGTACCACTTATCCTTGTCATTTTGATTATTAAGACAATGAAAACATGTTGTCGGGATAAATTACTGGCATTGATAGACTGTAAGCAACCTTTGCAGGTCATTGCATTTCATATTTGGCATATGAAATCATGCTGTATGAGACAGAATAGGTCATATAGGAGATACATGACCAATATGATGATTCCTGCCCTTTCTTATAAATAATTATCCTTCAGCACACTAGTGATTGTAATTCTGAAAATCAGTGCCTGCAGACAAAAGACTCTTACTTGCACATCTCACACCTGTTAAACAGTGGAACATAGAAGCCAGCGTTGGTAGTCTCCAACTCAATATAATGTAACATTTTACAGTGCTGTTTGATGAAAAGTTGTCCTTGTGTCCTGGCTTTGGCAGGGATAGAGTTAATTTCCTTCCTAGTAGCTGGTACAGTGCTGTGTGTTGGATTTAGGATTTAGGATGAGAACAATGTTGATAACACACTGATGTTTTAGTTGTTGCTAGGTAGTGCTTACACTCATCCAGGACTGTTCAGCTTCCCATGCTCTATCGACTGAGAAGGCTGGAGGTGCACAAGAAGCTGGGAGGGGGCACAGCCAAACTGGCCAAAGAAACGTTCCATACCATGTGACATCATGCTCGGTACATAAACTGGGGAAGCTGGCCGGGGCGGGCCGCTGCTCGGGGATTGGCTGGGCATCGGTCGGTGGGTGGTGAGCAATTGCACTGTGCATCACTTGCTTTGTGTATTATTGTTTTATTATTATTATTATTACATTATTATTATTGTTGTTGTTATTATTTTATTTCAATTATTAAACTGTTTTTATCTCAACCCACGAGTTTTTCTCACTTTTACTCTTCCAATTCTCTCCCCCATCCCACTGGAGGGGGGAGTGAGTGAGCGGTTGTGTGGTGCTCAGTTGCTGACATGCTAAGATTTTTCTCAATGTATTTGAATAGCCTTGTGATATACTTATCATCCATTATCTTGCATATGAACAAAAATAATGGATATTTCTCTAGTCAGCCTTTGTCAACATGCTCAGAGTAAATGTTAGTTCTATATATTCTTGCTGCCTAAAGCACACATATTCTATTGAAAATAATACAGAATCACAGAGTGGATGATGTTGGCAGGAACCTCTAGAGATCATCTATTCCAGGGTCACTCCTTAATGCAGGGTCAGCTACAGCAGGATGCACAGGGCTGAGTTCAGTTGGGTTTTGAATATCTCCAAGGATGGCGACTCCACAACCTCTCTAAGAAACCCATGCGAGTGTTTTACCACCTCACAGTAAACTGGTCATTTATATGCTTAATTGGATTTGCCTGTGTTTCAGTTTGTTCCCATGGCCTTTTCTCCCATCAAAGGGTACCACTGAGATGTGTCTGGATCCATCTTCTGTATGCTCTCCCATCAGGTATCTAAATACATGGATAAGATTCCCCTGGAGCCTTTTCTTCTCCCAGCCCTCTCAATTTTTCCTCGTATGAGCAATGCACCAGTCCCTTTATCATCTTCATGTCCCTTCATTGGTCTCTTTCCATCTCTCTTGTACTGCAAAGCTCTGTGTAATGGGTGAAAAGTTTCTGTGTGATTTCTCCTAAAATCAAAATTATAAAGCTTGTTGATCAAATTTTAGGCAAAGAATTTTGGCTTCAGCTATATCTCTTACTTCTCTCTGAAGTAAGGTTTTACAGAAATTCTTAATGGTATTTCTGCATAATCTATTAAGGTGAAAATTCCTGTTATGAAAATAGATTATTTTCCTTTTCAAGTCCTTACAGTCTGTAAGCACCTTTTGCAGATTCATTTGAGTATTAGCTGTAAAATGGTCAACAGTTAAATATTCACATACCTACTTTTAAATACTTTTAGATTAGTTTTTCCTCATGACTTGTCCTTTTTTCCCAGCTTAATCAATATCTTGTTTGAATAGACTTTAAGCTGCTGATGGCCAGTGCTAATCCACTAGTTAAAACTCCTGTGATTCACTGTAATGTGGTATCTCTCCAAGACCCATCCTGAAAGGTAGTGCTTCCTGCAGTGGTATGTGCATTACTTTCACATTTTGTTGCAAATTACTCAAGTTACTTTCTAGTCCTGTACTTTACCAACTGTGCATTGCACAGAGTTCGTAAAAGTTGGCTGCCTATGAAACAGACTGCAATATTTGCATCCTCTGAAATGCCAGTTTTAAGTGTGTATTTTGTCACTTTAATCCCTACTAACATATGATATGCTGTAAAAGACTAAATCATGTTTATGAATATCTACCTTTTGCCTTGTAAATTAAATAAAGAAAAAATAATTATAAAATTATTAATAGCAAATAGTAATTTTAGTTATTTCCACAACCTCTAACAAGATTTTAAATTTAATTCTGTAGGTCTGCCTGATATGAAAATATTCTTAAAATGTATTTATTCCTGACACTTAATTTCCTATTCTAAAATATCGAGTGTTAGCTTTTTCTAAATAACACTCTTCTGTTGAATCTGTTACCTTTTATGTATTGACAGTTTTATGATCTTTCTTACTGCAAAACTACACCAATCAACAAATACTGGCTAAATATTTCCTACTGTAACCACTTGACAATTCTTGAGCCATTATTTAATTTTAATTTTCAGAAGAATTAAGCTGTATTAGAAGCAAAAACTCTTAACGAATGTTTGGCTGTTCAGTAGACACAGTGAAATATGAAGCCAGACTTTTCCGTTATGCTTTGTCTCTGAGTTAACTAATACATTGCTAAGTGTACCCATTAGTAACCCTGGACTTCTATCTTAATTCTTATCCATAATATGTTTCCAGATAATAATCTGATACTTACAGTAATTACATAGTGAAAGAAATTCTGATGTTCTGCTTTTTTTTCACACTACAGGGCATAGCTCTGACACAATTTTAGCTATGACTGCCTAGCCCAAACCCAGTGGATGTTAACCTGAAAATCTTCTTAGCACAGGTGTATAAATTTCATAGCTTGTCTGGACACATTACATGGTATAATTGCTCATCCTAAATTGGCTTGTCTCATAGCGTAGAAAACATTACACAGAATAGAAGTTCACTCCAGTTCATTTTAGACAATTTATAGAAAGAGCTTTCAGAGCCTGTAGACCTTGATCACTGTATACAAAGAAAAAATTGAAAAGCTGATGAATAGAAATCAAAGCAAACACCTGACCAGTCAACTAGACAGCAGCTCATTTTGCCTTTCAGAAGACTAATATCCTCTTTCCAGTCTATGAAGAGAGTCCCATTCCTAAGAAATGGTAGATAGGACTAGAAAATAAATATTTATGAGAAGAACTTTGTTCAAACCATGTGGCTTAGATGAATTCTTTTTCCATTTACACTTCAGACAAGTTAAATCAGTTTGCCGACATCCTAAATTACAGAACATCTAACAAGTGGGCAACCATCAGAGCTAGTCTACATTAAAACAGTATTAAATGGCTGGGACAGGCCTCTTTTTATTTGTGTGGAGAGCCTTAAACTTTACATAGTCACCCTAACAGAAGAAAATAGTGGTAAGGAGTGTTAATGAACAGACAGATGTCAAACCATTTTAATTGTGTCTTCAGTAAATCTTACCTTTGTATGTATTAAATGCATAGGTTTAGAGACCATTAGAAATAACTGGTTTTTACCAAGGAAACACTTTTTAGGGTAAAATTAAAGGGGAAGTATATTTTATTTCAGTTACCTAAGCATTTTAAAGAAAACTGACTGCTTTTTATATAAGGTAATATGAGTGAAACTAATAATGATGAATAAAAAATAAGGCAAGCATGTGGGTACTTTGTCATCAAGAGCACCTTTTAAAAAGGTCCTTTCCCCATCTTGTGATTATTTTTCATTGGCGCATAAAAAAGAGGTTATTTTCCCCACATTTTAGAAGAAAATTCTGATTATGTGGTTTAACAAAATGAGGAAAATTTCTGATGGTTGATATAATTACAGACTAACTGTATGGTCTTCTTGCTTCTCTGTTAGGATAAAAGAACATTTTCAACAATAACTTTAATTACATGGAAACATTTTCAGAGGCGTTTTTGTGTAGAAAAGAACAAATGCAGGTGGCTCAGAGCTACATCTTTCATGATCTGTAGCTCTACCAATATCTCACAGGTTACAGTGCTGAGTCTCAAACTAGCTTTCTTGTCAGTTTTCTCTTTAAATTTTTTAAAAAACTGCTTGATGTCTACTGGGGCTTGTTTTTTTTTTTCCTTTTTAGAAAACAGTCATGTGCATTGTGCATTGTGTTCTTTGAAAGCCCATCTCTTCTCTTAGTCTTAGTCTACAGTCCAGTGATTTGGAATGGAAGAAGTTCTGTGGTTTCCTTTACTGATGTAAAACCGATGAAAAATAAAAGGACAGATACTAGTTTTTTCCCCCCCTATTTTATATATCTTAAGCTGTTCTAGCACCCTTAGAAATTATTTTAATCTCAAACTTAGAAATAAAGAATCTGTGTTCTGTGATAGATTATTAGTGATTCCACCTTCGTGATGAGATGCTCATTTTTAACAAATAACTTTGTACTTTAAAGGGTCCCATCTCCACTTAATGTAGGCTGCTACAGTATGTAAATGCTTTCCTCTGAGCAAATAGGTTGGAGAGAATATATGGTGTAGTGAACTTCGGACAAGTAGAAGCACATCTGAACACCTTCAGGAAGAGTCTTCTTTACCTTTTTACTTCTCTTAACTAATGTTTTAAGAGTACAGGCTGATCAATGGCTGCTAATGCCTGCAGTGAAACTAAGCATGTGAATCAAACATTTGAAACTTTACTCTTAAAGTGCTCCAGACTTTAAATCAGACTGAAGTTGTGCTTGCTATCTGCTCTAGGTTTGAGGAAAAACAGATTTTTCTTTGTGTATTATATTATTGGTAAGACACTTTCTCTTCTAATATACCTTCATTAGCTTTCCAGTTGGATATCCAGTATAGTAACATTACTACTATCATGTATTCAGGCATAACCAATGTTTTAAATGTTTAGTTTGGATGTGTTAGCCAGCCTAGCCACAAAGGACAAGAAGGTACATATGCAGATTATTTATGTCAGGGAGATACTGGCTTTCCAGATATAAGGTAGACTTTTTTATTCTTCCCTAGCAGTTTAAATGGGAGTTCAGGCCAGGGAACATTTAAGAGGCACCATAAGTGTATCCAAGCTACCTGTTGCCTGTTGGCTTCCTTCATACAATTAATCTGAATCAGCTACTAAATTGGTAAGCCAAACAGGGCCAGGGGAGAGGCTTGAGCTCTGGCCCAAGGTTACTTATACCTGGAAGTTGTTACCATGGTCCCCGTCGTTGCTTTAGGCCAGGATAGCTGGCACTTTCTCAGACAATGCCCAGGTATGTTTCAGGGGTTGGCATGGGCCAGGAGCCACGCCAGATGGGCAATCTGAAGGCTAGCACCCTTATTTGGTAGATAAGGGAGTTTAGGTGCATGGATATGAACCATGCTCCGTCATTTGGCCTCAGAGACAAACGGCCTCTTTCCTCTTTAATTTCCTAATGTATGTATTGTAGACATACTGCCTAGTGGTTATAGACAATAAACCCACTTCCTATGGAAAATGCTTATTATAACTAGTTTGCCAGACATATATAAGTGGAAGGTAATGTATAAAACAATAATGAGTTAAATATATTGACATGAATGTGCTTCCTTTTGGCTTTACTGGTAAGAAAAAGATAAGCTGGCTTCTCACCGGCTTCTTTTTGGGTATACTCTGATATACAAAATGTCGGTTATTCTGTGGTTTGCAAATGAATTCAGAATATATGTGTTTTTAAATTTTTTAGCCAGTTACCTTTTTCAGTTATCTCGCATCTTCAGTTTCCCCATCTGTTATGGTGTGAAAAAGGGGTTGTCAGTAGTTACGGTTATCTACAGGACCGAGTACGAAGTTCATGCTCTTTGTTATAACAAATGCACACTTGAATATCCTAAAATGAAACAAATCCTTTCCCTCTGTACTCTGCAATTTAGTTTATTCAGTGTGTTTCCATAGCTGTACAAACTAAAACAGCCCTATGTGAGAACGGCAAAGACTTCAGTAAATCACTCCAGAAGCATTTGGACTTCTGAGGCTATTACCCTGCAGCGCAATCCCTTCTCTGCGTCATGTGTGCTTGAAGACACAATCCTGTTCACAGTTTGAAAATTCCCCTAGCAGTGTTTTGAAAATGGGTATCTCCTTTTCTGTCCTGACTGTGTTTTCTTGAAGAGTGAACCATGGAAGATGAATTTTCTACTTTGTAAGGAGGACTTTGCTCAGCCTCTTGAAAACCCATTTCATTGAATGTAGGTTTATTATAGTTAATCAACCTCATATGTATCCTTTTATTCTCTAGATAAACTAGTTTGAGATAGGTGCTTGCAAGAAATTCCTCTTCATGTGGGCTTTAAAAGGAAGTTCTAAGAAGCTTATATGATTTAATAATGGGATCTCAGTGGAGGAAAGCAGGAAGGAAGAATTTCATAGTTCTTAACCAAAAGGTGCAAGATCTCAGCTGTTATGTCCAAAAGTTATCTAATGACAGAACAGACATTTTACTTCCATTGGCAAAGATACATCCAGAGGCCTCTACAAAGGAAGATAGAATACTTCATGATAATGGTGAGATCCTAGTGACACAAGACACACGTTTTAGAACCTTAAGAAAATTATATTATTTATTTCATCTTCAAAAGGATGACTTTTTTTAAATCTACTTTTTCTAAGAACTTTCCAGCTTCCCTTCCACCACCCCCCCCCAAAAAAAAAAGGCAAACCATCCAAACTTGAACATATTTATATGCTTAAATCAGTGGGAGACAAATACGTTTTGACTTTTCTATATGTTTATTAATCTGAATAGTAGGCAACTGTCATATATATATGCAGAATGTTCTGGACTAATATTCAACAGGATTTTACATGGTCAAGAAAGTCATAGTTTACATCCATGAGATATCATAACTTCTCTGCAAGAAATAGTATAATTTCAGATCACTTTAATGAGAACTTATAAATGGCCAGTGAACCCTGGGAGAGCTTTATTTTAATGTGGAAATTTTGCTATGCTAAGAGATATGCAGGTGTCTAATCAGTTCTTCATAAGCTCACTTCAAGCCACTTTAACAAAACTGAATACATTATAATGTCATATTGCATGAAAATGAACAGGAAATTAAAAAGGTTATAAAAGAACATTATTAAATATGAATATAAAAGGAAATCTTCTGTGTATAAAACAAAAAACCCTCCTAGATTAAAACTGAGATTCATGCTTCACTAATTCTGTCAGCTGTCTTTCACATGGGAATGAAAAATAAGACAAAGCCCAGAAGTACTGATATGCATTGAATCATGAGTTAATAAAGAAGTTCATTGATTACAAATGGAACTGTGCTAAACTATAAAAAATGATAAATTGATAATTTAATAGCCAGCATAGTTCTACTTAAGAGTTTTTTGATTCAATTGGTGATAGCATGCCATTAATGTAGTTCTCAGAAGTACAGTCTGAAGTCAGCAGTGTGTTCAAGAATAAGGCATGGACAAAATAATATCACCTGACACTGAGAAACTGTTCCTGGAAACATGATGTCTTTTCAGGTAAAGGGTATTTTTTTAATAGTTATGATTATTATAATTCTGAAAGTATACAGAAAATGCAGAATATCAGTCTTCTACCTACACACCTAATTTGGAACTCTATTTTGAAATACCTGCTGCTTTCCATTTTCTTATTTATTTATTCTTAGTAGAATATAATCTTCGAAGACTAGATTTCATTGAAAACTAACTGTTCATTAAAAAAGTGGTATTTATCTCAGGATAAAAATGTAGTAAAACATTTCAAAATTATCTAAGTGAATTAAGGAACAAAGCTGCATTTAAAATGTTGAGGTAAGCACATGAAAACCCAAGTGTTACTGAATCTTATTCCTCTAGTCACTTATTATCCATTGCAATGGTAAGATTTATATGGAAAATCAGATTTTAGCATTTTTTAGAAGTTGTTATACACAGCAATTTTATTTTCTCTGAAGAGCTGAAAAGCATTTTTTTTCAACTTGAATTTGATACTTTAATTTTTTCTGGAAGTTTTAGCTTAAATTCATTGTGTTCTTCTCCCCTTCTTCCATAACATATTTAGGGGGTGGGTTTCGTAATTCAGTTAAATTTCCAGGGGTGACTTAACCGTCACCACGCGCAGGGCAGCTGCATTGCTACTACAGAACATAAGCTACCTAGGTGTAGGTGTAAAATATCTGCACTATGCATGTCAGGAGGTATCGTTTTCAAACTAAATGATAAGTTTGAAATGACTAACTAAATAAGTTTTGTTAACCAAAAGAAATGTAAGCTTTTCCTGGAGCATTAGTCAGAATGATGAACAAAAAGGTTAACTGATAAATAGGACAACTGTTAAGACCAGCTTGATTGCATAGAAAAAGTCATGTCCTGGAGACAAATATGGCAAATTGCAGAAAGAAAGGAGGTAGGATCAGGTCTGGATAAGAATTAAAGCATGTGTGATGAAGACATGGTGAAAAGGATTGGCGACTGATTGAAATATAGGAAAAGCAAGAACAAAATCATATGTAAGCAATGAAGGGTAGTCAGTGGGAATTTATACTCATATGGTTCTCTGAAAAAGAGTAATTTTGGGATGCGTGATAACTTAGGAGCTCTGAACATCTTGGCACTGGTTCGTAAGAACGGGGCTGACTTTCCTTTTCCTTCTTTCATACAAGATATTCACTCATCCTTTTAATACACAGCTGACTTCACGCCTAGAGCTTAGTTACCATTTATCAAAGCTGCCCAAGCAGTGCTCTCTTACTGTTTATAATACAAGTGCAGTCTCTCGAGTGAATTACTGTTTTTATTTTTCTTTGAAGCTATCTATTATCTTATGGTAGTGTGCCATGTGGAACTTAACTGAGGAACTCACAATCTTCCATTCAGCACTACGTATTGTTGTCATCAATGTGGATTTCAGGTTAATTTGTCTGTTCTTACTCTCTGATCCATCCCTTTGCATAGTAGGCCTCTTGCCTTTATCTTCAGAGGAACTACAGGATTTTTTCTTGAGTCTTATGCTGGGAGTTACAGACCATCCCCTACAATTACCAGTCACACTACATATGTCTATCTCTAGGCAACTGACTTTATTCTGCTTCATCTGCATCTTTGACCAGTGTCTTAAAGCAAGATTTTCTTCTAGCTCATGAATTCTCTGATGATAGACATTTGTTTAAGAGAGCCTAACGTTGTGAAAGAATTCATTAGCCCATTGCTGACTTTTTATTTTAGAGCTCCTCAGCAAAGTCTCCTAGTGTCTCACGCTATCTTCCAGGGCATCCAACAGGGTCTATCAAACAGAATTTCTGTTCTGTGGTTTGGATGGTTCAACCAATTTACTCCTAATAGCTGTAATTACTGACTTAATGTCTTTATCTCTTTGAAGACCTAATGTCTTTATCTCATTATTGAAATTCTTTTCTATTTTAATCAACAGTCTTATTCAAGCACTTATATGGATAGAGATCTATTTATGAAATTTGATATCTCTGCACATTTACATATGCTAGCACATTTTCAGTTGTTTTATGATTTGTAAGTAACAGTTTTATATTACTAATTGATGCAAAATATTCACCTCTTCTGTGGTATTTTTCTCCTTTACCTGAGGGGAGTGCCTAAAAAATTAATTAACATTTTCTGCAGTAAATATTTCTCAAAATTACCATATGGCTTTCTATATGACGTCTGATTCAGATTGTTCCATTTGTCTTATATTTCATTCTTTTTTTATTTATTAAATAGCAAAAACTCTCTATGGGAACTTAAAATCTCACCCCTTTCTTTATGAAGGAAAATGACACTGCTTTGGAAAGTTAGATAGAGGAAGAAAGAAATTCTGGGTGGTACAGCTTCCCCCTAACTGTCCGTTCTATTATATGAACTAATGATATTTTTCATTTTAAAGGTGGGTAGAATTAAAATACATAATAATTCCTACCATTTGAAGATCTCAATCATCTATTTCTTCCATTAGTGTTACTTACATTTGGCAGTAGTCCTGTCAACTGTCCCATTTTCTCATTCAGGAATATTCCTGTAAATTCATGATACAATTGTGAGTAACCCTGTCTAACACAAAGCTAATTTTCTCTATATTTGTTTTAATCTCTGTTATTAGAAGGAAAAACTCCAATCTTTGCTTTCAAAATGTATAGTGACTATATATGCTGACCTATGCAAAGAAGCCTTTTTTGAGAGAATTTCTGATACAGCTGAACAAAGATGGAAAATAAGTGACTGTTGGACACACAGTACAGTAAGTCTGCAATTTAGTACTAAGCAGATACATGAAAAATGTATTTCATTTATTAGTTTTTAATGATGTGGGACTTTTTAATAGATATGGGTCTATCTACCTCTTAATATAAAACACATCAAAATGTGTGTAGTTATCAGTAGAAAACAAAGATACTAAATATTTTCAATGCCCTTATTTCTAAATTGTGTGTTTTTATGGACGACATAAAAACATGCAATATCTTTAGAGTTCATAACACATTATTACAATGAACATACATAAATGCAAAAATGTGTTTTTATTCTTGAAGTATTTAGCTGAATCTAAAATATGTGTGGAACCAGTATTACATCCCCCTCTTTCCAAGACTAATTCAATGCCAAAACTGGAAAAAGTAAAAGGGTTTTCTGAATTGCAGTGGTAAATAATCTCAGGTTTATAAGATAGACATTCTGGGACTAGATCCTTACCTACATGGTGTGCGAAGTATGTTTTGTAGTGATTAGGAAAGGCATGTGCATTTATGCATATGTGATCACCCTGTTATCTGAGCTCTTGTTTTAGTGCTGTTGGATTTAACAAAACTCTGTGGTGCTTTAAGCTGTAGCAGTTTTCAGCTGCTAGAAACAGTGCAGTTAGACAATGTTGGAATGGTAAAGGCTATGCTGCAGTTCAGTGGAGTAACATTTTGATGGCATGAAGCTGAGGGTGGTCTGTTGCAAATTGTCACATGAGGGCATATGGGAACACTGTAAACAAAACCTGATGCAATAGGGTTTTGAGGCTATGTTCAACAGACAAAATCATGATAGTGCAATTTCACCCACCTTCCCTTTGAGAGGTGTCCCAGCAATGAATTACACCTTGAACCATGGCTAGGTATGGAGAGAAAGAATAGTTCAGAGCTTGAGAACAAGCAAAGAAATTAGCTGTTTTAACACAGGGATCAAGTTCACTCTTCAGATAGCTTTTATTTAGCAGACACTATGTCACTTATTTCACAAGAGTTTAATCTGTGTGTTCAGTAGAGATTTTTGTTTTTACAGCACAGTAACTATCTTTCATAACACGGTATAGTCTCTTCATATTTGCTTTTATCACATATTATTCTCCCTCACCTTTTCTCCGCACGCACTCTGTTTTATTCCAAATGTTCTGAACTATGTGTTTCTGACTGTTGCCTGTAAGATAACCACTAACATTGTCCTTTTCTTGTCGCTCTCTTTTTTCCACAGTTGGTTACACGAACTACCAACAGACATTTATTTACTTAACTCCTACAGTCTTGACCTTAACTTTTATGGAACTTTAAAGTTTGCAGATTCTATTTCAGATCTGAGAAGGCTTGGGGGAAAAAAAATCATCCAATTTTTTCCAACAAGACCAAATTATTCTGGTAAAGCATATTATTTCGAACTACTCAGCTTGTCCTGTGTCCCTAGCCTATCACAGGTACATGAGTATTAACAATTTTTTTCTTTCAGTTATAAAAAGAGTAACTAAACATATTTTTCCTATACAAGAAAGTTTTTGTGAAGTGTTGACTTCGCTGAGTGCTCTGAGATTTTCAGAGATTAATTACCTTATCTGAAGCGGATATAGACAAGTTAGTATAAAATGTGTTCCCATTCCACTACATATGCAAGTCTTAAAAATGAATATGAAAATAATATGAAGCTAATAATACATCACTTCCTTGTCTGTATAACTTCAGTGATACAGAAATGAAAAAATCTTTATATAATAACACTGTATCATGTGACTAGGCAGTAAATAGAAGATACATGCTCCACAGAGTGATTTATTTATAAAATGTAATTAGAATGCTCAAATGATATACTGCCACGTAGGTTCTTGACAGTCAGTTTAGTCAAGATAAGAGAGTTAAATTTCTTGATGGCAACACCCATCAAATTACAAACAATGTCACAAAATGACAGGGTCAGTCAAAATTGTGTAACTTTTCTTAGATGCTTTTTGTAAAAACATTAAAAGCTTCCAGCAGATGACTTTACAGACCAGGGAGAGGGGTTTCTGTGAAAAACAGTAATCTACTTTATCTATTCCTATTACTGGAAAGCATATATCTACTCTGGAGGCTACCCCTCTGTTATTCCACTCTAGTGTTTCACAAAAATAAAATGTCCAATTCATGTTCATGTATAGAAAATACTATATAGAAGAAATGCAAACATAATTCCTGCTTTATGTATTTGTCACCATGAAAAAAAAATCAACAAGTTGAAAACAGTTATAAAGAGTGATATTTATGATGTGTTTATAGTACAAGCACATAGCAGAAAAGTAGAATAAAATGTAGCACATAACAGAAAATAACTTTGTGACAAAACTCAGAGAGGTGAGGAAATAGATATTTCTTGCTTAATGAAAAATTTGAGTTAGTAATATGCCAGTAGACACAATGCATTTCTATAGTTTTTAAAAAAGCTAAAAGAAAAATACAAAAGACAAATAAGAACAGTCACATTGCATAATATACCAAGTTCCTCATTGAATCCTGTAGTTAATTTTCCCATTTCATCTACAAGCCACACCTGTCAAAGGCAATCAATGCAGTGCTGCCTGCTTGCTGAAGCAGTGCCAGTTGCTAACAGTTATATATAAGCCAGCTAGAAGTAGATGGTCTATTAATTTTCTTGAATTGGTATCTTGTGACAGAAGCATATAAATTTCCCAAATAATTGCTATCAGGTTAAGTGGAAGGCTCATTCCATTTATTAAATAAATATGTTGATGCATTTCTCTTCAGTAAGGCACAGTAATTGAACAGCATAATAATAAATGCATAAGTCTCTATTTCAAACCAGGACTCCTTTTAATTTAGCTGATACTCCACTGAGCAATTTGCCTGTGTTAGTAGACATGTTATTAGGTATAAGGCTGGAAAAGTTTTACATTTGTCTGTATATCTATCTAATAAAATCTCACTGCATAATCATTAGATTTACTGTAAGAAAATCATTTAAGGCCTACGATACATTATTATCATAGTCTAATTACTGCATAGTTAAGGTCATGCCTTTTCTCACTGGCATAGTCCTGTGGGCTACTTAAGATAATAAAGTTTATGTAATCAATAAGACTTTTTAGAATCTGATTCCTTGAACATGGTTATCTCTGCCATCATCTATGTACTCTATTTTGAGAATGCATTTACAGGAAAAATTGTGAGAATATTGTCTGTAAATTATGCCAGAAAAGAAAACATAAAATTGGGGTTACTTACATAGTGACTTCATGAAAAAGGAAAAGGAAAGAAAGCTGACAATAAACATAATATAATGAACTACAATAAAGGCTAGTAAAAAGTCTTTCCCATGTTTTCAGAATGGAGGAAATGTGAAATATATATCTTAAAAATAACTAAGGAAAAAAATCTAGACCAAGTTTTGTATTCCTCATTATGAGCATATGCATCTACTCTGACCTTTACTTCTGGTGCAGATAACACATTTTAAATCTGCTTCCAGTCAATACCTGATTTTTATCTTTTATTCTTGTTTCTTTTGTATGTTAGACTTATAAATCACTACTAACTTTTGATAAAGTAATACATAATTAAAGTTACGAAATTATGGACCTGATGAACCCTTTTAAAAAGTATACCACACATTTTTTGTGGTTTAACTAAACATACTAAAAGGGTAGAACAAGGACGATAGTAAATGGATGGTTTTAGAAATCAAAGCTGAAACTAAAGAATGAATGTCTGGAGGGATAATTGGACTTGTTCTGTGTTTAAATGAAAAGGAAGTTTCCAGAATAGCCGATGAATGAGATCCATCTCCTGCAGCATAGGAAATTGAGACATTTGAGTAGGCAAGAATGTTATTGAGTCAGAGAGGCTGATCTTCATTTAGTTTGAATATTAAGTTATTGTATGCATGGAAATTCTATGGATGGGCTTGCAGCTTTTGCTCAGCCAAGTTTTGAAAAACAGGTCTTGTAAGAGGAAAGGTTAAGGGCTTGTTTTCTCTGTGGCTCAAAAGGGGAAGATACCTAGTGTTGACTGACGTTGCCGTTGCTTTGCATTCAGGATAGGTCAGAGGACTGTAGCTGTTGTCAACAGAGTTCCAGTGTGCATCACATTCTTACTCGTGGCTGAAGAAGCTGAATAGCTGAATTCCAAAAAGAAAATCAAGTTTCGGGTAGTTCTATTACCCAATCATTACCCAAGAACTTAGCATTCTTTCACAAGATGAAATATTACCATAGTTAAATAGAGGATTTTTAGAATAACTTTTGACTGTGTATATTATTTTCTCTTTTAAAAAACCAAATTGTTCTAAACTTAAGGCATTGCAGATGAGAAATACTGAAGTTACTTGATGTATCTGGCTGCTTTGCACATTTTGTCTGACATATCTTTGAAATGTCATTGTCCAAATAATGATTAGCAGGCTATGCCTGGTTTATCGTTTGATACCACAGTGGATTTGAGATAATTCTAACTGATTCATGTCTAGTGGCTGTAGAACCATTTCAAGTCATATATAATTTTGTATGATATTAAATAATAGACATCGTTGGGATTTGAGTCATAACACTGAAGTTATTGTCGTACAGTGATACTTTTAGAACAATAAAGTAGGTGGTTATTGCTCAGTATTGAAAAAGTCAGCAGGGGGTTATTTAATGAGCTATTAACTCTTGATTGTTGGTTTATCAGTTATAGTATAGACAATGAGTTCTTTAATATTTGCAATGTGCAGGGAAGCAAGGTTGTTACTAAGCTATTTGTGTTTTGCTTGCGGACTTTTTCATCAGAAGTTAGTTGGTGTAGAAAGCTAATTTCAAGTGAGGTTAAACCTGAAATAGCTAGTCAGTCCAGTTTTGACAAACAGTGAGTTGAATGCAGTGATTTTGACTGTGTTTAAAAAATAGTAAGGCACATGTTGTTTCATCTTCTGTCTGGTGCAGTTGTCCTCGGCCTCATTTTTTGTAGTAAGAAATGCTACTTTATATACAGTGATAGTAATGATGAAATACCTGTACTTTAAATTACACTGAAGTTTGGTCTATTAATAGTTTCACCTGCTCATCAACTTGAAAAACAAAAGATTAGAAGATCAAGTTGCTATTGATAAATCTTCAAGAAGAATCTATTGTTATTTGAAATAGTATTACTTGTGGCAGTACATTGCATGAATTTTCTTAAACCATGGACATATCTTGTATCATACATAAATTACATCAGGAAATGCAAAAGCCTGCCTTAACTTGGCAGGCTTAACTACATAAAAATGTATGATTTTTGTGTTTGTTAACACAATAATACACTTAAAAAGTAATGCATGGTGGTTTAACTATGTGACCTCTGCTAATGTCAATCAGCTGGACTCTTCTATCACTCTCCTTTAATGTAATATGGTTCCACCAAAATCAATAGAGTTATTCCAATGCCAAACTCTGAGAAGATGGCTTAGCTTTGGGATAAGCTATGCCTTACTTAATCCTATCTGCTTTAAATAAGTTACCAGGGACAGTCCACCTACTATGAGGACACATTTTTCTTTCCCTCTCTCCCCACTGAAAAGGAACAAAAAATTTAAAAGCTTGGCTATGTGTATAAATATATGTGTGAGATGCAATTTTTTGTTATGCTGTTCATTTTTAACCATTTTAATGATTAGACTGTACCATTTTTTGGCTTATCTAACCATCTGTGAAGATTAGCCTTCAGCTAGTTTGTGTGTAACTTTGCTGGTACTTTTAAGGCTTGTTCTTAGCTGTAAACCTCTTGGATGTTTTGGGGGTTGCTATGTAAGAAAATGCATTCAACACAATGCTTTGTTTGTAATAAATTTTTGGAAGGCAAAAGAATTTAGTATAGTAAGTTTAATTATATTAAGTTTTAATCTGGTTAGTGGTATTTTTAATCGTGCCCTGGATATGTTACTTTAGTTAAGATACAGAAATTACTCAACAAAAAATAGTCTTACCTTCAACCTCTGTAGTAGAATGTTGGGCAATCATTTCGGGAATGAAATCTTGCTACTTAGAAATCAATAAAAAAAATTCTCATTGACAAATTGTGATCAAGATGTTTATTTGGGAACTCTTATTTTGCCATCAGGTGATTTATATCTTTATTAAACAAACCTAATCAGCAAGTGATTAATATAAATTTTCTATAAGGTCCTGATCAAATTTGTAATTGTCATCTGCAATACTCATACGAAACAATTAGAAAAACTTGCCATTTATTTAGCAGAAAATTTTTTAAGAAGCTTTAAAATCATATTGCCTTTCACATTATTTTGAGGTTATTTAAAAGATTTTACTTTGATGTCATGTTTGTAAGTGTGAAGGTGCCAGTAAGAAGAGTTACAAAAAATTAGAAGATTCATGAGAAGTATTACATTGTGAGCTCCAGTCAGAAATTAAAATAGTTTTTGTATTATGGAATGAACAAGTTTTGGTATTTCATATTTTTTATATTGCTAGTGTTGGATTTGCTGACATTGCCACAGTCAGTGAGGCTCAGGCAGACACAAAATAATTGTATTCAGAGTGAGAACACGACTTTACAATGTGCACAGTCAGACACAGTATCTGGAGGAAAAAGTACATGGGCTGCTATGATTCCTCTGTGGGACTGTAGACATTGTCCCAGGACATTGGGGACTTTCTTTCTCAATTTCATCATTTTCTTACGGTGCAGCTTGGTGACAGATAATGTTTTTCCCTCCTCTGTAGCTTGCTTTATGAAGTAGTTTCTATGGTGACAGTGAAGATGAGCATAATTGAGGTTAAGGTTTTAAGAACTTTCTGTCATTTCTGCCTTCTTCCTTTTTCTTATTGGGATTCATTCCTTTTATCCTAAGAAGATGGCCTAGTCTGAACTCTGCTGTCAAACTGACAACAGATATGTGCTATATCAAATTCCAGCACAACACATCCAATGTACCATTTGGTTTCACTTTATTTTGGCGGCACTAAAATACATGTAAATGATTAAATAGATATTGTCTTTTTCATATAATGAGCCAATTCCTACAAAATTAATTTGATTTAATTACTTGGAATGGACAAAGCTTTATACTTCCTACACAGTAAATGATCAAGTTGTTTCTCATGTCAAGAATGTAGCTTTCTAAAATCAGCAGAAGACTGGTGTTAGAATTGTAGGCTGTTTAAAATGGTTTGCCTTCATTAGTGTTTCAGCTGGGATCAGGAGTGCATTTTCAAGCAAATCTCACTATTGTTCCCACTTAAGACACTTTGCATCTTAGATTGTTCTGAAAGTTCATGGACTTGTGAAAGGAAATACATTGCTCCAAGAGTGCCTTTAATGCACTGCAGCTGATAGCAGAGGTTTTTACCCACTAATATAGACATAACATGCATTAGGGTACCAGAATTCCAGTTCCACCTGATACAGTTTAAATTGGTTGTTTCTTTTTTGGGCACTTTCATACCTTTTATGATTATATAATAATTCAAGCTGGATTTTGACTGAAATGAACTGTAGTATGCCTCTGACATCAACAGTAGTAGTAAAACATGCTCTAAGAGAAAAATGCACTGGTCCAGAATGTAAAAATAAACCCAAATACTCCACTTTTATTCTGTCTTATTAATTAGTGAACACCTTTGCCATGTAAACACTGTTGTGTCAAATAGGAAATACTGTTTCAGGTGACTATTTTTGTTCTGGTTTTGACTTCAGTTGCCTGCAACAAAAATCCCTGTAGCTGCACATAAAAATAAGTCTACTATCCTATTTCAGAAGTTTTGGCAATAGTCTCCTCAGTTATTTGTTTGAGAGGAAAGAGAGAGAAGAAGAATAAGAGAAAGAAAGACAGAGGGAAAATTATTTCTGTGACCTTCTCTAGGAATCATAAATAATTGGATTAGTTGCCACACAGACAACAAATATTTCCCTGCTTGAAGTGTTTTAGAGCAAGGGCAGCAGTAGCAGCAACAAGAATTCTTGTGTTCAGACTGAATAACTGTAGGCAGGTACTTATTAGTCAACACAGGAGCTGAGTCAAGCCTGACAAGATGTCACTGCACCTACTGACCTACAGTGTGTTTGTCTTAATATTGTTATTTTCACTTACATGCTATGGAAAAAGATCCATACTTTTTCACTATGATTTATCCAGTATAACAGATTATATATATGTCTTATATGAAATAGTTTTGGCAGCAGTGGCACAAAACACATCATAAAATGACAAAGACCAGTCCCAGTGTTGCCTGAAATATGTTATATCTAAGCTTATTTTCCTTGTTCTACCAGTCCTGGGATAGATCTCAAGAACTGCAGTCAAAGCCGTTTCTGGCAAACACCTCCTGTTGCTCACAGTGACCTTTCTAAGTAAAGTGGGATTGTTTATTACATGATATGAAGAAATCTAATCAGTGAATTTAAAAGCCTAAAAATTTGGCGCACATATCTGGGGTTTTTTCATACAGTTTAAATACCTACAGCTAGATTGTCTGGTGGGACCAAGTGGTATGTGGTTGTTAGTTGTCTGCAGTAGTTTCATAGTGACACAATATTGGACTTGGTGTCCACAGTAAAGACAGCTTTCGGTTTTAAGCATAAGAGATGTGGTGAGTGAGCAGTCAGGACGAGAAGGGTATGTCCAACATGCTCTTAGGGAAAGGTCAGCAGCTTTCACGTCAAGTCCATTATGCTACACCAGACATGATGGTTTAAGCAGCCATGATAGCATAATTGCACAGAGGATGGAAAATGTGCGGAAATGGTGTCATGATCCAGCACTCCTACGTTTTAAATCATAAATGGCTAATTACTGTATACTACCCACTTTGTCATCTTCGCTACCTCTGAGCTTTTTAATGACTTTGGCTTCCTGAACTGCTGTTCTTTCTTTCTGTCTTTAGAGAATTTCTTACGTCTTGGGCTATGAATCCTCAATGTTAATAATCCAACCAAAATTTACACTTGCCTTCAATTATAAATTTTTTTTTATTCAGCAAAAAGAGAAGAAATAGATTGCTTAAGAAAATGTTTCATTGTAATTTTACTCAAGTGAGGAATTTACAGAAGCATTTCTTTGGATAGAAGTTGATAGCCACAACTTTATTTAACTTGTTGAGAAAAAATACTTTTACAAAAGTTTTCTTTTTATTAAAGCTGATATATTTGCTTGAGATGCATCAATTTTAAAGAAACTTTTATTGAGATTTATGACAAAGAGACTGAAAATACTGCCTTCTCAATTGATAAGCTAGTAGCTAAATCCATGTCCTGAATTACCTGATCAACCAAGTAGTCTGAATATTGGATTGGAATTTGGGATTGTGCTCAATAATTATAAAAAATTCTTGTTTGTCTTAATATCATTAAGCTGTCTGCAGCTCTTGAAATATCTGAACAGGAATGAAAAATCTCTGAGAAGCTAGCTTTTTTCACTGGTATTTCATAGCATTGTGTTAATGTACTTTTTAATGTTTTCCTGTTAACCCACCTGTATAATCAGGTAGATTAACATTTTATTAAAAATAAAACCAAAACCACTTAGCAAGATACTTCAAGACCTAATAAGTTTCAGCATAGTCCTTCGGTTGTTCGTGGTTTTAAAACACATGAAAGAAATTCTGAGAGAAGGAAGTAACATTTTTGTAGAGTTTGATACACTACAATTACAAAAAGCTAGTTGAATGCTGTTGATAATCCCAGCATTTCTGATTAGATCAGATACAAAGCAGAGACTGACATCTAGACAATATGTAGTCTATACCAGTGTGCTAAATATCAAAATCCATTGGTGAATATATTGTTAATCAATCAATGGCCATTAAAAACAAACAAACAAACCAACCAACCAAAAAACAAACAACCCACCCTCTGCTACTTTAGAAAAAAAATTATTAACATTTTATTTCGCTATAGGGAAATACAAAGCAACTTTTTAAAAATTAAATGTTCGCTGTCCAATGGTCAGTTCTGTTCATATGGTTTAAAAATCAGTCTCTCTACTTTTCCCACTCTTTTTATCATAAAAGACCTGATGTTTGCTTCAGGGAAAATATTTCTGTGATTTTTTTTCCCTTTTTTATGTTGAGCCTTACTTCTGAGAAAAAAAGAAGAAAAGCAAAAAATTGGAATCTTGTTCTAAAATTTTTAAGATGTTCAGTTGCAGTCATATATAAGTATATTAATTGTGTCATTGCGATTGAGGAGTTTCACAGAAATCTTTTAAAATGTGTGGCAGTCTGCATCTGTTAGAGAAATATGTTGTCTCAGGTTTCCAGTCTGTTGAGTTTCTGTTGTTTAGGTATTCCCTCCTTGTCAGTCTGGACTTCCGCTGTTGCTCATTGTATAATCAGGTAGATTTTTATTAGTGTGTCTGCAAATTCCAAGCTGACAGAATTCCCAATCAGATGCAAAGCACTTTCTGCTTAGAGTCAAAAAGACATTTGCAAAAGCTATATAACGGATGTAGTCTGTGATTAGTCATACTAGTATAGAATACTCTTAGTTTCGAATTGCTCATTTTCCTTCTTACGACTCTGAATATTGTACTTTGATTTGAGGAGGCTAGCAGTAGGAAGAGGTAGTGATATCGGAAACAAGAGATCACTAATTTGTTAAAACAAAACTACTATCTGATGTAAGCAAGGTGCTCTTGCCCCTTTTTGAAGCTACTTCAGTAACCTGCAAACTACATGTTGTATGATGTCCATAAAAGCTATCAGTCTCTATCTACTAGGGCTCAGCTCTTTCTTATGAAATCCATCTAGAAGCACGCTAAACAAGACCTCCGTAGAAGTTATTAAGGAATATGCAAAGCTCCTTTGTGTACAAAGAGGTGGCCTTCATGCACTGAAAAATACATTGTCAATACTGCAGTCCTCTGGGGGGAAAAAAAAAAAAAAAAAAGGACCAGGATACTTACTGCTTTTCACTCTTCCTTAACTAGTCATGGAATTGTGCCAAGACAGGAGCACTCTTGGTACCTGAAAGTACGCAGGTCCTTAACTATGCTCAGATGCTGCCTATAGAACAACAAAACAAATGTCTCTACAGTAGTTTTTCACTCTTTGCCCCTGTGTTGTGGCTATGTATCACTCAAAGTAAAATATCCATACCTGGCATGTAAGTGAAATGATAACTCCAAAAAGAGAGGAAAGGCAGACCACTTCTGTGACCTTTTTAAGATAGCCAATGGTCTATTATGAAATATCTTGCTGGAGATAACTCATCTGTTCTTATTATTAAATTGATTTTTCTCAGTAGAAATCATGTTCCTCAGTTCTACCATTACAAAGCCCATGCATTCCTTTCCGTGCCCTAGTTCTTGGTTGATGACATGCCATTTTTTGATTCTTCATTTTTTATTATTTCTGTTGTACATCATGAATCTGAGCACAATATGCCTATAAGTTGAAAAGCAAGTGTTATTTTGTTACTTGCTCATGTTTTGTGCTTTGGAGAAATCCAAGTAATATGACCAATGGTTATACGTAATACATTTAAAACTCTCAACATAAAAAGAAGAAAAACAAACAAACAAACAAACAGAAAATGAAATATCTTAAAAAATTCTTTACATCTTTCAACCTAATTCCTTAGTGATAGATGGACTTTTTTTTTCAGTACCTTGAGATATATTTTTAAAACTGATATGTTTTCCTTCTGTGTACTTTTCTCTGGTGTCTTTTTAATATATGCAGATGTAGCAAAACATTAGTATACTGTGCATTAGAAAACATAGTTGCATCAGCTCACATAAACTACATAAAAGTAATGACAATTTCTTTTATAAAGGGAATGGTAATCCTGCTTATGCCAAAACCATTTCTGAAATAGAAGAGCAGCGACACCAGTAGCATAAACAGAAGATGCTGTGTAGCTCCCATCCCCTTAGGAATGGCACATAAAACACTGCAAGTCTAATTGGATCTCAAGAGACTTCCCCCGTTTGACTGTCAATTTAAAGACAGCAGTGCCAGAGCACTTTTATTTCCAAAGACTTAGAATTATGAGTTACCTTTGCATGAGGTGTGTGAATTCAGAATATGATATTTACTGAAAGTCAGTATCAATGCTTTTCACAGTGTAATGAAAAACATGCCCTGTCTTTTTAATATTCCTGTTAGCAGACTGAAAGACAAGAAAACAACATGCAAGTATAGAAAGGAAATATATGGCTACATACTAAAGAAATACATTAGTGACCTTAATTGCACAAGCTTGTGTTTAAAGTGTAGCCCATACACATTCTCAACACTAATGTTCAAGAAACATTTTTACTCTGCAATACATATAAGTATACATAAATATTTAAAGAATTTTAACACTGAACTAATTTGAAACTTTCTTATTCTTTTTACAGTTGAGATTTCTGACTAGCATAGAATGAATCCTTTACATTATTATTAAATCAAATATACATTTATTTTACATTTTGATTTTGGTTTACCACCAATTAGTAAAATACAGTACATGGAGTCAGATACTGTTTGCATAGATGTAGATGCTTCATGACACAAAGTTGGAAAATTTTAAATATTTGGCTGCAATGTGAACTTCTGGTATTTCTTCTTTTGATTTGATCCAGCTGCAAGGAACAATTGGACTGGAGGAAGGGAGAAGAACCATCAGATCATAGGATAATTTGGGTTGAGAATGACCTCAGCATGAGGGGGGTGATATTTAGTGTCATCTGCAAACTTTATTAACAATTACTCCATTACATTCTTCAGATCATTGATAAAGATGTTAAAAATATCTCTGAATCTGATCCAGCTGCTGGGAACAATGAATCTGGAGAAGACAAAGGATATGAACATACGCTGTCTAGAAGCTGGAAGTGTGTCCGTTCTCTGTGCTGATGATTAATAGGAAAGCTTTTTTCCCCGCTTATATTATTTCCTATGATTGTTTTGTTAATGACAGATCTAAGCCCCTGTGTTCCCCAGGGCTCAGTTTTGGGGCAGGTCCTGTACAATGTCTTTATCAATGATCTGGATGAGGGGATCGAGTGCACCCTCAGTAAGTTTGCAGACGACACCAAGCTGGGTGGGAGTGTTGATCTGCTCGAGGGTAGGAAGGCTCTGCAGAGGGACCTGGACAGGCTGGATGGATGGGCCGAGGCTAACTGTATGAGATTCAACAAGGCCAAGTGCCGGGTCCTGCACTTCGGCGACAACAACCCCATGCAGCGCTACAGGCTTGGGGAAGAGTGGCTGGAAAGCTGCCTGGCGGAAAAGGACCTGGGGGTGCTGGTCGACAGCCGGCTGAACATGAGCCAGCAGTGTGCCCAGGCGGCCAAGAAGGCCAATGGCATCCTGGCCTGTATCAGAAATAGTGTGGCCAGCAGGAGTAGGGAAGTGATCGTGCCCCTGTACTCGGCACTGGTGAGGCCGCACCTCGAATACTGTGTTCAGTTTTGGGCCCCTCACTACAAGAAGGATGTTGAGGTGCTGGAGCGTGTCCAGAGAAGGGCAACGAGGCTGGTGAAGGGTCTGGAGAACAAGTCT
>NW_008825265.1:1320483-1340740 GCF_000699105.1 Pygoscelis adeliae
CTTAGGTTGTGCCAGGGGAGGTTTAGATTGGATGTGAGGAAAAATGTCTTTACTGAAAGAGTGGTTAAACATTAGAACAGGCTGCCCAGGGAAGTGGTTGAGTCACCATCCCTGGAGGTATTTAGAAGACGTGTAGATGAGGCGCTTAGGGACATGGTTTAGTGGGCATGGTGGTGTTGGGTTGGAGGTTGGACTCGATGATCTTGGAGGTCTCTTCCAACCTTAATGATTCTATGATTCTATGATAAACAACTTGAAGTTTATGGACTGATTTATCTGTTGTATTAAAACATCTCTAAGGTGAAAGGAACTTTGGATGGAGAGAAGTTAAGCCTGCAATTTTTCAGAGATAGCTTAATCCACAGTGGACCATTAGGTTTAGTATTTAGACAACTGAGAATTCTCCCAGCTGGTGATGCTCGGGGTTCAGGAACTTGTTAAATATGGTGGTGGTGAACATCTGTGTCACTGCAATGGTCCATCTAACTTGTTTCTGATAGCAAACAAAATTGATGCCTAACAGAGCGTAGGGAAACAGGATGAACATACATGATACTTTTCCTCAATAGTCTCATAGTGTCCAGTCAGCCTGGTTACATATATAGATCCTACTGGCTTCCTTTCTTTATCAGATTGCCTAGTCTCCCTATGTGCTGTTGTAAAATTTTAGCATCTACATCTTCCTACTGCAAGGAGTTCCTTAGCTTTACCACACATTTTGAGGAGAACCTTCTGCTTTGTCTTAATCTTCCTCCTCCTTTCATATGGAACTCCCTATTATTTGTATTGGAAGAAATGGAGGAAAATCTATCCCTCTCTGTGCTGCTGATTATTTTAATAACACCTGTCTTGGCCCTCATATCTACACGATACTGATGTTATTGTAAACTTTACTGAGTATTTTCCTGTCTTTGGGGCTGCAGGTTGTTCATGTCAGAGAACATTTGATTTTGAGAGATTTTGTAAAACTTTTATCTGCTTAATAATGAAGCTCTGTAGGCAAGAAAATTGAAGTGCTGTAGACGAGAAAAATTAGCCTTGGAAATTGTGTTAGACGTGGTATATGGTTTAGTCAAGAAAAAGGGAAAAACTTAGAAATAATGACTAGTCTAATTTCTGCTACTTCTAAAACGTACACACATTTGGAGCCTACCTATAGGCTCTGCTCTCAGACTTGGAGCTGGTGAGGGCATGTGTTGCATTTTTCTGGTATGTCATAGGTCACTGATTAAGCATCCATGAAATGGTATGCCTGCTTGCCTTCTATATGGTAGGATAGGTCTGTGTAAGTGACGATAAAAAAGCAGCTTCACTCTGATACCACATCCTCTGGCCTTGAGATCATGTTCTTGCAGAAGCTCCTGTCTGCAGATCTTGATTTCAGACTCCTTTTTAAGTTGGAACAAAGACGTCCCTAACTATTGAGCTGATTTATGCATGAGTACCAGCAAAATTGTCTCCTTCCTCCTCCTGGACTTTGTAAATTATGGTTATATTGTAGTATAAACATATGCATTTCATCTTCCTCTATCTAAAGAAGTGATTAAAGTTTGAAGACAAAATTATGGTTTTAATTTTAATCTAAACCAGTTTCTCTCTGAATTTGAGATTTTGCATTTTTGAGTTGAACTGAAATTTCTCGGCTGGACTGTGTAGACCCCAGGCAAGATCTGGGAAACAAGTGAGTTCAAGGATCCTGATGCAGAGAAAAAAAGGTTTTCAAAATATTATTTAAAATATTAATTTAATGTAATTAACTATAATACAGTGAATAAAAAAGAATTTCAAAGTCAGTAATACATAGTAAATGAATAAATTGATGTAAGTAATTGCTAGAAATTGTTTGATATAAATAATAAACTAAAAGATTGCCTAATATCGGTAATACCTGGTAACTTTTAAATAAAGTTCTTAGGAAATCTGCCAGGTGGGAATATTTACATGAGACTAAATTCAGAGCCAGGACTGGAGTTCCTCTTTTGTTCCACTTTCATGAAAAAAAAATATTCTATCTTAAGACAAATAGACACATCTCATTTGTTATTTGTGGTCAGACTGATTTGATCAAGTACTTGCTCATTTCTTGCTTCTATTATGTCCCATTACAAATGCCTGCTATTTTATTTCCTGTTCACATGACTTAGCCTAATTTGTGTCAGAGAATGACCCACATTATTTGTATCCTTTTTAAAAAAAATAAAGTTTTTAAGATGTGTTATATATAGTTTAGTACTGCAAAGCGAACAGGTTAAAAGGCACATGCTTTACAGTTGCTGAAAGCCACCTTATGAGAGGCACAAAACACCATTGGGCCTGAAGAAAGTGGATGGGCTTCTAAAGGTCTGAATTAAACTTGTTAGCAATATGTAGCAATATCTTGAAGTATCTTCATCCATCAATACATTTAATTCTAATAACACAAAATGGTGTTATATAAGCCTAAATTCATATATGCCTTTGTGCCTTTTACAAACACAGCAGCAGGACAAAAAAACAAACAAACAGCTGTATCTATTGTAAAATCATTGGCTGTAATAATAATTACACAATTTCTAGATATTTCACAATACTCTTCCATTTTTCTCCAACTTCTTTTAGTAAACATGCTCAGAACTTGGTGTAGTAATAACTAAAAAGGTAGTTTTATTTCTTCCAGGATATGACTAGTGTGAGTGTTACACCATATACCCTATATTTGTCCTGTTGTCTCTCAGGACTTGCATGCTTGTATATGTACATAGACTTTGCAATTAGATCTATCTGAAGTTAATTTCAAGCTTTTTCTCAGCCCTTAATATCTAAAAGGGACAGCAGAAAGGCCATGTTGTGAACAGTACAAAGGATGCAAAGGAGGGGAGGAGCGGGCAGGGAAGGGGAGTGAAGATGAGGACTCGGTGTGGCGTTGGATGATTTTAGGGTATTGGTTTAATAAAAGATTGAAAATGTGTAACAGTTCACAGAGAACTATTCTGAAAATTGTCCATTAAGCTAGGCAAAATACCAGCAAACACACAAACCCCAAAACAGGCCTTTTAGTGTGCATGTTTGCACTTATGAGTTAACTGTCACTAGGGAAGTTCTTCATAAATGTATCATAAGTATAATAAAAATTAGTTTCTCCAACAATCGGCACTTCAACTCTACTGACTAAACTAAGTAAAACAAAGTAGCTTATACATCAATAGCTGATTCTCTGTGCTGTGATCCATCTTTTTTTCGAAGAAAGCTAAGCCTTGTCAAGTAAGATTGTCTTTGCAAAGTGAGAAGATATATTCCTTTTTTACTTTCAAGAGACTAAAAGCTAATCTGAAAGGTTATAAAGCATTAATAACTTATAATGGTGACAAAACACTCAAAGAAAAGCTATTACGATAACAGGAAAAGCTGAATTCTAACTTGCTTGGCTCTTTCACCTCCAGCCTCCTGAGTGTCTGACATTTTAATGAAACCACATTACGTTTTTACCAAAAAAAAATTAAAAATGTTTAGGGCAATTGTTTAGAGCATAAGAACATATGTTGTTAAAATCTTAAATTATTTGGCCAGAATCTGGTAAAAACTAGAAGCTGAGCTATGGGACTGCTTACTTAACTTAGAGTAATGCAAATGTGGTTAATGAATTAATGTCAATTTTCAGTAGCTGGAGAGTAGTTAGTGAACATTTTTTATTAATTATTCTGTGCAGAATCTCTTCATCTGGAATTAAAATAAATGAAAAGGTGGCATCATGTGTTTCATAGTAACTTTCCATTTGATCATACAATCAAAACTGAGGTTAGATTTTCTGAGTTTGTTGCTCTGAGATGCAACAGTTTGAAACAAAATTGCTCTCATCACTAACTAAAGGTAACATACCCTTGATACAAAATATGACTAAAATCAAATTGGTGAATAAGAAATAATTCTCACATTTTTTCCTGGTTGTTTTCTTAGCAGTGCTATAGGTAATGGTGTGTCCACTAATCCAGTTAATGTCCCTGTGGGTATACCCTGTATTGAAAAGAAACAATATGAGCCTGTTCCAACCTTCTGGGTTGCTGCCTCTGGAGCATCTTTTGCTTGAAGTAAGTGTACCTCCTTGTCTTCCTTCTTTGCCTCCCAACCACTACAGCGAAGGAACCCTTTGCGGTATCCTGGTTCTGCTGACAAGGTATGAATGAATTAGACAGCAGGACTCTATAAATCTTATCTGCCTCCTCTGTAGATTGTTCTTGTTTTTACATACAGTCACAAAGCAACAGTTTGGGACAATGTAGGAAGGGAAAGGAACTTAAAAATATATGTGCCTATGTGTTTATACTTGTTTGTACATACTGATGGATCATATATTACAGATTCCTCATCTCCTCTAAGGGAGGCTTACTACATCACTTCAGCTGACTGATATGAAACACATTAACAACAAATCCTTCTCTTTTCTCTAAGAAGAGATACCTCCCTTGTTTTTGCAGTAAATATTTTAGAAAAAAATATGAAATATACTGGAATACCAGTTAGAACTTGACACATTGCTCTGTTATGCTAGTTTTGCACAGACATTATTTTTCAAATGTCAGTGAAGTTACTGTAGCATGAAACCAAAACAATACAATAGAGATTTAACACTGATTCTAGGTAGTCCTTCCCAGTGCTGTATTGTCAGTGATTTTGGCAAATAATTCCACAAAATAAAGTGCGAGCTGATTGCTGTGTTGCTAACATTCATGATAATCTCCCTTGCCATTCTGTTCATAAGTTACCTCAATTCCTCTAAGCAATTTTTTTGTGTAGCATGGAGAACAACTCCTACAGAACATAAGATTTTTTTCATATATATTCAGTACTCTCAATAGATTGTAAATTAAGAGTTGCCCCAGAATTGCAAATAAAAACCAAGTCAACAAGCCCTCAGTGAAACAGTAGAGTCCTTCCCTTCTGATACAGATAGATCTGTATCTGTCAGGAAGTGCTTTTCAGAGGCTTCAATTTTAATAAAAATTCATTTGAGTTCCCTTTATGCTCTTGAATACTAACATTTCAGATGGATGTTATTGACTAGTTCATAAACATCTTGGTCATGTGCATGACTTTAATGTGAACTGATAAGACAACTAAGTGAAAATTTAACAAACTTGAAATTTAACTCCATTGGAATATTTGCTTAACCAGAAGAACACAAAAATACTGGGAACTTATGTTGTACAAATCTTTTTTGGTGCTTATACACAGAGGACAGGTCCACAAGGTATGGTTATCATCTCAAGTGATTATCATCTGAAGTGATTTGAAGGCACTGTAGAAAAGACTACACAAAAAAATATAAAGAAGGTCAAGGGAGGAACAAGAACTGAATGCTTCTGAAATTTGTTCATTCTTAGTAGGAACTTAAAATCACCCAAATCACCTTTTAAGTCAGCATTCAAGTGGCAAATTGAAGATGAGGCACAAGACAGATGTTGTAAGGAATCAGCAGTTAACACACAAGCCCCATAAGAGTACAGAAATCATAGTTTTCTTCTCAGATAAGGCAAGAGACAATAGGCAGAAAAAGTTATGGGTTTTTCTCCCTTTCTTCAGTGACCCAAAAGAAGAAATACATAAATAATTTAACCATTTAATGAAGTGTCTCCTAAACTAGAAAGAATGAATAGGGAAAACTTTAGGTTTACTTTAGGCTTTCAAGTAGTCATTCTTATAGTCCAAGAAATGCAGTCAAAAAGATTAGAGCATCTCCAGCTGATACAGGTGTTGTCTGGTGTCACTGTAACCAGGCAGAAACAGAATGGCTTACTGCACATAGACACTCAGTGCAGTGCTGTCAATAACTACAGGTTGATTTGATAAGAAGTATTAGTAACAGTGGTACTGGCCATTAACCTTCTATGTATTTATTCAGGGAGACAGCAACATTACAGATTGAGAGGGACTGAGAAACAGTCCCTTGGAGCTCCCTTGGAGCTCTTCAAAGAGATCTCTTAGGGAGTGTGCAATAAAAATATACCACAAAGGATTACAGAGCTCCCTCACAATGAGGATCCTCTGCACGTAGTGAAATGTGAAATTTTCTGCAATTGGTAAAAAAGGTTGTGATAGAGAGCTTGCATTGTGTCACGCTGCAGTCATGTAGTTTTCTTAAAACAGCATAAACTCGGTAACAGATTTGTTAAATTATGCAGGAAATGTTTCACAATCACTCTGCAAATGATCATGCTAATTGATGGATAAAATCAATGCAGACTGGTATGTATTCTTGCTAGATCACCATGACCTCACAGCGAATATATTCTGTCTTTCATGAGGTGTAATGCATTTGTTCATGTGTAGTAATATTTTGCAGCAGTTACAAACTTTCAGATTGTACCAGAATTTGTATAGACACTTATCTATATTTCAACTAAATTGTTGCTCATTATGTGTTCTTCTCATATGATGAAGAGATTTAGCACAGTTCACACACCATTATCATTATTATTAATGTCATTTTAAAACTCCAATTAAGTAGTTTATTCATTACCCTTGTTATTACTATCTAACATAAATGAAATTTTCATATTTCTCTCATAATACTTTCATAATACTTTTACTTTCAAAAAACTAGCTAACAAGGAAGTGTAATCCTCTACTGAGAGGACAGGAAATTAAATGTCCTAATGAGACCTTCCCGTTAGAGGCCTGCAAATAATCAGAAATAATTTGAGTTTCTACCATTTTTTACAATGATAATGTGATTCTTTTATTAATTGTTCACATCACTCATATTATTTGAAAACATTTATTTTGTTGCTTGGTATTTACGAAGCTTATTGCTTTAATTTTATACATAAATGCATATTTATTAATATGTATTTTATGTAAATATACATTTTTCATATTCTATTCCAAACCAAGGAAATAAAAACTTGTTATATGCTATCTGTTCCTGGAGACAATGACCCTGTCTCTAAGGGTGTGATGATACACCACAGACCATGTGCTACAAACTTCCCCATTAGAGATGGGAGTCATTCAGTCTTAAATTATTTAAATCAGAGCACATGATTTGAAGTCCATCTTAGCAATGCACATGTATGTGGGAAGAGAAAAATGAAAGAGAGAAAACGGTTTGAAAATGAGAAAGTTCTGCAGTGACTAATAACATGGCAGTTGGTTAGTTAGAGCCTTAGTACAAGGCATGTTAGCTCAATACCTTTTTTTTTTAAATCTCATGGTTTCTGTATTTATGTATATTCATGGTCTTTATCATCAAAGAATGCTGTGTTTATGTATGTTAATAAACTGTCAGGATTATGTTGCAATTATGTTGTGGATAATGAAGTTAAATCTAAGTATCCTTTTTCAAGAAAAAATAATTTAATTCCAACAGCAAATTAGTACAGACACTTACTGATCCTTTTACAAATACAGTTTATGCAGATATTATTTACAAATGATTTGTACTTTACTTAGCAGAGCTGTGACTAAAGTATGTTTTTAGATTTGATTGATAAAATGTCACTGTGGCTTAGTGATATTAGCATACAGCTGAGAGTAGCTTTTTGTAGCTAGAGTCATTCAGATCTCCAAAAATGGCGTCAACCCTGTGACAGCTTTCTCACTGCTGACCTCCTGATGTCAGATCTCAGGAAGAAGTGTGATGTTTATGCAAATCACTAGGAAAGCAACTGCAGGTTTAATGCTTATACAGTTAATGTAATCTTGATACATGAGTTTACCAGGTACAGGAATATCTCTTGATATAACCTTGAACAGATTGTCTTTTGATACTTTACATTGTTCTTGTGTATTTTTGCAGAATAAGAGATAAAAGCAACAACTAACCTCTTCCATAAATCTTCCTGGAAGAACAACATTTCTTTAGAGACTAATAATTGAAGAGATCCAAGGAATATTCACAAGTAAATAACTCACAGTTGACTTACAGCATAGGAATCATAGAGTTCAGTCACTGAGAATGGAATATGTCAGGAAGTACTGAGTCCTTAAGTCTCTGAGAAAAAATGTTAAAAGTAGTCTCAACCACCATCTGATCTTTTTGGACACCTAAAATGAATCAGTGATTCCATTCTGTACTCTGGGAATAAATATTTGGTAAGGAAAGTTGGGGAAAAAAGTATCCTTGTTCTCAGCTATATTTATGCAGTAATATTTATGTTATGACCCTCTTTCTGCATGTTCTATTAACACTACTGAAACAAAGATCACACACTGCCAGGAATTCTTCATCCAAGGCAAGCTCCTTACCCCAGAGGATTGTGGCATTGTTCATTTTCCATCTGGACCTGTGAATCTTGTGTTTGTGACTGCCCAGTGGCTAAAAGTGTCCAATTTAGCCTAGTGTTTAAGATACTCTTGGGAAGAGCAAATCTGTCCAGGCAGAACTGACATCCTTGTCAGTTCTCAAAACCAGTAAGCTACTGTGAAACGAGGTGGGTGGGTGTGGGGAAAGTCTTCTTTCTCTTAGCTACTCATATCTAGAGCAGGATTGCACGTTCTGACTCCTGAACTGCAATGTGCCTAATGGGAAGCTCAGGATCAGGAATTCAGCCACACTATGCTTATTTCTTCTTTTAACATGGGTTTAGCAGCTTTCTGACCAGCCTTTGAAACACTGAATTGCTTCGCAGAAGTATTGGTTGGAGTTGAAATGGAGAAGTGCAGGTGTCTCACTTTGACTCTTTTCAATGTTCTGTTGGGGCAACGAGATTTTTCCAGTTTTTCACTGGGGATTTTAGGGTGGGGAAGCTGCAAGAACAGAACCATGCTGCTCCATGACATAAAATGTAGAGGTTTTTTTCTAAGCGGGATTGGTGCAGAAGGTAGATAGTGATCTCTGTTCTGTCACACACACTCAGGTAGTCACTTTAAAGACATTATGACAGAGACCAAGGTCCCTGCTCCTCCAGTCCCATTATAACTGGCACCACAGACTTGGGGAAATGGGCCACTCAACCAATCAACACATCCAAGTCCTGGCTAGTGTCTGGTTTCCCTGTGTAGGGACTCCACTTCAGGCTCAACCTTCTGCACAGCGTTGGATTACTGTTGGATAGCTGTGGAAGTTGTTCCAGTGAGTGGCTATTATTCGTGACCATTTATTGCTTTCTAATTTAGGCTGTTGGCATAAGCCAACAGTGACCTTGCTGGTCGTGAAGCCTCATGCTAATCTCTTTGACTTTATCTATATCTAAAACTAATTGATGGTTATTACCTGAGATATTATTACCCTCTGGTTTCCCATCCTGAGTATGTTACAAGTGGTTCATCTGTGTTTTTCTTTATCTTTCACACACATATCTGAACAATTATAGCAGGCTAGATGTAGTGCTTTCAGGTAGTCCTCCCCCATGACACCTATCTGTGCTTCCTTGCTTTTCCAGTGCATACCAGAATCAGCTAATTGATCAGTTGCGTGGATAAAGTACAGGCCTCATTTTATCTGAACAATGCTTTCAGGTAGGTTTCACCGCGTGACACTACTTCACCTAAACCTGGGGAATCTGGGAACAATGTTCTGTTGGGTGCTCTGGCATGTTCTGACTTCATAGAATGACAAAATTCATGCATTTACCTCTCTCCCTTTTGCCACCCATAATGATTTCGTTTGGAAGAAACCTCAGAGAAAAGAGACAGAGGGGAGAATGCTAGGGCATTCTCCAAGCAAGTTGCTGGTGTTACCACTGTGAAGGAAAGGAAATTAGGGTGCTTTTTTGACCCCGACATGTAGCATGCAATCAATATGTTTACAAACTATATATTTTTTTTGTAAGCATAAATGTATTAAGCAAGGTGCATTTGTAGACATCTAAGACATATTGTTGCTTTTAGAAAATTTCGTCAATATGCAAATTGTGTCTAAGGTAGTTCTGGCAAAAATGAAAAGCTTTAACAAAATATCAAATTGTGCATTAAATGGTCTCAATTTATAAAATTTTGTAATGAAATTAATTTGGGTATTATAAAACATGTAAAAATAAACATTGTGGTACTATGATTAATAATAAAGTAGAAAATTATTGCAGTTATGGTCTACTGAATGATACACTCTATGGTTAATAATTTGGATTTATGGGGAACACATTTGGTTTTTATTTGCAGTATTAACAATCTCCTCCTTATGCTGTCAGACTTATGCAATTACTCGGTCATATGATAAGGAACTGGTACATGTGACTATTCATTCAACACCTGCTCGGGTTTTGGCTAACACATAGCCCATGCTAAGGCTCGATGTATGCTGGGAGCAGCACCGTTAGGTCCATGCAAGAGCAAAATGTAGGCAGGACATGATGGCCAGGAAGGGCTAAAGGTCATTATGCAGCCACTATCACCTGCAGCTTGCCGTCTCCTGCAGCCATCATCCTTTCATATTGATTGTCTGGCAGTTTCTTTAGTATCCACTAACTTATGGAAATGGTGTAGACGCAACTTCCAAGCTGCAAGGTATGAATACATCAGCTTAGCCAAAAAGCTTTTGAAGTGGATCCAACAGGACTGCTGAGGCTTTTGTGGTTCCCTGTGTGACACAGGGGACACCTGCACCCTGATGGAGGAGGAAGGATGAGCACTCTCACCCTCAGCTAGGTTACAATTTTGCTCATAGGTGTGCAAGTTAGTTACAAATTGCAAGTTACAAATTGCAAGTAGTGAATTCACAAATAGAGAACCTGTGAGCTAGAAACCTCATGAATTAAGTGATGAATTAGTGAATTCACATGTTAGACTAGACTGTATGAAGGGGATTGAGCTCTTTTTTGTCGTGTTTGTTTTCTTCCTAATGAGCTCATAAAGTAAAGTTTAATTGACAGAGTACGTTGTCCTGTAAATTTGAGAGCTCTAAACAGACCGTGACAGTGAAGACAATGAAACAGCAGGGGGGAAAAAGCTGTTAAAGTGCAGAATATAAATCATTGGCTTTTTTCAACATTAATTTGAAATAAAAAATACATGCAGTCTTTGCTTTAGCATTGATTTTTAGTTCCAATATCTGAGAAGTTAAATAGATTATACTTTCATTCATAGTCATGTTACAAAAGACTTCTCACAGGGAGGTGCATAGGATCCATCTTTTCATCTTTTATTATCTTTGACCCTTATTACAAAATAGGAAAGGAGTATGGATAACATCTGAATATTCCAAAAACTTGAATGTGTTACATTTTAAAAGCTGGGTAATCATAAGATAACAAATACATTAACAATATAACTTGTTTATAGCACTATATTTATTAGAATATTAATTAAATATTTGAAAGTTCTGTAATCCCCTAATTTATTATTACCTTCTAAGTGATTCTTATTAACCCTGTTACACAGACGTATGTAACATGTTCTTTTGAGATTCTCAATATTGTTACAAATCTCCCAAGAAGGAATCTTGTTATAGAGGTTCTAAAATGCCTTTGTCACAGCAATCTTCCCAGTGACAGATGATTTCAACCTTGGGAGTGTTAACCAATGTACACCTTTAGTTAATCTCTTTCTCTACCGCAGCAGTCTCATGATCTCTTCGAACAGTATGCTCATTGAAAAACACTCTAGGTATGAACTCATTCCACTGGATAAGTTATTTTATGTTTGGACCCTTAGGGTGTCACAAAGACATTATCCTCAAGGACAATACAGAATAGGGTACACTGTTCATACCTAAATCTGGTTCAGAATTTTATACTGAAGTGAGCTGTCATTTTAAAATGTTGCTTGCCAAAGCCTAGAGATTTCATGAAAAAACCCTGTTTTGACCCAGGTTTATAAAACCCTGATGGAATTTCAGAAGAGATCTTGCTTATATTTGATGAACTGCCAGGAACCTTCAGTCTTACTTGGTCTGGGGTTCAGGCCCTCTTCTCCCTGTGCCGCTCCTGAACAATGCTGGCACTCTCAGGGCTCCCACCCTGTAGGACCTAGGCTTCCTAGTAACATTGGTTGCCACTGAGTGTGAGGTTTTGGGATGACTACTGTGTGTGACCTGACTGTAACTTTTGAAAGTTAATGAAGCCATGTTAAATTATGACATTTGAAGCTCTAGGTTTAATTATTTAATTTCAGTCTTAGTTCATATGGGAATAATAGCATGTAAGACACTGGTTCGTAAGAGATGTTCTGTAACAGCAAATCTTTATGTGAAAAAAACTGCTCTCACAAAATCTTGTCAGCCTTGGTTACAAAAAAACCCCACAAACCCAACCCAAAACCAAAAACCAGAACATGGATACAGGTTTTACAGAATTTTATACATAGATTTGAACAAATTATTCTCAGGGTAAAACATAAGAAAGAACAAAGTGACATAAACTGGATTACACACAGTCACAGGTCTTCTGACCGTTCATAATTTAGAAGCAAAATGAAAAAAAGTCATGGAAATTCTTCATCCCAATTTTTGATGAAAATCTTGTGCTATGAATCTGATGTTACCTTTACCAGGCAATTTTGCAGGGAAGGGAATTTGGCTACATATATAGCTAATAGGTCTTTATTTAGAAGTGTAAGAGTAAAAGCAGAAAATTGAAGTCTTTATACGTATAGGAGGATGAAGCTTATCACAGCTGGTTTAGAATCCACATCAAAGTAAATTGCAAGGGGGTCTAGCGTATCTCACATGTGAAGGAGTTTGGGGAAGTGCCAAGGAAACACATTGAAGTGAGAATGAGTCTGGTTTAGTGTACACTTTAACACATTCTTCTCTTGGTTTTCACAATATTTTTCCAATCTTTCAGATTCTGAGCATATGTTTTATTCTAAATTTTTCTACTTTAGCCTAGTAAAATCTTGGCCTCAAGGGAGAAAATCTCACTGTCACCAAGGGGCAGGAGGATGGGAGGAGAACAGATGGAAGGAGAAGAGATGGAGGATTTAAATGTAATTCTGCCAGTTCAGTCATTATGTGTAAGTAGGGATGTGAAACTTGCATATTAGTTCACTCTGCATCTCAGGTGGTAGAAATGAACTGTGGGAAGACTGTGAAGGCTGATCCAATTTGTACTCTCCTTGATTTAAAAAAAAAAAATCATTTCTAAAATAACATCTCAAATCCCAGATGACTTCCCATTGTTTTCTAACCGCTTAGAACAGGGGAGAAAGGGGCATGACTGCCAAATCATCAGTGATTTTAAACAAGATTAATAGAATAGCTGAGACCTTGGAGGACAGAAGAGACATTGAAATAGGGGTTGGTAAGTAGATTGTGAAGCTTTGGACAGACTCTTTTGGAATATGTACATGACAAATAAATCAAAGAAGTGGGAAACTTTAGCAAGTACATGACAGCTGTCTGGATTATTTCCAGGCATCATACCTGAATATTGTTTCTTGTTCTTCACTTGTGTGACAACTGAAATTTCAAAAATTAAGGAACTTGATATAGAAGTTAATTTACTAACTAGCAAACATTGGGTTTTCTAATGAAAAATACATGAAGGATTTTGCAGGTGATAATTTTTACAAATCCCTTAATACCATGTTAAGACCTTAAGCAAATTTAGAGGAAATTGTGAGAAAACATATTCTGTCTGATTTTCTGCTTTCTGCATGCTACATTAAAGGACTATTTTCTGCATGTCTAGTATGCTGAGCAGGATCAGGACATATACACTTCTGGTGTGACCTTCCTTGAAATACTAGGCACATCAGTAACAAGTGGCAGAATGAAACCAAACCATGAGTGGGTAAAAAAAGCCTACTCCAAACAGTATAAATAAACCTGCGACTTCAAGGAAGGTCATGCCATGTTTATTTTATATATTAGCCTGTGAGATAACACTGGCCAAATCAGTGATAGAGGATGTGAGGGAGGAGTAATGTGCTACTGGTTCCTGTTTTATTTTGTAATCCCACAAAACTACTAGATGTTTTCATTCTCTGAATGCTTAGATTTTATGTTCTTAGAAAGACTAAAAGAAAATCTTACAGCTGAAAAATAAAATTATAATTAATAACAAGATATATGTGAAAATAAAACAGACATAGCACTTGATTTTGAGTTGATGACCATATCATGACTATCACAATATCCTATGAGGAAGAAATATTTCAAAGGGCTCCAAAGCGAGAAGAGGCAGGTTCTTCTCCTTTTCTTAGCTATCTGGAATCGTATTATTGTCTCTCTAAATTACAATAAGTATACTATTAAGACTGAACATTCAAGAGAGAAAAGGAGAAAGAGGTAGTGAAAGGAAGAGAGGTAAAAGATAGCAAAATCAACATCAGTAAGCCATTCTACATTACCCTGGTGCCCTTAATCAAATATCTATGAAACTTTATAAACTTACGAGTTTAAAGTACCTGTCATTCCGTGACATAAAATATCATCTGGTTTGGTTTCTCCTTCTAAATTGACTGATCATTTATAGAAGATGTCAGTCTGACATAATTCAAGACTGGGGTTATCTACTTCTCTATGGATCAGAAATAACAGTATTTTCTACGGCATGTGTCAAGCTTGGAATGAACACCTCTGACACCAAAACTAAAAAGAATGCAGATCTTCAGTCTGGCCTCTCAGGGTGCATGGCAAGTTAGTGACATTATGATTGCAGTCTTTGTGGTTTAGTTATGTTTGTACTGGCATCATCCTCAAACCAAACCCACTCATTTTACACAGGCAAGGTGATAACTATGACTAGATGCTATCATGGTGTTTCCAAGCACTAGCTTATTAGATCTGAACTGAAAACTCATGTGCAGTGTATTCCTTCATTCTGTATCATAGAACCTTATTTTCTGTGAAAAATCATTTAATCTCAAATACATAAGCAGATATTGTACACAGACAGACTCCTGCAGACTCAGAGAGGTATTTAAGAAGTTTCTGCTTGTTTCTCTTAGGAACCGCTCATCCAGTTGAAGGTACTGCCTGCTCAATTGTCTAGGAGGAACTAACTGTGTGGGTTTTCTTCAGTCCTGTTCAACAGAAAGTAAACAAGTTTAGTTTAAATTGGTAATGAAATTATTTTATTTTGCATAAGGGTCAATAAGAAACACTTGTCAGTGAATGTGATTGAAACTAATCCAATTTAATTTGACCATGTGTGTTACTTTGTCAATAAACATTCCTGCATTTTCTGAGTCACGCTAAGCAAGTAAGATAAATCACATTCTATTGCTATTTTTAATAAAGATATAAAAATGTCGCCTGAGTCATATCAGGCATAACACCTGTCATTCTCCCCCCATGGCTGAAAAGGACAGTGTTTTTTCCTACCAGGGTGATTGTGTGATTGCAATAATCACATAGCTTTAAGATTCCCCTTGTATTTCAAAATAAATGTTGGATAATTTATTATTCTAATTAGACAGCAGCGGCCTCTCTTCTAATGGTTCAATGTGTTATTTTAGCACTTTTGATGAGACGATATATGGTAATGATACCTGGGCAAGAAAAAATTGCTGTACCTAAAATATTTGCCTTCATTATTTTCCTCCCCTTAAACAGTCCTTAGACTTTGATTCTGCACAGTAATAAACAAGCCCTGTTCATTCCTGTGATAATAGTGAATAGGCAATATATTTTTCCAGTCTCTGCAGGAATACTAAGTTTTTATAAAAACGGAAGACCTTTGTGACCGCTACTGTCTTTATTGTCGTGGTAGAACATTGCCTGAAGAATTCTGGTTTGGCAACTGTGGCGGTGTGCTCCCCCTGCCCTGCATAAGCAATGACCACCAGTGGGGTTCGTCGTGGCTGCATCCAGGTCATGCTGGACTTTGGGAATGGATGGCAACATAGTACACAACGGCTGCCAGGGGCAGTGAGTCAAACGACTTCCTGATATGCCTGATATGATGACTGTAAGTCAATCATCTTACTCTATAGATAGTGGACAGCCCAGGGCCCATTGAGCTCTCCTGCATGGCAGCGGGCTGCATGCCAGGATCTCCCCTTGAGTAGGGACGCCTCTCAAGGTTACTCCTTGAGGTTGAGAGATTCCTTGCCACAACAGATCCTCAGTAAGCGACTAATAGCATGCTGAACTTTGAAATCTTAGCTAAGTGATATAAAGGATTGATTGTGCATATATCATCCTTTAGACATAAACCGTTGACCAAGTCTGGGACTAGGATTGGATCCAGCCACACCTAGACTCCTCTCTGAGAAGGAGTTTAGAAAGCAAGGGGGTCCTTTCTGAACCTCACGACTCATCGGGAGGGTCTCCCTGACAGTGTTGTCTGACCCTGTCCTCTATGCAGTAAATAATCAAGTGTACCTTGCCATCAAATCTTGTTAAACCACTGTCACATTTACCATTCAACTTTGTTAACTCACACTTTAACTCACTGTTTTCTATCAAAAAAGTGTATTGTTGCTTCTCTCTTATGAGTAAAGTGCAGTCTCACTCCATCCACGACAGCAACACAGTTTCTCCCGTCATGTATAACATGGCTACCTGATCTCAAAGTTTTGCTTTAAACTTATCATCTTGGGATTTTCAGGAATCTCATTAAGTTTTACCACACAAAAGAGAGAACCCAATGGTTGAGTACAGACAGTATCCTGTTTTACAGATTGGAAGTCAGGCATAATGAAAGTAAAAACATTATACGGTAGTATTCTGTCAGTGAGTGTCTTAAAGTAGGGCAGAAGCAAGTTTCCTACAAACATTTAAAAAATCAAGCTGTTTCTTATATGTAATATAGATTCAATATACAGTACTTCACTAATATAAAATGGCCTGACAGAAAGAAATGCAATGAAATATGAAAGATACCGTGCAGATACAGAACCTTTTCTAAAGGAAGAGTCACTGAGTCTCTGTAAAACTTCCCATAAAAATGATCTCATTACTCAGTTTAGCAACAGTTTCCAAGATCCTTCCCTTGAAAAATCACTTGAAATGTACCAATAACTGATGTCATTTTAAATTTGGAATTTTTAAGAACAGAATTTTAAATTCAATAAGTACCTATACTGATAGCCTGGAAAAAAATAAAAATATGCATGCAGTGCCTTAGAAGACAGATTCTCTGAGTTCTCAGTCAGTGTGCCTCACAATATGCAAGCAGATTCTTCCCTTGCTTTTAAAACATGTATGTGTTTTGCTGTTTTAACCAGGATTAGGGAAAAGTGGAATTCAAGGGCAGTATGAGTTGAGTACACACACTTGGTATATTTATTCTTAAAAAAAATTCTGCTCACCATCTCTCCCAACTGAAGATTGAAATAAATGTTAGGTCAAATTGTTTGACTTGCAAGACACATCAGGATTCTCAATGAACTTTTTCTTGTTGCCCAGTTTCTTGAATGGCAAAAGGAGATCTTTCTGTCCACCATTTCATAGCTTGTTCCTTAGGAATGATGGGTGGGACATAAGTTACATTAAGTTATAATATGTGTTTACAGGAAAAAAACTTGCTGCATTTATAAAGTATACCTGCATTTATTATCAGTGATCTTTTTATGCAACTGTTACTCCTAATGGATAATAAATTAGCCATAAATAGTCCCACTGATGTAAACTAAGGTAGATCTTCACAAAGATTTTTCATAGCGGTTTGTTGTTTTTTTTTTTCTTTTCTGCTGGTACAGTTTCTGTAAAGACACAACAGTTGAACTGTTCCTTCACATCAAGTAGTGATATATTTCAACAGTTTTCAATCAGAACAAGTCTAAAAAACAGCACTGAAGAAGTCCTTGCCAGTTCCTGTGCCTTAAATGTGACTAGTTAGAAGGTATGATTCTCTTACTACTAGTAGTGCAAGACACAAGTAATATCATGGAAGACTGCCCTCATTCTCAGTACAGAAGTGTATTATCAGTTCAGTTCATGCATTCAAAGAAAGGCGCAGCAAAAGTTCATTGAAGGAAACATCCTTAGGACATTCCAGGTTTCTGTGTATATTCAGATATCATGATGTAAGGTATATATATTCCTATATATTCTTAAAAGCCTAGCAGTGAAAAAATATTTGAAATGATTGCTAAGCTTGCTAAGGTAGTTACTCCAATCAGTGTGGAAATCGCAATTAAAGAAATGAAGTGAGCTTTTGTGACAGCTCAGGAGCTGAGCCAAACAGGGAGCAAGATGGAGAAGGAAGAAGTAGGCAGTGTGCTAGTGAAAGGGCTTCATTTAGAGGTGTTGATAAATTGTAGTTGATTAAATGAAGATTGAATGAAGGACTGAGACTACTGCTACAAGTGAGAGTTTGAAAACCTTCAAATTTGAGTTACAGATGAATATTCCTGCATATTCACATCTCACAGAAGATTTTAATAACAGTAACATAAGATCTGACTGTATATGAGATGGAGGACTGCTGAGATGCAATTGGAAATGGTGTTTGTTCCAGCTAAATGGTGGCAAGACTACTGCATTCATATGCAGCTACTAGAAGTTTGTAAATATGCTCCCTCAGCAAATTTCTAGATGATACTAAATTAAGAAAAAAATGAACGATAAAGTTTCAATCCAAAGAGACCTTGAGAAAACCATATATTGGGGCCAACAAAACTCTTATGAAATTGAATACAGAGATGTGTTAATCTGAGAAGTAGCAAGTCCACATATCAGTATAACCTGGCTACTGACTGGCTAGCCCTGCTAAACTATGTCTGGGAATTTCAGCATTGAATATGTGCCAGCAGTGTGCTCTCCGTGCAAACAAACAAAACCAGATAGCAGGCTACGTTAGGATGAGCATGGCCAGAAGTTTGAGGAAAGTTCTTCCTCTTTACTCAGTGCTTGCAAGGCTGCAGCAAAAATACTATGCCCAACTTAGGACCCCCCAGTTCAAGAGCGATGTTAAAAACAGTAGAGCAACCAAGGTGCCTGGGCATCTAAACTACTGGCCTCCAAACCTTTTTGATTCTGCACCTGTATCATTAAAAATTTTTGAGCATGCACCCCCAATATAGGTATATTTACTATTTATAATTTATATGTATATACTACTGAACTGATATATTATGTACATTATAAAACCTACACAAAAATGCAAATGAAAAAAGGATGAGACAAAGGTGAAATAAACATTTTAAAAGTATTATTTTATTTTATTTTACTTTATTAACAATAGTACAAAAAATAATTTCTTCCTATACCTAATGGATTGTCTAGCACACCCACGCACTGACCTAGAGTGCAGAAGGAGAGGATGAGGGACCTTGGCTTGTTTACTTCAATGAAGAGGAGACCAAGGGAAGCATTTTATTGATAGCCTTTGCTTACTTGCAGAAGGGTTACAGGGCTGAGGAAACAAACTGTTCTCCACAGGGGCAGATGGTATAATAAAGGGCAGTTCCACAATTTCTAGCCGGGGAGAGCCAGCCTAGTTGTTAGAAAGCAATTCTTCATCATGGGATCTGTGCAGGACTGGCATGGGTCTCCAGAGAGGTTGTTTAAACTCCACACCTCAAAGCTGTCACGATTCGGCCAGGAAAAAAAAAAAGATTTTGACATGACCTAATATTGGGGAGAGCCCTGCTTCAGGTTGGGCTAGATGATCTTCAGAAGTGTCTTTAAACTAACATTTCTATGATTCAGTGCTTTTAATTTTAAAGAAAAAAAAGTGACATAAAGCTTAATGAATATGTAGAACTACTGTCTAGTTTGGTTGACCAGTATGTGTGGCTGCCTCATAGAAGAATGATTTTGCTGGCTTTGACCAAAAGTCCATATCTAGCTCTTTCCAGCAATGTCCAGTAGCAGGTATCTCAGATATCTAGAGAAGAACTAGGAACAGGGGAAGAAAGTAGTCACAATTTTCTTAATGAAGTCTTCAGTGATTTGTGCTGTGGTTTAACCTCAGCTGGCAACTGAACACCACACAGCCGCTTGCTCACTCTCTCCACCCCTGGTGAGATGGGGGAGAGAATCAGAAGAGTAAAAGTGAGAAAACTCATGGGTTGAGATAAGAACAGTTTAATAACTAAAATATACTACTACTACTACCACCACCACCACCACTACTACTACTACTACCACTACTACTACTACTACTATACAAAGCTGTTGCTGGAGACTACAAACATCCCAAAGACTTTACAGACTAGCAGATAGGAAAGAGCTGATGAATAAGACATCGGTAAGCCAAGGTAACTTATATAACAAGATGTATTCAATTCCTAGAGGATAAGGACTGGGAAGTAGCAACAACTAAAACATCAGTGTGTTATCAACTTTGTTCTCATCCTAAATCCAAAACACAGCACTGTACCAGCTACTGGGAAAAAAATTAACTCTATCCCTGCCAAAACGAGGGCAATACCCACCCCTTATTTTATACCATCTATGTTATGCCCAGGTCCCACACTTTCCAATACATTCCCATTAATCACCACCACTTTT
>NW_008825265.1:1346567-1361059 GCF_000699105.1 Pygoscelis adeliae
TCCCCCCCGCCCCCCCCGGCTCCTTCCCCGCCGGGCGCCTTCCCAGCCACTCTTCCCCAAGCCTGTAGCGCTGCATGGGGTTGTAGTGACCCAAATGCAGGACCCGGCACTTGGTCTTGTTGAATCTCATACAGTTGGCCTCGGCCCATCGATCCAGCCTGTCCAGGTCCCTCTGCAGAGCCTTCCTACCCTCGAGCAGATCAACACTGCCGCCCAACTTGGTGTCGTCTGCAAACTTACTGAGGGTGCACTTGATCCCTTTGTCCAGATCATTGAGATATTGAACAAGACCGGCCCCAAAACTGAGCCCTGGAGAACACCACGTGTGACTGGCTGCCAACTGGAATCAACTCCATTCACCACAACTCTCTGGGCCTGGCCATGCAGCCACTTTTTTACCCAGCGAAGAGTACGCCTGTCCAAACTGTGAGCTGCCAGCTTCTCTAGGAGAATGCTATGGGAAACGGTGTCAAAGGCTTTACTAAAGTCTAGGCAGACAACATCCACAGCCTTTCCCTCATCCACTAAGCAGTTCACCTGGTCATAGAAGGAGATCAGGTTAGTGAAGCAGGACCTGCCCTTCATAAACCCATGCTGGCTGGCCCTAATTGCCTGGTTGTCCTGTGTGTGCTGTGTGATGGCACTCAAGATGATCTGCTCCATAACCTTCCCTGGCACTGAGGTCAGACTGACAGGCCTGTAGTTCCCCAGATCCCCCTTCCAACCCTTCTTGTAGATGGGCGCCACATTGGCAAGCCTCCAGTCATCTGGGACCTCCCCCGTTAACCAGGACCGCTGATAAATGATGGAGAGCGGCTTTTCTTGCTCCTCCCCCCCCCCCCCTCGGGTGGATCCCATCTGGCCCCATAGACTTGTGAGCATCCAGATGACGTAGCAGGTCATTGAGTGCTTCCTCTTGGATTATGGGGGGTTCATCCTGGTCGCCATCCCTGTCTTCCAGCTCAGGGGGCTGAGTACCCTGAGGATAACTGGTCTGCCTATTAAAGACTGAGGCAAAGAAGGCATTAAGTACCTCAGCCTTTTCCTCATCCTCGGTTACAATGTCACATCCAATGTGACACTGGATCCCCACACCCAATAAAGGATGGAGATTCTCCTTGGCTCTCTAAGGAGAGATAAGAACAGTTTAATAATTAACATTAATTAATACCAGCTACTAGGAAGAAAATTAACCCTATTCCAGCTGAAACCAGGACAATTTGTGACTTGGAGACTTTCTGAACTAAAAGTGTTAATCTGGGTGCTTTATAATCCCTGCCTATCTATAAATCTATGGAAATTTGCTATGCTTGTTCATAGTTTATCATTTACAAGGCCTTTTTATAACAATCCCTCCTAACAAATAAAGGGGAGTGTATATTTTTTATGCAAACAAAATCCCATTAGCTGTTAACATTTTTTTTTTATTATTTGTTCTACCAGAAGAGGAATCTGAATTAGGTATTAAGAGACTGTTTTTTAATCCTATGCTACTTTATTCTTTTCTGAATATTGATATATACTATTTTATAAGGATAGAGGAGTATCTAGGGCTTACCATAAGTATCTGCTGGCAGCTATGCAGGAGTACCAGTTGCTAAATATGCAAACTGTTCTTTTATAACTTGGAACAATTTTCTTGGTGAGGGAATGGGAAGCTATGGTCACATACTTTTTGCGTATATAGGTATGGCTGTATGAACATTTCCCGCAAAGAGGAAAGAAGAAAAGTTATACCCTTTTGTTGATAGGATATCAGAAAGTTATGTAATGCTGAGATTTGAAAAGAAATTATGAAAAAAAGAGGATCAAAATGCCATTTCCATTTCTGTGAGTGATTCCACTTTGTCTGCTTTAAAACTACATGGAAAGCAATATTAAAATTTCCATGAAATAGATTTTTGCTCATAAATTTTAGTTTTAAAGATGTTTTTTAACATTTCATTTAGAGTATTATCTGTAGGTTTATAATCTACATTTTGTATTAGCCTTTTCTTTGACAGTAAATACTATGATATATACCTGATAAAATTTCCTTTCTGTTCTTGTCTGTAGCTAATTGTAGTTATTACTGTATTTGATATCTTTTTACATACTGAAGTTCTCAGAAACCTTAAGTCCTCATTCCATAGCCTTTTATACATTGAAATACAGCTACTGATAAAGATTATAAATAGAGATCCTGTTTCCTTCATCTGAAGGACTGTGAAATACTTAGATTTAAATACATGTGTAGTATAAGAAATATACTTCATACACTTCAAAATGAAGTAAAATGCAAAGATCAACGTAGTATTCCTAAGCTCTGCATTTGCATTGCTCAGAGGAAGGATTATATTTTCTCTAATACATTTTACGGAGTAAATGTAAATATACTCAAAATATTAGCCTAAAAAATCAGAAATACTTATATTTGCTATTGTGAGATAACTTTTGAAATCCAATTGTGAAAGTAGAAATGCTGAATTCCGAGCATGAAAAATTTACAAGGAAATTGGACACTGGAAAACATGCCACATGTATCTTTAATAAAAAGTTAACTAAAAGATTGAACGTTAACTAAAAGATTAATTCATTTAGGCAGTTATACAAATTTGCCAGATTGTGACAGTGACTTCTGTAGACCAGATTCATCAGGCACCTCTGAGAGTTTATTACAAATATGTGTGTATTCTTGTGTCTATAACAGTTGGGCACAGTACTCTGATAGCATGCAAAAAAATTAGTGAAAATATCAAACGAAAAACACTCAGGATATGCAGGGTGAGTACAAAGCCTAAATGGAATAAACAGACAAAAATTTCCTACTGAAGAGATTGATGTGAGTATACTCCTAGGTTTCCTTCTTTTTTTTTTTTTTTTTTTTCTTATTTGATGGCAGAAGTCATTTTTGTCAGTTCCCAAGCAGGTCATATCTTTCCACTAAGAAAATGCTGCCCTTAAAACAAGACTTAAGGGAAGGAGTGACCCAGCCTATGATGTAAAATTAGGGGAGAAAAACCCATACATTGCTACAGAAAAAATGTGGAACAGGTAATCAGTATTTAAATCAAATTTTCTATGCTCACTCAATCAGCCCATGGTTCAGTGCATTTGCAGTTTATACAGACAGGCTCCACCTGCATTGCAGTTCTTCTTAAAAAAAGTACCAATCAGCTAAGATTTTACCATTTCTAAGCATATGTTTACTATATGAACTGGTCTGAATTCTGCTTTTCCAGCGGCAATTGCTTTTTTCAGTTGTGTAATGTGACATATGCATCTTAAGATGAATGGTTCAGATAGATATTGTTTAGTTTATTTACTCATGGCAATCTACTGAACATTAGTGTTATTCTGTGGGGCCTTTGGGTGCCAACAGTTAGCTAAACTGTCCTGTTAGCTATTGGGAGAGAAAGAAAAGGGACAGCAACCACCTGTCAATATAGTAAATTAGGTGTGTGCTCTTCTGTGTGTCATAACAATCGTCCAGGCAGGCAACAGAAAGTAAAGCAGGCTGTGGTTTCAGGGACAGGGTCTGTCAAATTTAAATTCTTCCCGCCTCTTCTCCAGAAAGGATCTAGGACATCTGGAGACATTTTTATCACCTGCAAAAGTTCTTGTTAATTGAGTTCCAAACTATTTTGCTGGTGTTGCAAAAGAAGAGGGAAAGATGAACTGGGCAAGGTCTGCTTTTCACATGGTTAACACGAATCTGGAAGCAAAAAGCATAGTGATAGACTGCTGTTTGTAGTCAACTTATTCCATGACACAGGAGTATGAATGTGCTCAGATTGTTAACAAAAACTTCACATGTATGAATCAGGTGGAGAAAATGCTAAGAACTAGTATTTGAAATATCTGTTGTATTTGTCCTGAGTCAGCTTACCTTGTTGACAGAAAACCAGCTATAGAAGGGAAATATGAAAACACTGACCCAGGAAAAAATAAGTAGATAAGAGCATCTGGTTGTTGAAACCTTATTTTGCAGGATGTGTGGAAAATTTTGCTTTTTCCTGAATATTTTTGCAGCAGTTTAAAGGACAAAGCAGTATTAACTGATAGATTGTTACAGATGTTTGAAACTACAAGCACGAGAAATGAAAATAACTTAAGTCTTTTAGGCTTATTCTACTCTATTCCTTCCTCTCTCATGGTTGGCTTTGTTTTTCTCCTTATCTGAGCCAGATGTCTCCAAACCCCAACTTTCTTAGCTTAGGATATAGCAGCAAGCTTTTACAGTTTTTTTGGTTTTTGGAGGGAGGGTTGGTTGTCGCTTTTTTTCTGTTGAGTATCAGTTGGCCTGGATGACTTGTATTTTTACTTTTGTGTATGTGTATGTATATGCCTTGTGTTTTCCAGACTCACTCTGAACCAAAGGTTCCCTGCTGGAGGTTAGTGGAAGAAGCCTCCCTTCATCCACATTTCTCTGCTACCTCTGCTGCACTCTGAACCTGTGCTACTTGAGGACCTGAGTGATTGCCATCTCACGCTAGTATGTTGAACAAAGCCCAGGAGTCTCCACCATGCCACATATACCTGCAATCTACTGTATCAGCACTTATGCACAGGACATGGCACCCTGCTCTGTGGCATGGTAGGCTGTTAGGCACATGTAATTTTTGACAGATGCTGCTTTATCTGCTGCAGTTGCTGTGGGAGAATGTCTTCCTGTTGCAGTCACAGATTCATACCACCCTCTCTTCCTGGGTCTGTCTATGGTTAGCAAGATTCTGACCCCAAGACATGTACATGTCATCCCCTTCACCCTCTCCTATTTGCAACAGAGCAGTTTTCACCCGCCGGAGTCTGACTTCAGGCCTGATCTCACTCCCACGCTCGACCCTCCCTGACTTGGGATCTCCTGAACAGATATCTGAGGTGGCAGTGCCTCACATGGCATATGATGAATCTGAAAAGAGAGCCTAGAATTGTTGGCTTGGCACTCTTAAGTTGAGAGGGTCCATCAAGGACTTATGTCTTCCCTTCTCAACATATTCTTGCTGATGTAGACAGCACTGCTGAACAGCAGTAGAGCAGTGGGTCAGGTTGCATACCTCCATGTGGAGGTACTGTGGTGGAGTGTTAATATACATCATACCTCCCTCCAGGCTTCTTCCTACTTGATAATAGTGAGAGACTCTTGGCCTATGCCAAATCTTAACTTTTGCCCAGTTCTATACAAGAATCCACAAGGACTCAATCCTTGGGTGTCTTCTCTTTGACTCTTACAAAGAAATAATGAACCCCTTAACTATGATGTTTTAGACATCTCAATCAGCCCAGACAATTGAACCTTTGGGGCATGCCAAATAGGTATGACATTATCTGTACGGCCTACTGTGGATATTCCCTGGTCTGGGTTAATCCTCAAACCTTTCTGTGCATTGTGTGGGAGAGTGCTATTAGGTGGGAACAGGCTAAAACTGTACTAAGAACCATGTTGACAGTCAGAATGGGTAGTAGTTGAGCATCAGTACACAGGCCCACTCTTTGGCATTGTTTAATTTACTAATGTGGACTTAGCTGATGGGGAAAAACTTCTCAGTAAGGACAACCTGAAAACTTCTATTTAAAAATCACCAGCCTGGAACTTTTTCTCCAGAAATAACAACTTGGCAGTCTCTCTAATTATAGCCTGCTTTGCTTTTGCTGAACCATCTGTCTGAGGAACTGTGGTAATATCTGGCTTTCAGTTGCATTTGATCTCAGTTTTATATGGGTCCTGAGTATAGTTTGAGAAATATAATCAAACTGCTATTAATGATGGACAAGGTGTAATAAAATACTTTGCTCCTATCAGTTGCCTATATTAGCATTGATCCCAAAATGACACTGGAATACCTTTAGAGCAAATAAAATATAAACACAGTCTTTGAGTGCTTTCATTCTGAAAGCTTCAAGAAGTTGAAAAAGTGCTCTTTTGTTTAACTGTTCATCTAATGAAATGTTCATCTTCTATCTTTTATTCATTTGCTTTTATTCGTTTGATGAGGAGAATTGCAGAACCATTTGTGTATAAGTGCTATTCATTTCAATTTTAAACATGTCTCCTCAAGCAAACACAAGAAAGTGTCCACTGGGTAACATGTAGATGTGATTGCTGTGGGAGTTCTTTGTCTTTATAATTTTTTTTTTAAAAGACAGAACTGCTATTTGGCTGACATGAATTAAATGATACAAATTTTATGAAACGGCATACACTGAAGTGTGTGCTGAATTAAAGTAGTCTGTCCTGCTTATTAGTGGGTTGCACTATTATGCAATTTTATATAGGGGAAAGTAAAGACTTGCTAGGCCGAGTTCCTTGTTCTAACCTCTCCCACCCACTCTAGAACAAATGCAGGGTACAGACTTCAGCAGTTTGATATAAGTGAGTCTCATCGGAGCCAAAGGAAAACAGAAGCATGCAGAAAAAATAGCAATAAGGTGCCTCATATATAAATGGTAATAAAAAACCTACCTGCATTAAATAAGTGAGAGCCTGTTAATATGAGATTTGAAGTGTGTCCTATAAAACATTCCAAGCATGTTACAAGGTAGCAGTCCATTTTGTGAGTGTGTTTTTTACTTATATATTGCTATGAAGTTAAGTATCTGTTGACAGTAGGCTTCTCTGATCCTGTTTCTAGGGAGTTTAATTATAATCCGTTACTGGAATTTGTCACAGCTGTCTTGCTTCTTCATCCACAAATCATCATAGTTCTCTGTTCTTAAGCTATAAAGAAAGTGTTCTTTCAGTGTGACCTCTTCCTGGTTTTTATTCCCTTTGTGAACTCTTCAAACTAGGAACAATAAATTTGACTGTGTGCATCAAAACGTTTTGTAGTGAACCAAGAGAATGAAATTGGAAAAATAGCATTTTGGAGGCTAATATCCTTTTGGAACATTTACTTAGGATGAGACGACTACTTCCCAGATCACATAACTTTAAGCCAGGTGGACATGCTCTTTGCAGGATAGCTATGTGCACAGGTAGAGCCTGACTGTCCCTTTTACTTAGGATAGTGCACAGTGGAAAAATTTCCACTCTTCTGGAAGTTATACTATTGTAAATGAAAGGAGAAACAAGCCCTGTGTCCTCTTCTAGTGCTGTCAAAATGTATACAGTATGGCCAAGAGTGATTGTTGAAAGACTTTCTAATGAATGGTTGCACGGGAAACGGTCTGATGGTTCCCTGAGCTCCTTCCAGGAACATCCAGGTTTTCATCAGCTTTTATAATCTCAAACTAATGGAATTGTACCAAGTATACTTAGTCTGGGGAAAATTACTGAGGACATAAAAACTGGAGTAATATAACTTACAAAGAAGCTATGAATACATGTATATATTTAAGTTCAGGTAACATAATTAAATGGTACATGTGTATCTATAAATAAAAGGAATTTCCAAAGCAATTGCACAAGGAATTAAGCATCAGATTTCCATTCATTTTTGAATCATCACTGGGTGTTCAATATCTGTCCTCTTTCGGGCAATTAACTCTAATTCTCTATTGTACTCCAACAAATTTGCACCATGTGGTATTTCAGCAGAGAGACTGCAGGATCAGCACATTAATGCTGAGGACAAGCTTAACAGGGCTGGGGGATGGATGAGTGGTCCAGAGAATATCGTCCTGAAGTTCTGCTTCATCAGTCACAAAAAAATTATTGCTCTCAGAAACTGAAGATAGTCTGAGTGGTGATTTTGTTCCCATTTCATATTACTCAAAACTCTTTGTTTCACAAAAAGGGGAAAAAAAACAGCCTAAGCATTTTGCAAGAGCTGGCTTTTACAAGGCTGTTGCACTTCCCCCATTCATAGAAGCAGGAGCATCTGACTAAGCATTGGGGCAGCACAGGCCAGGGTCAGAAACTTCAGGTGTGAACAATAATTATTTCTAAGTCAATCAGAAAGTTTGTGTACATTTCAGGCAAGGTTTGAAGATTCAGTTTAAGTGCATTGTTTTCAAGTAAAGATGATAGCTGGTTTATATTTCTATTTATTTTTCAGGTTGCTTTTTTAAATGTTATTTTACATTGACAGCCTATGTTTCCCCTTTACAGTAGTATCTACATGACAACTTAAGAATGTAAATATTATTTACTATTACTTTTTGAAATTCTTCAGAGCAAGAGACCTCAAAATCATTTGAGTTGACCTTTGAATTTTAAGTGTAACCATAAATATCTATTTTACTTCCATCTGCCGTTAGGCTAACTGTAGGAAAATGTTCTAACCAAGAGACACAAAATCCCACAAGGTTTTAACTTACTTGTGAATAATTTTTATTTGTTGTCTCTTGATAATGAGTGAAAGATAAGCAAAGAATCAGTTTCTGAACTGAATGTAACATCTGGTTTTTGGTTTTTTGTTTTGTTTTGGTTTTTTTCCATTTACTGCATTAGTTAGACAGCAGGAAACTGTATTTATTTAACCTGTTTAGATACTTGCATCATATATTGTTCTAATTTACAAAAGGATACTGAGTATAAGATCTTGTGAAAGATAAATTGCATCGAAGAATGGGAAGTAGTTATGAAAGGGAAAAGAGGGAGTTTTACACCTCCCTGAAAAAAAAGGTTGCTTTTTAAGGGGGTGAAATGCAAGTGAGGACTCCTAATATAACAAATGTATAAGTAAATATGACAGATAAACAATTCAATTAAAAGGAGGAAAAACATTCTCTACCTAAGGGGAAAAAAAAAAAAAATAAAAAAAGGGATTTTTGTAGTGAATGATTAGCAGTGTAAACCCTCTGAAAGATCTGCAGTGGAGATTAGTCCCAACTTCCACAAAGTGAAGATGCCTACACAGAGGCAGAAACCATGATTGTCACCTTTTCAGGAAGGGAAGAGGCATCTCTGTGGTAACTTCAGTTAAGCTGTGGGGGTTGTTTTGTTTCTTTGCTTAAGATTTTTACAAATATTTTGAACTATGTTGTGTGGTTTGGATATTACAGGTAAATGCTTGTTATGTGCCATCTTAACCCGGGATTATGTGTAATTAAAGTAACTGGATTACAGAAGGGCTCTTATCATTCAAAGATTTGATGATTTCAAAAAGTAGGACCTGCAACAATAGAGTGCATTTCCATTTGAATACAAGCCAGAGATATATCATCACAAAGGCCTGAAATATCAAGTAACCTCCAGGCAACTGTTGGTGACCTTGAAGGCTTCTGATACTCAATAATAGCATTGGGTAAACACTTGAACCCCCAAGATTGCAAGAAGAGAGTCCCAGAAGTGTACTCCCACGTATGAGAATTAGTTCTAAAACTTTTTTAAAAATGCAGTAATACAAATAGTCCACGGTTCCTGGGAATTTCTAATTTGAAAAGTTCAAAAGGCCTTATGGTTTTATGGTCATTTATGTTGCCATGGACATCAATAGCATACTTTAAAAAAATCACAGTTTGCGAAGAGCTGTGGATAGTAGCTAAATCCACACAGAATATTTTGCTGAAGTAGTGTTCCATGCCGGATTTAAAGGAAATCCATGGATGTTTCTAATCTCTCCTTCCCCCTGTGAACTTTGGCAAGACACAAAGATAATCTTGAAGGCAATATTAGCTAGTGTCGTTGCAGTCCTTCAATATTAACAGGAATGCCAGATGGGAGAGACATGTCAGAAGCTGTTGTTGGGTACATAAACTGGTAATGAATCAGAGCATTGTAAAGCACAGATGGCACAGAAGAGAGCAGAGTAAGCAAAGCTTCTTGCAAAATTGCTGTGAGATCCACGACTCATTCTCTGCTTGTGTCCCAGTTGTCCTTCCCATTTGTAATCACAGTGAGTGTCCCTAAGGTCCAGTTCTCAAAGCAACAATTTGGTTCCAAGCCTATAAAGCAAGGACAAATTAAAAAAAAAGCATAACAAATCAAAACTAAGAAGGTAGAGTGACCATAGAATCCATCAGACTTTTAGAGGTTAATCAGCTATAGCATTTATAGCTCAGCTTGAGTAACATGAAACAGGATCTCTCTTCTTTATAGTGCTAACTCATCTACCATTCTGTACTCATGAAAGTTCATAGCCTGTTTAAATGCTTCTGTAAGCAACTATCTGGAAAGAGCAATTTGCAGATGCAGTCTGCAAATATGGAAAAAGGCTGAATTGTGTAGCTGTGATTCAATCACACTCCTTCTGGTATATTCCAGAATACTTTGGCTGATGTGAGACAAGAGTAACCTACCACAAACCAGCCTTAAATTTAAAGGAAATGGTTGTTCACAATACAGAGAAAGTAATTTTCTCAGTTATATTCTTTAGGTGGCATCTTTGGATGCTGTTTACATTTTTAACTCTTTTAAACATTGTTTTTCAAAGTACTAATATGATACCAAGGTGACTCAGACTTCATTTGAGCTACACTTTTACCCATTCCTGGTTCTGTTCTCAAACTTCATTATATTACTGGATGACAAGGACACAGAGGTAATATACTTATTGAGAAAGGGGAAAAGTTGCCTTTCTCTTTTATTACTTACTGAATTTTAGATTGCTTGTATAACAGTATGCAAAGACAAAATCAAACTAGCATCACACAACCTTCACTATTTTTATTTTCTGTGCATGGAATCCATGAAATCTCATATTTCCTTTTATTAAAGATGCATATCTTTCCAGCCTTGAACAAGAAATTGCTGAAACAAAGAGATCAACTTTTAGTGAAGTACAGATACTGGGCTTAGAATACACCTGTGTTGCTTGCACAGTACTAGTATTAATAAATGCATAAACAGGAATAACAGGAAGCAGGGTTGGTAGTTATTGAAGTTGAGCCAAACTTTCAATTATTTAAGTGATGAGTTTAACACTTTGAGTTTTGATCTGCAGCTGAAACTCAAAGCCTTCAAAGAATTGCTATCCATTCACAAGATGTTTCTTATGGAAATCTTGTGAGAAGAAACAGTACTCTGCAAACATGCAGTCATGTGAGTTCAGTGACTGCAATGTCCCTAATCCTCTGTGGGGTATATATGCCAATTGGGAATCCTACCCCTGCTTCTGGTTCTTAAATACCTTGATGTTTAACAGAGCATGTGGCACAATCTAAGATGTTAAGATTAGAGAATTCCAAAATTCCTTCCATTTAGCCTGCATCATGGTTTCAGATTGTCAAAATCCCTATTAAAAAAAAAACAACCACAATATTAGCAACCATATGTTTCCATTCTAATTGAATTTTGCTTGCAGCAATCTAGTGTGAAGGAATCAAAAAATAGTGATCTAGTGTTATTCCAAACACACAATCCTTTCTCCTCCCAGCAAATAGATCAATTCCATACTTCCTGGAGAAAAGTGTTCATGAAGAAAATCTACGTGACCATAGAAAGCAAAGCTTGGCTGCTCTTTTCACAATAGTAATTCTCATTAAGGGTTTTAGTAGGCATTTAAAACATTTTAATTAGAGTTGTTAAAGATGCCCTTCTGAATATTCAGCAGTTAATAGGAAGAGACTTGCTAACCCAGAGTATAATAGCAAGTAATATGAAGATGCTGGTGACATAAGTTAATTGCTTTATCACCATGATATAATATGCATTATTTATCAATGACAACAGAATATCTCCATTAGAAACAACTATAATTATTTAGTAACATGTTAATGCTGCTGCATTATCTCTTGGTAACTATGCAGTAAACCAGTGAATTCATGTCCTCGTTATATTCAAGTATCTCAGTTAGTATGTAGATATTTTCCAACATTTTCAGTGTTCTTTGTGAGAATATTTTTACGGACACTTTCTTTCGGACAGTACAAATAAATCTTTTTACTAATGTATATCAGCTATACATGCATTTGAGAACTATTTTATATTCAGTACTGCTGGTGTTCTGAATTCTTTTTGATTATTTTAAAATATTAATGCAGTACTGCACTAACTGTAATGTGCAATATTGAAAGATATACTGAGCTCTAGAGAGATTTGTAAACCAGGTTAACATGAATTTTGCTTTACTGGGAACTTTTTTATACATTTAGTATTTAAATGGAGAAGTTTGTTATTCCATGGTATTAACAACAGCATCCCAAACAAGCAATACATTTTTTGACTCTGCAAGGTCATACTCATTATAAGGAATTGATTTATTGTCTTTCTACATGATAGAATGACATATTACAAGTAAACCATCAGATCTCATTAAAGTTAATTCTTGAGTGTTTAAATACACACACCTGTATTATCTCTACGTTTAACAAAGTTTCTATTACTATTTGCTTTTGGTAAAAGTGCTAGAACCTGTATGAAACTTATACTGCAGGTCACTGCACTATAAAGCAATGCTTTGACATGGAATCATAACCAAATATATTATAAATCATGTTTCTACTGTTCATCTTTATTTCTATCACCAAATGTAGTATACAGCAATTGCCCAGAATTATAGATTAGTCAGCCATATAGCTGGCATCATTAGACATATTACAGTATAATGTACAGAAAAGCAACCTCAGCTCTCAACACCAATTTCTCTGCATAATTGCTTTAATAAATCGGTTCTATTTATGGCACATTTTGTATTAATGTAAAAAAATTAACACAAGAAAAAGCACTGCAATGAACAAAAAACCCAGATGGTGCTGTGTACAATAGGGCTTTATTTAGCAAAATAAAACATGTCATTGGGCAATTTCAAGGTAAAATGCGTAATTTACTGAATGTTCTTATACAGAGTTAGTAGCAAGACTTTATTCCACTACTGAGTAAAATGGGTAAATAATCTCAACTTTGTAGATCAGCAAATAATAAAATATAACTACACCTGAGGTGGCATTTATATCCACTAGCTGTGCTTGTGCAATGTTTCTATGGAAGGTTATATGTCAGTTCTTGCCATTAGTTAATGTCCAATAACAATGGATTTTGAAAATATAATCTTACTTCCCTTTATGGAAAAAACTGAACTGACTAATTCTTGAATTTCCTGAAATTGTGTAGCATAGCAGCTATTGCATTTTTATCTATAGAGCACTCATTGAGACTCCTTGTAGATGTGATTCATACCATAGAGGAGAAACTACCCATGTTGTTAGATTAGAAAGTATTTGGGCACTTCAAAAGCCACAGGATTCCTATAATGGTGACCAAACAGTTTTGTACTCTTAGTATCTTTTCAGTGTTTTGGACAAGTCTTCCATTCCTAGTACACAAAAAATGTGTTGAGTATGTAATTTTAAGATGTAGAAGTCACCACATTTTCATCTTCTTGGTATGTGTTAGTGAAAATTAATGCATACCACAGTGACTCAAAAGGATATTTTCTGATGGAAGGAAATAAATATCAAATTCAAGAGAGTTCAGCCTAAAACTCCTAACACAATTCAATTTGAGATTTGAGACAAGCACTTTTGGGTTCCATTGAACGCACACAAAATTATAACACTCTGTGTCCCTATGTAAGGAGGAAATAGTTTCTGTAAGAACCCTAAAATCCATTGGGAGTTATGTGCATCTGATTTAATGGTATTATTTGTGTCTCTTTCACTAGAATGACCACTGTACACTTAATATCATAATGCAGCACAATTTTCCTGTCAGGTTATATAACCAAACTCTATTCACATTTACTTGCTGTTACTTCTTTCATAAGTGTTATCTGCGCCTCTCCGATATGTGCAGAAAAGATTCCAATTACCTGTTTCTAGAAGATGTTTTAATTTATTTTAAAAGTGGGAAGCTACTTGGAATGTGTTACTATAATAATATCTCTTTGGTAGCAACTGAAACTGATTCCTGGAGTGGTTGATGTCAGAAGGGACCTCTGTTGAAGAGCTCATTTTGTCCAATGCCCCTGCTCAAGCAGGCTCACATAACATGTTGCTCAGGACCATTTCCAGACAGCTTTTGAAGACTTCCAAGGGTGGAGATCTTTGCTGGTTGCCACTTGAAAGATCGTAGTTCCATCTAATTTGCACCCTCTTTTTTCATATTTATGTACATGGATGATATCCATGATGAGTCTTCTCTTCTCTAGGATAAACAGTCCACAGCTCTCTCGAAATTTACTCATATATGAGATACCTCAGGACCATCATCACCTAAGCAGCCCTGGGCTGAATTTGTTCTAGTATCATCATCTCTCTCTAGTCCTGGGGAGCCCAGCAGTGAGCATAGAAACAGATAGCATGTCCCTAGAAGAGCAGAGCAAGCCCCTCCTGCCTGCCCACAACAGCCATGGGGCCTTGGGCTGGAGGTGTGGGGCTGCTGTTACAGAGAAGTGTCAGAGAAAGGCTGAGACTGGTGTGACTGGAGAACAACCAGGGATGTCTGGGTGTGGAGGCACCAACAGGAGGACCCATCAGGGCTGGGGGTGTCAGCATGGCCTGTGTCTGTAGCAGGTGGATGATGCAAAGGTGTTTAGGACCTGCAGCCTGGCAGCTGGTCAAAGGGCTTGGACAGCCCCGCACTGGCGCTCAGAAGTGGGAGGATGGGAGAGCATAAGGGACACGTTGTCTGTTGCAGCACTTCAGGTGAAATGAAATTATCATACTTTGCACTTCCCCTTGTTGAACTTCTT
>NW_008825266.1:0-239 GCF_000699105.1 Pygoscelis adeliae
GGGGTCTCACAAGAGCAGAGTAGAGGGGGGATCACCTTCCTCGACCTGCTAGCCACACTTTTGATGCAGCCCTAGCAACAGTTGGTTTTCTGGGCTGCAAGCGCACATTGCTGGCTAATGTCTAACTTTTCATCCACTAGCATCACCAAGTCCTTCTCCACAGAGCTGCTCTCAATCCATACATACTCCAGTCTGTATTGATATTTGGAATTGCCCCAACCCAGGTGCAAGACCTTGCA
>NW_008825267.1:0-530 GCF_000699105.1 Pygoscelis adeliae
CTGCCGTCCCCGCAGCCGTCCGCAACGACCGGAACAAGAAGAAGAAGGACGTGCCCAAGCCGGAGTGTTCGGAGAGCTACATCATCACGCCCGAGGTGGAGGAGCTCATCGAGAAGGTGCGCAAGGCCCACCAGGAGACCTTCCCCGCCCTCTGCCAGCTTGGCAAATACACTACGGTGAGTGTTGGGGGGTGTCCCGGGGGGCTGGGGAGCATGGCAGCCTCCCCCCGTGCCCTCCCCCCCGGCCTCCCGCTGCAGAACAACAGCTCGGAGCAGCGGGTCTCCCTGGACATCGACCTGTGGGACAAGTTCAGCGAGTTGTCCACCAAGTGCATCATCAAGACGGTGGAGTTTGCCAAGCAGCTCCCCGGCTTCACCACGCTCACCATCGCTGACCAGATCACCCTCCTCAAAGCCGCCTGCCTCGACATCCTGGTGAGAGCGGGGACCGGGACGGGGACCGGGACGGGGACAGGGATGGGGAGGGGACGCCAGGCTGAGCTCTCCGCCCTCGCCCTCCCCCCCCAGATC
>NW_008825267.1:6031-27544 GCF_000699105.1 Pygoscelis adeliae
CGGGCTGCGGCAGCAGCCCCTGGGCCAGACGGTCTGCGCGGGCAGACACCGGCTGCCACGCGGGCGTTCACAGGAATTTGGAAACCTGGGCTGCGGAGCCGAGGTAGCGGGTCCACAGCCAGCGGTTTTGCAAAGCCGCAGCGTTAGCACAGCGAGGAACTGGCAGGGGAACAGTCCAGGCAGCACCTGAGCTGGCTGCAAGGCATTGCCTGGGGCGGGGTCCAGGGCTTGGGGGCAGCAAATTGCTGACCCGCTCCCACCCGTGGGGCTTTCACAGCGCTTGGCAGCTTGGGGTGACCCAGGGGTCTTCCAGCTGACGGCACCGGAGTCCCCTGGCCGAGTGCCGAAGCACCGGGGAGGGGGAAAGCAGAAGAGACGCCATTTGAGCAGACCACCTCTGCGAAGCCCGAGGCTCCTACAGCTCTTTCTATAGGGTGCAGCCTTCTTTACGTGGCTCCACGCCACGGGGACGGTCTACGCCAGCCCTACAGCCGGACCAGAGCTTGTGCCAAGCCCTCTGCTCCGCCATCGCGTTGCGATAGCAGAGGGCTTGGCACAAGCTCTGCGATGGTCAATTTCCATAACAATGCCAAAATCAGCTAAATCAGCACTGGAAATAACCTCTGAAATAACGAGGGTGGTTAGACAACGGAGATGACCCATTTAGACCAGTCTTGGCAGCAGAGGGTGGGAGCCGATGGCCTCTTGCTCCTGAGAAAGTCCGAGCTTCAAGCACTCACCACGAACAAAGACAACCCGTGGCCCCGGAGAGCCGGCGCAAGGGAGAACTGAGGGAACGGGCAGATGAGGACAACTCCTTTTTTTTTGAGGAAAGCTCAAGTAAAAACACTTTTATTATATAAATATTAAAAACGGCAGAAACTCAGGACAAGACAAAAAAACACAGAAAATATTTACATAGACAGTCAAGAAATATCCCTCGGTGCTATAGAAATAGCTCTACGAAAAGCAAAACACGACTAGATAAATACTGCAGGGAAGTACTTCGAAGGGGAAGATGACGCCTCCCTGCTTCTGCTGAGGAGAAGGTCTGACCACCCGGTGGCACCGAGGTGACAAACAGGCCTCACCTCGCAGGGGACTGCGCCCTTCGTGCAGCCGGGCGTGTAGAAGCTAAGGGGAAGCTCTTTGTCCCCAGGAACAAAGGGGCAGGAGAGGCTTCACGCCGCCGAGCAGCCGCTCTGCACGACAGCCTTTCCTAGTGCCAAGCACGGCAGCAGAGCAGCTCAGCACGGGGGAACCTGCTGCTTTCCAACGCGTGCGCTGGGATAACCAACGGGCTTTCCTGCAAGTTCCCGCAGATCAAAGATCCTTGGATGGTGAATGTCTGTCCTGCCTCTGTCCTCTCTAAGAGCCCGCCACGCTCAGCTGGCACCGCAGAGACACCCGTTTAGCTCTTTAACAGCACGCGGCATTGGCAGTCACAAGCATCTCTTACCTGAAGACGACCTCTGGGCTGAACTAGCTGAACACGGGGTTTCTTGGCAGCCAGACAGAAGATAAAACTGCCAACACCGAGCACGGTGTGGAGACAAGTCTGCACAAACCTCCGTGACTAAATCCGAATTTAAAAAACCAAAGGCTAAAACTCAACATGGCAGAGGTTGAGCAACAGGGGCCCGCGCTGACATAAAGGACTGCAAAAGAGGAAGAAAAACACCAGCATGGAGTTCTAAATGCCTACACCTCACATGTTACGACTCTATGGTTGTGGAGTTAAAAAATAATAAAATATATAAGCTTTTAAGATACCTAAAGTGGAAGATGCCTACGCGAGAGGGTATTTTAAAGGATTTGATATGTTCTAAAGTCTACTCGAACATTAAAATCACCACAAAGTGTCAAAAGATTCCAGCTAGCTAATGGGTAAGAGGGAAGTGCATCAGGGCTAGCTGGGCACATGGCTCCAGCGTTCATGAGGAAGGGAGGGGGGTTCCTGTTTAAACAAACCTAACTTATTTAAAACCAAGAAAAATAGAGATGTATTCACTTGTAACAAACATTTTTGGACTAGCTTAAATTCAGTGAAAAGATTTCCTAGTCTGAGATGTTCTTTAGATCAGCAGTTTACAATCTTCATACAAATTCAAAACATATCGTCTTCATCGGACTCCTCCAAGTACCGGACAGGCTTTTTGAGACGTCCAGGCCTGGTACGGGGCACGGCTGCTATGGGGCTGTCCGCACGAGCAGTTGAATCAACAGTAAAGCTATCATCGTCTTCTGGCTTGGCTTTCTGGAGGGAAAGCATAGTCAAGAAGTGAATCACGAATCTGAGCATAAACAAGGAACACCATTAGCACAAAACGTACCACTGTGTCACGGGCAAGGTGGTTGTTCGGACTGATGAGACCAAACCAACAATGTGGGATAAGTACACGTGCCCGACCCCCCCTTCCCACCCACCCTCCCCACACCCAGCAATAACGCCGGGCGTCGCAGAGGAGGTTCTACCTCTACCACGCTTTTCCTGCCAGAACAACCGACAACACACGCTGTGGTACCGCCTCGGCTCGCCACGCTTTTCCTGCCAGAACAACCGACACCACACGCTGTGGTACCCCCTCGGCTCTAACGGGCGGCGGAGTACAAACCTTTGCTGCAACTGATTTGGAAGGCTTCGAGCCAAAATCTGAATCCGAATCCGAATCCAAAGAGCTTGGCTGCCTTTTGACAACTTTCCGCCCCTTGGTCTTGTCAAGCTTGTCACCCGCTGCTCCAGCCTCAGAATCCAGGGATCCCTCCTTCACCGCTGTCTTGCCGGATTTGGGTGCAGCCTTTTTCTTGGCTAGAACATCCATGATGGACGGCTGGTTATCTGAAACAGAACTCTGCGTTTAAACCCTCGTTTTGCTGCCTCTCTTCTCCTTCGCAGTTTGTGAATTACTTCCAGCACAAATACGGCGCCGCACTATGCTGCGAGGTCAGCACACAGGTCGTCTCATTTTGAAGCACGGTTTTCTAGAAAGATTGCTCTTTACCAAGATTATGAGAAATGAGGTTGTTTATCTGCTTAGTTCTACTACATTTAGAGGATCAAATTAAAATGTACCCAAAGCAATTTACAGACTATTTCAGATTGAAAAGTCTTGAACTCTCAAGGCTGTGTAACCAATCTTATACCTTCGAAACTTTTGCACAGGGAGGGAATGAATTTACCATCTATCCTAAACAGTTACTTGTGGAGTTCGTTCTTACCTATATTTTGACATTTTTTTAACAGCATCTTGAAGCATGTCTCCAAGTTAAGCTGAAATGGGCAGGCCAGTCCTGAATGATAATAGGCTTCCTCAATTTAGAAGAGGAAGAAACGTGAAGTTTCTGTGAAGTAACGTACGTACTTTACTGCTGGGATCAAAACCAGCTAGTGATGGAATATGCAAAACAGCTTTCAAAGTTTCACAAAGACTCAGGGCAGTTAAGTTTAAAAAAACTTGAGTCAAATGCTGTAGATTTATGAGGTCAAGCTAGCACTAAATAGATCAAGCTACCCTAAAGAAGCTTTTCTTCTTCCTGGGAAGCAAGCTACCAAGTAGCTTTCTTCCCAAAAAGACATGAAGTAGAACATTGACTGCAAGACACAAATTCCACTCGGATTATTTCTGCCAAGTATTACATAGCACTGTAGGAAGCATTCATTTTTCCTGTTCCCAAACTAAAATTCACCCCCTTCAAGCATGTCTGAGATGAACTAGAACATGATATGTTTGGAAACAAACTTCTTTAAAAATGACAACAGCTAGGCAACCTTTGCCACAAACCTCAGATCTTTTCTGAAATGAAAACTCAAGTTATTCAGGCCTCTAAATGTCTAGCAAAATCACTCGGACTCGTTTCCCACAGGAATAGTAACTGTTATCTAAAAATGATCTTACTAAACTTCGCCTTACCCTTAGCGGCGCTGGCCTTCTTAGCTGCGGCAGGTTTTTTAGATACGGCCTTACTGTGAGGCACAGAGACAGGAGGAACTGTGGGAGCTTGCCTCACATTTTCATTAGCAACATCTTGGACTTGAACTGAATAAAGAAAGCAGAAAGTAAGTCTGAAATAGTCAAATTGTCTACTCTGGCTATAAGCATTAGAGCAGAAGAAAATAATTTTGATCCCCTTTATAAAAAGAACAACTATTAAAGCTAGATTAATTACAAATTCAAGTTAGAAACAGACAACAAGTCTGGTGCACTGAAACCAGCTTGTACCCTAGCACCAAAGTTTCTTTGCAAGATCTGGTGACTAACGTCTGCCTTTGCCAGTGTTAAGCGCTGGTCAGAATGGCCAGTGCACTCTCGTGGGGTTTTAGGAAAATCAACAAGGTTTAGAAGGTCTTGTACTCACCAGGGACAGCACTTTGCACTGGCTTTCGCTTGGGAGCTTTAGCTGCTTTTTCAGTAGTTTCCCTAGAACACAAAACCCCAAGTATTTTTTCAACTCATGATGCGCTAAATAGGCGCATTGAAGAAAAACAGCTATTGATTTCTATATAGCATTAACACTAGAAGCACAACTAATTTCCAGCGACTATGCGGAGAAATACTCACTTTGGAGGAGCTCTGGGCTTGGGAGCAGGTTTTTCTTTCAAGTTTGTATCCGATTCAGTGTTGCCTTCACTGTCGCCCCGAAATTCAGACTCCTCATCTGAGCTGGAGAGATCTGCATCTGAGTCCGAACTGATTATGGTCTTGACTTTGGCTGATGAAATGACACAGATGTATTATTTTACACATGTGGCAATATGCAGCTCAGTTTCTTTTTCAATATTTTAGCTGCAGTTATTAAAAAAAAAAAGATCTGAATAAAAACAAGCAGATAGTGAGGCTGCCAGTGGGAAGACTCCAAATCACAAGTGTATTCTGGGCTTGCTTACCAACAACACATTTGATTTGCCAAGACAGTTGTGTAATTAAAATCAAGAACCTTATTTCTCTGGTTGCCCATTTCTGCTTTTCCTTGAAAAGCATTGTGAAAATCTGCTCAAACGGTAGAAATATTTAGTTATTGTATACAGTAAAATAAAGAAGACTCTTAAAAATTATTTCTGACCGAGATCTCAGGCTCTGGGAGCTCTCTAAATAGTCTGTTCAATTTTCTCCTCCACAGACTGCCCCTCTTCTGCATTTGTGTCGTCACTCACCTGCTGCTTGGCGAACCACTCTCTCTCTTTGAGGAGGCGCTTCAAAATCAGACTCTGAATCAGACCCTGAGTCAGACCAAGGGTTTCGTTTCTTCATTTTCTTTAATGGCTTAAACGGTAGAGTGGACTGCCTCTTAGCACCTGAAAAATATTGGGAGGTGGGATGAACCAGCAAACTTCCATGTGTAGTTTGTGAACTCCTCAAGCTCCGCAGTTCAAGCTCAACTTAGAAATACATCACTAAATTCAGACGACTCTGGCTTAAACATCGAAGAGAAATAGTAATCTATCCTGCTCGACTGTTATCCAGGATCACTTTCTCTCTCACCTAGTTTTTCCAAAAATACTGATCCTAGATGTTACTCGTCACCTTCAGGAAGAGGTCAGATAACCAAATTTACAACCCTTCCCCTCACTTTCCATTGATGGAATAACACATAAAAGCATTTACCTCGCTCAGTATTAACCTTCGGCACTAATCTCTGCTTAAGGTCTGAAGACTCTTTGTCTCCTGATGCGTTTTCTTCTTGATTCTCATCAAAGTCATTTTTTTCGCTCTGAAGACAGAAGCAGATATCAAATAGGTAGCGAGTCAGCTCACACCATTAGAAGAGGCACACAGAGTAATGTAGAAAGGAGCCGCTTATTTTAGATGTGTGAGAATTAGTGATATAAGAAATCTGAGTTTGTGAAACAAACTGCGTGTAAAATTGATTACAGCCAAGTAAATCAGACATCATCTGTCCCCAGGTCAGGTGACTTAAAACGCAAAATCCAACATTAACAAAAACAGGAACTTTGTCCCCACTCCTGAGAGCGCTTTGGTACCGCCTTTGTGTGCTGATGGTATGGCTCTAGGGTGTGTTGAGGATGCAGAATTGAACAGGGTGGGTTAAAAACAACAGTGCAAGTTATTTGGAAAAACTGTTAGATGGAACCATCTGTAGGAAAGGAGCAATATGTCTGGCTTACAGGTCAAAACAGGTGAGGGGATGTTTTAATTTTCTATGTTGCAAATGGCTGAATGGCATAATTTCAACTACCCCTTTGATTAAAGATTTAAAAGAGTTAAATCTTCTTTATCTCCTTGATATCGAGAACAATAACGGCATTAAGTGGCTGAAAGCATTACTGGAAATGCAAAGGCTGTTCTAAGGAAGTGAATTTACTAGCTGTACTTCCTGCCTGCTAGCGGATTTATAAAATCCCCAAGACACCTAGAACAACCTTACTTGCATCTGCCTTTTCATTTCTAAGCTACCAACCCACCTCTGACATCGTGATATATGCTCTTGCCAAAAGATTTCCCTCTAAGCCATCTCCTGTTACATTAGTGAATCTGTTCTCCTTTAGACTGAGAAACATCCATTTCCAGTGTTCCCCATGTCCTAAGATTCTGTCCCTCTCCCTGAATAGCTGCTTCATCAGGACACATTCAGCTAACAAGAACTTGCATTTCTTTAGGACTGTATTGAAGAGGATGTAAAGAAAGATTAAGCATTCGGAATGTTCCTTTTTACCTTTATTTTCTTTTTAGTTCTCTTCTCTGCCTCTGCCTTCATCTCTGCAGTTATCCGAGGAACAACCCTTATGCCATGAGGTGATGGCATTACTTCTGACAGTTGCGCCTTCTTCACCTTCGTTTTCCCTCCTTTCACCTTTAAAGGTTTACCAACAAACCCTGCCATCTCATCCTGAATTTGCTTGGCTTCCACTGCCTGCAGAGGTGAGCATAAAATAATATAACCGTGAGAATACCAAAGAAACAATGTGCTACTGAAAAAACCCACCATCACAGCCCTTGCAGCAAAACACTCCATACTTGCTGATAGATTTCCTACCATCAGTTTAAATGAAGCTTCCCACTCTGCTACAGATCTGCACATTTTCAAGCAGTGCTTTAAGCCAGAGCTGTAGTTTGGTTACTTGAGGAGTAAGAAAGAGACACAGGCGGTGACCAGGTGTGATGGTGCACAGACGCCTGCCCACACTTTGGACTCTGTTCAGTAAAGTCCAGCTCCTCCCTCACCTTTTCAGTGTCCAAAAAGCCCTTTGATCTACATCTCCTCAGTCTATATCCTAGTACTAGTTTTCTCCCAAGCCCTCCTAAAACTCCTCTTCGCTATTCAGACTGGTAATTGACCTCCTTCCAACGGCCACCTTGGTGGTTTGACTCCCTGGCCCAGAGCAGTGCTACTCCTATCCAAGCTAGGAAGGTTGAGAAAGCTTTCATTCTCCTCAATGAGTGCAAGACATAGGATGCATCATTTTTAGATTCTTCATTATGACAAAAAAGTCAATAAGAGCTGGTGGATAAGACTACAAGGAAGTCAGGCATCTGCACTGAACACTGACGTACATCAAGTTCTTCAACGAAGGCAGCAAGGTCTTCCTTCCACAGATCAGTGGGACTCTTGCACTTCAGGTTTTCCAGCTCCTTTTCCTAAAGGGAATCACAGTTGATAATCATTAGTCACATATTTTCATCCACCATTAAAAAACCATATTTTATAATAATGCTTTTATAAGAAAAGGAAGGAACATACTTTGTTATCTCTCTGCTTACAGAGCTCATCTTTCTTTTCTTTAGTCAGATACCAAAGGGGCATGTTCAGCAGATAGTTGAAGTCTTGTCCAGTAGTTGCAGCTGATTCTTTCCCACTCTCATCCTCCTCCTCCTCTTCTTCCTGAATGTGGATTTAAAACAAACATCGTCAACAAATATATTGACACACAAGGGTAGCGCTATTGATCAAATTTGGACTTCTTCACAGGTACTCCATGTGCTTATGGTGTCCTAGACTCTTCTAGAACAATTCAGAAATTAATAAAGTGACATTTCTTAAAGCCTCAGCTGCTATTGCACAGAGAAATCCATCTGCAAAAACAATTCTCCAAATCTCTGTTGCTCTACTCTATTTGGCCTCTCTGTCTTGATAGTCCAGATTCTCTCCTCAGGCTGCTTGAAACTGCCATCTTCCTCACAGCCCTTCCACAACCGTGTCCTACAGGTGGAAGGAAACCCTTAAGGAACAGCAGAAATTGCTGTGGCAGGAGGACTTGACCCGACAGACTCAAACCTGAACAACTAGGTCTCAGTGCCTTCTGAACAAGAGACTGAGTTCTCGATTGTTTTCTGTTTCCTATCACAGACATACCAGACATGCAAGCTCCTGAATCATACAAATTGAAAAGCAACTTGGGCTTCTTCCTACGAATTATGAAGCTTCAGAGATAGGGGGCAGTTCGGATCTATTTAGAGAGGATGACTGAAGCATTACCTTATTTTGCGATTCCTTCCAAGCCTTCCCTGGATCAGATTCATACCCTCTCTGGATAAGAACTTGAATCAACTCTTTCTTGGGTTTGTTTTCTATAAACAGACATTTCAGGATTGTCAGTTAGTGACCACTACCAATCGCTGTTAGGAAAGACAGATGAGCTTTAAATTTTGGATCCCATGCTTCTAGCAGGTCAGCATCCTATTGGGCTCTAAAATAGCCTTTCCTCATCAGAGGTGGGACATGTGGAAGAGCCTGAAATAACACCTAAAAAGTTCCTACTTAGCAGGTGGTTTGTCAGGTCAGCATTGCTCCTATACCTGTCAGGAACATCTGCCAGAGCACTGTAAATATTTTTCTTCTTCATTTCCATATATGCATTTCCCCTGCCCTAAGTAGGTTTTGAACTTGGAAAAAAAAGTGTGATGGTGTCAAAAAGGTTTCACAATAACAAGCAGGCAAGGGGAGGACACCCCCCCCAGCACCCAAAAGCTTTGGTATAGCTTGCACCTCATTAGACTTCACCTGGGAAATTTATGCTGTAAGTACCCCAAACAATGGAAATGCTTCAGCTGGAATTTGTTCCTTTAAGATATCAGAAGCATTCAACCATGAGACACAAATACAAATGAAACCAGCTCTGTCAGCCTTGGAACTGGTTAGTACAAAAACCCAAGAAAATGCCTTTCAGGCGACTTATTTCTCTTCCTGAGTCAAGCCAAACAGACACAGGCTGTTGGGATTATTGGGCTGCCTTCAGACACAAACCACAAAGCATCTTATGACACTTTGTCTAGCTGCATCCTCCATGAATGCAAGTGAAATACATACTGCCTTTTAGACTGAGGTGGTAATGTTGATTGAAAAATTTGAATACTGGGAACAAAGACCTGCTTCTTTTTCTAGCTCATGATTCTCAGATGCTGCTAACTTGAGTATCTTCTAAGTTTGAAACCCCAATCCACTGAGAACATGATTTGGAATATTTTTGCAGAGGTTCACAAAGATAACACAGAGATACAGGTTCTTAAGAAGTATGCACTTGAACAGAAAACACTACCCCTTTCTAACCCCACCAGTACTTAACTCTTATTCCTACTGAGTCAGAAATAGATAGGAATTATTGCTAAACTATTAAAAAAAAAATTTACTCTCAAAATAGTGTCAAACACACAGTAGGAAAAAGCTATATGAATATCCCATTTTAATTAATATTTGCATAATGGTCTATAGACCAAGGATACTCTGTGAAGCATTTTCCTCTTTATGTTACTAGAACAGAAAGATAAGTTCTGGTGTAGTTTGTTAAGAGCCAGTCCGGGGCTGAGGGGGTGCTGACAGAACTCAAGGGAGCACCTAGTTCTTCTCCCAGTTTCATAAACCAAGTAACCAAGAACAATGCATACCAATCACAATTTTGCCGTCTATTTTCTCCAGGATGAAACGAGCCTGGTTGCTCAGTTTTGCAGACTCGGCACCTAGCATTCCAATAAGCCATTCTTTTCTCAAATTGTAGTATCGGAGCCTGAGTTCAAAGAACTCTTTAAGAATATCCTGGGGAGAGTTGTACTTCTTGAGAAAGCCGACATGGTCAAAAAGAACCTAGATGAAAGAACACATTATGATGATAAAACTGATTTCCAAAACCACTGAAAATTACCTATAACACAGGTGTGACAGTACAATTGAATTATTAGCCAACAGATTATAAAACCTTAGTGTTGTTTTAGAAATTACTTCAGTTTGCAAGCACAGCAGCAGAGACAATTTTAGAATTTCAAAGTTTTGAAAACACACAGTAGGGTTAAGGTTACTTGAATCTTAAAGCTATCTGGAGGATAAACATCTTGCATCAAGCTTCACACATTGTCAGAATCCAGACATTCAATGGCGGTGCTGTTGTCACAACAAAGGTCTCTGTAAACTGTGTGATTTCAGGTCATTTTGACTCCCTTCAGGCAAAACCATACCACTCTGGGCCCATTCCCAAGCCAGCCTCTTGACCTTTTGAAGGTATATTTAGAAAGCTGATTTAAAACCAGTAACAGCAGAAAAATTGAAGTGAATAGGTTACTGCAAAAGAGCATTTTTGTTACACGCAGCAACTGCAGCTGTCCACACAGTCTTTGAGTTAAGCCAAGAACTTTCTTCGGTAAAATCTATTACATACCATGGAGTTGCATGTTAAGTTTGTTTGGAGTTTGAAGACCTTATGCAGCCCCACTGCTTTAGCTTCAGCTAGTTTTTCTTCAGTCATCTTCACTATAAACTTCACTGTCGTGTCTGTGTGATATTCTTTATAGTCTGTGATTAGTGGGGGTGTCTTCTCAGTCCCATTTAACATCGGCTCCAGGACTTGCTCTTTATAAGTCTGAGAAAAGAATCAGAGTCAGACCCATGTTTTCCACAGAGATGAAAAGCTCCAAAACTAATCACTTTTTGCTTTACAGGGCAAACTATACGTTCCTAGGGCAAATTCACTGTTTATTACCTGTGTCCATGTTCTGACAGGCAGCTCAGTGATCTCAATGGTTGTAGAATCAATGATAGACACTTCACCACTTATCACATACTGATTAGGTCCCAGCTCATCTATTGTGCCTTTGAAATTCTTGTAACTAGGAAGCTAAGCAGAGAAGAACACTGGATTTAGCTTTGTGTTGATGCTTCTGTTTTTAAGCACTTGCATGAAATGCTCCAATGTGTGCTGAATAAACTGAGTGAGACATTGTTTTTTAAATACATTATTTACCATTGGCAATGGCTCTTCTCCATCCATCAGACGGCGGATATTATTCACGACTTCCCTGATATCAAAGTTGGGGATCTTACAGGACCAGCCAGTACCGATCCCTTCTGCCCCATTTATCAGCACCATTGGAATGATAGGCATATACCATTCTGGCTCCACACGTTGATTATCATCATATAGGAATCTCAGGACATTGTCATCCATTGGTGGGAACAGCAACCGTGCCAGTGGGCTAGAATGGAAAAGAGAATTTAAGCCCAAATTCTTGTTACAGAACAGTGACCACCATGCAAAAAGAATCCCCCAGAAAACAAACAAAACACATAAATCAGGTTTATTACTACCAACCAACCTTAGCCATACGGCCTGGGTGTCTGTGTTAGGAAACTAGGCTTCTAGAATAACACTCAAAACAGAGACGCATCTTCAGCAATCTCACCGATCTCTACAGGTTCCACTGACTATATGGGACCCTAAGCTCGTGCTTTAAGTATGTAAATTAGAAGTTTAAGGTCTGCGAAGGCTCCGGTTCTCTATACCCTGCTTTAGTACAACCATACACGTGCTCAAGTAACAGATTTGACCAAGTTGAACCTGAGTGAACCATTGGGTCACAGAGACTACAGCACCATACTTTCAGATACTAGAACTTCACTCTCCCAACTCAAGTTCATTTTTTTTATTATCCTACCCAAATTTCTCCCTTTGTTTTCGCTCCCTTTTCCATATTCTCTGCTATGCCTTTCTGTTCTCTGAGATGATAACCCAAAGTTTACATACCTGAATCTAGCTTCCAAATCTCACTTCAATTGTTGCTAGCCTGAGTATGCAAGTAGTCCAAAGTTTTAAAGGGAAAAAGTAAATTCATTTTTCATTTTAATTGCTGTAAAACTGAGTCCTGTAATATGCTACGAGTAATTAAGACAGTGAGAAATCTGTAATGCTGACCTGAGCATTGTAAAGATGTATCGAGGGCTGGCAGAGTCTTTCCCACCATGCAGCCTTGTGCCAAACTGACCAATAGGCTGTAGCAAGTTGAGGTTGTTGCTGCCCACAAAGTTCTGAGCTAAGTTAATAATAGTCATCATCAGCGATGCCTGCAATAAAGGAAGGTTCAAAGCTAAAAATGCAGAATTCTTCACTGAATGGACAAAGTTAAAGGCAAAATTCACACAAGAACAGAATTGGTATAGAGGATAAACTCAACTAATACAATACTAGAGGAAACTCTCACTGAAATGGCATCCCAAGACCCTCCAGTCTGGATGACTAGATATATTCCAGTGACCCACAATATATTTCTATCTACCTGTTCCAGGGATCTCCAATGAAAGATTCTATCAATCTCACAAGGGAAGCTTGTTTTAGTGCTTAACTTCTCCTTACCAAGGTAGAAAGGCTATTAGCATCTGCCTAAATCTATCACAAATAAAGCAGGTTTTTCCTGTTCTACCTTTTGAATGAAATATACTCCCATAAAGTCTAGGTAGGACAGGCAGGCTGACCAATCGCAGATTAAATTAATATTGAAGAATTAATAGCGGATATACAGCCACTTTGCTTTGGCATTTATGCTCAAACATCTAATCCTGCTTTAGAGGCATCCTAACGGTCAAGTCAACAGAAGGGCTTTTTTGCCTTTCATTTAAAAAGCATTTTGCACAACCAGGCCAGGTTCTTACCTCACCATGATGGTATGAGGACATCTCAGCTACAGAACCAGCCAGCTGAGCAACCTTCACCTCCCGCTTATCATTTCGTTTGAAACATGTGAAAAGAACTTTTCTTTGACCTGGCTTCAAACCTGCATAAAAAAGAAAAGGCCTTGTGATTAGAACGCACAATGTGCTTCACTTCACTTCTGCTCTCTAGAGACTAAGAACTACTTATATACCTGAAGATTCTAGACCAGGAAAGTAAGGTACTTGCAATAATATACTAGAAAATGGACAAGACGTTTACTCCAAAGATTAAAAAACTTGGACAGCAGAAAATGGACTTCAGAACACTGACCCTGAAAACTCAGGAGGTTACCCTGATTCTGATGATATGACATACAAACACCCATTTATTAAGTTCTGGAGAATGCACTATGAGGAATCACTATCTTGAAATAACTTACCATCAACCAGTGACGGGATTGATCTTTCATTATCTGAGTTTGAGAACAGGACTAACTCCTTGTTGATGAAGTCGTTGTACGTCAGGTGATTAGTGTTTTTCCCATATAGGTATTCCTAAGAAAAACAGGTGCAAGATTGCCTTAATTTTAACAAGGTCTAATCTGTTTCTTAGCTCATACTTGGCTAATTTCACTAAAATGGAAGCTCCTTGTAAGACTAGCTAAACACAGCTCCAGTGCTGACATTCTTAGCATGGCAAAGTGGAACATCGCTTCCCATGATGCGGGCCCTTTTTTTTTTTTTGAGAAATCAAGTCTTCATACAGTCCTGCTCGAGTTACCATTTCCCTATTGATAAAGTAATTTGAAAGATAAAAGTTAGAAATGAAATTAGCTGTTGGACAATGAGGCTACACTGATGAGATGAGAGAAGAAGCTGCTCTGCAAAGTCCTGAAACATTTTAACTGTCCCGTAATCCAGTGACTGACTCACTGACGCTGAGCTGTGTGCAGCTCTGGCACGCCAGACTGAAGCTGAGAACAGCCCCAGGGAGAGAGAGGAATCCAGTTCCCTTCATACACATAAACCTTTTACCTCTGGCAGACCATGCAGCTTCCGTTGTCTTCTATCCTCCATGAAATTAGTCAGCCACTCCTTTCGCTCTTCTACCTTCTTCTTGCTAAAGGCCTGTATATTACAAAATGAAAAGTAACTCAATTCTAGGGCATTGTGTGGTGTGCATTATTGGATCACTTGAGAAAAAGAAAGCATACAGGAAGAGTTTACCCAGGAGAATAACATGCTAAACAGGCTGACTTAATAGCTTAAGTGCAATAAAAGGTTCTTGTAGCGAAATATATTAAGAGCATAATTCCCACCAGTCTTTAGAAGACATGGTAGTTAGGTTTAAATGTATGTATTTTTAACATAATAACAGAAAACTAAAGCAGATTTCCCTGTTAATTAATATTTTTGGGAAAAAACGTGGTTTTTTGGCCTTGCCTAATAGCTCAGAAGACTTAAGAGTCAATGTCTACTGAAGGTGAAGAAGTTCACAGAAGCGAGGACTGTTTTAATCCACTGGTGAACTACTTTACAAGAAAATCTGGGGGAGAAAGGGGAGGTCTGACTTGGAGAAAATTGCAGCAGAACATGCAGAAAAATGTTAAAGGAATATTTAGTATTGTGTCTGAAAATGTCAATTGGTTTGTAGTGATTAGTTTGTTCTGAGCTATATTTAAAAACCATCATTAAAAGGGTACTCTTGGCCTGAGGTCCGTGGACAGATTTGCTTCTACTGGCTAGGCTAAAGCCGTAGCCTTGGTAACAAAGAGATTGCCTCAAGCCCAAAGGCCTTTAAGAGCATTTTAAGAGAAAATACACAGCACTCTAAGCAGTAGAATACCAAAGGTAGTAAGTCAGCAATTAAATCAAGTGTTAGTTACCAGGGTGATCGCAGCATCATCTTCAGGACCAGAATATTTGAAGCCAATCCGATGTTTAGCCATATCTGCAAAGTATTCTTTAGCCTCCTTCGATGTGCTGGTACCCAAACCTGCAGAGACAATACTAGTTAATCCTAATAACATCTTGCTTAATTTAAGTTGCAGTTCAAAGAAATATTTTTCTATGCCTAGTTTCTGTGATGCATCATATAAATGTACAGCATGAAGATAACTTATTGAAAACTTAGGTTACTTGAAAATGAGATGTAAGGTATCACAAGAATTACAGATAAGTGAGCAGTTGCATGTTGTATTTTTGGATTTTGTCTGTAACACCTGTAGATATGTGAAATGATTAACTGCAAATTGGAAATGATTCGTCATCATCCAGCCGTTGTTCTGCAGTTGGCAACTTTCTTATTGGTATTAAGCAATTCTGGAGTAAGTACCTAGCTTACAGTACACAAGGACTGTACTGCGGAAAACAGCACATAAAACTGAGCATAATTGCCTAAGAGGGCTGAAAGAATGGTTACCTACAATATTGTAGTTCCATTTTGAGAGATTTTATTGAGATTTTATCCAGTTAGAAGTTATTGTTGCCTTACTTTTACATTTTATGTTGCATGTATTTGTAACCAGAATATCTTACGAGGGAAGAGACTTGGAGGTCACCTGGTCCAAACCCTTTCTGCAAAAGCAGGGCTAACTCTGAATTTAATCATGAATGCTCTTACTTGGATCATTTAATTTCACCATATTCAGTTTTCTACAAACCTTTATAGTACTTGATTTTCCAGGAATTGTAGTTCTGTGTACCGGTTTTCCATTCTTCAAATTCAGGAATGCTGTAGAATGCAATTTCTTCTTTGTTTTTAGAGGCCTACAATGAACAAATATTTTAACTGTGAAACAAGAGGCAGATTTGGACCAATGGATCCTTACTTGTTCACCTTACCATCTACCCAACCCTTACCTTTATGATGGGAGTAATAAATTCCTCCAAAAAATTGTGTCTTAGGAGAGATGGCCAGTTGTGATGGATGAAGTTAATCAGCAAACCTTTGATATGTGATCCATCTTGATCCTGATTTAAAAGGAAAAAAAGACATTTAATCAGGGACATGATGGAAGCGACAATTGTTAGCTTAATAGCAAACGATTCTATAATTCCAGCTAACTGACCCTATTAACTTTCACTTCTAAAAAGGTGACCATGCATTGTTTAACTACTGAAAATTAAGAGAAACAGAAAAGGCACATTCTTGGTGAAAAAAGGCATCAAGGACTGGTCAAGGACCTTGAATCAGCAGACTGGAAAGACAATATTTAGCTATTTGGTGATGCTACTCCCCCCTCTACTTTATCTGTTTTGTTTTGTGGCTGAAAAGACATTATGACCCACCAAAATACAGAATGATAAAAAGAAACGAATACAGAGAATTAGGTACAACAATGGCAGTGGGAGAAAGGTAGTATTTTCTTCTTTCCTCTGTATTCAAGTGTTGTTTTTTTTCCTCCCCCAATTTTCAATTTTAGTGAACCTAACCTGATCTGTCATAATCATAATCTTTCCATAGCGAAGACTCTTTAAAGATTCTTGATCTTCATAGTTCTTTTTATATTGTAAACCAACAATCTTGATGATGTTGTTGATTTCAGCATTTTCCATAATCTGGAAAAGATCACACGGAATAAAAGCTTGTCTTTCAGACTTAAAAAGTAGCTGAAAAAAGTCTAAAATTATCCATAAGTATACCGTTGACTGAGCTTTGTTTTGTCAGTGTTTTTTTGCTGTTTAGAAACTTACCAGTTCTAAACCGAAGTCTAATGCTTAAATTATTCTAGATCATTCCAAGCATTTTCTAGTCCACAACACAAACACGATCCCTTCAGGCAAAATACCGAACAGGACTTAATCAGTATTCCCACTTAACCAGCAAGGCAGGCTGAAGATGAGACTAGACTCAGGTGTTTAAGACACTACTCCTATGAGATAGTGTTCCAGGTGTTCAGCTGTACTGAGTCAGTTAAAACACATTGCATTACACAAAGCATACCGCGCCTTCTAACATGGAGACTATAAAGATTTTCCAACTAACCTGCTTATGAGAAGCTTCTCTGACGTTGAGTATTTTCCCACGAAGGGGAAATACTCCATATTTGTCTCTACCAACCACTCCTAGACCAGAGACAGCCAGCGTTTTGGCTGAGTCTCCCTCAGTCAGGATAAGTGTACAATCTAAAGAATTCTTGCTGCCTATAAAAAAAAATCAAGTCAATTTTCTAATTAAGAAGTGAAATCAAAGCCTGCACACTCACAAATTGAATGAGAATAAATATCTTCTAACACCTACAGGTTTTGTTGCACTGCACTTATTAAATGGGGATAAACATAGTCAATGAGACTGTAAAATGGGGATAGACTATAACTACAGGGTTTCTCATTTTTCCTTAGGAGACAATTCTTTCATTTGCCTAATGAACAAGTTTTAACTGTTTTTGAATGAACTGGTTACAAAGGATGTAAAACACTTACCAGCATCGTTGGCATCATCCAGCTTAGGAACACCCTTAATCTTAGTGTGTTTCACAGCCGAACATTTCTTATTCAGCTGGCTCTGAGCTTTAAATTTTACCCAGTTTAGGATACTTTCAACAATGCCACAGCCAACTGCCTGCAATACAAAAAATAACCCCAAACAATTGTGGGAAAAGCCTTAACAATGATAGAATTTTAAGTTATATACTTCTTTTTGGTTCATGACATTACTTCAAAAGTATATATTTGCCACATTAAACACGAGATGCAGTTTTACAGACATCTTGATTATCCATGTATATCAATACTTACACCCTTAATAAATTTTTCACTCAGTTTACAGCTTGAGCCAAAGTTCTTTGCCTGTAGAGTCATGTTCTCCTTGGTCTGAGAGTCAAAGCTTGGGTTTTCAATTAAGGCATTCACGAAAAGCCACATGTGGTTCTTCACCTATAGTTAAATACAACAAGCATCACACATTATACAGGCTCATCTCAGTAACAGCAGTGCATTCCGACATTCGCCTGTCAGAATCACACAGTGAGGAAAAACTCAATTATCACTGTATGTTTTTGAATTTTCCTAGATGTCTTGAAAGAATTTAGGACAGCTAATGAACATTGATGAACAATGTTATATGATTTGGGATGTCAAGGAATCAGCAGCTCTCAGTCTAAATAGGTATTATCTAACAGATACTGAGTTTTAGTGCATCTGCACTGACTTACGGTATTCTGATGACAAAATACATCAGCCAAACAAAGAGAAGATTGTTAGTTGGCTTAAATTGGACAATATGAGACTTCAATAATTAGCAATTTTATATATATTGTCTGTACAATGGAAACATGTATTATTAATTGATGTAGTAATGCATTAAGCTGTAGTTACGGTTTGCAATAACCCTCGAGTTGTGTTTCCCACCGGGGAAATTCTGACACTGTACCTGAAAAGGCTTCACTCCAACTCCGTTTTTGTTCTTCTTTTTCACAACATCAATGAGTTTAGTCACAAGCTGGTCAGCTACGTAATCAACATGCCTGCCACCCTAAGGGAAAATGGGACCAAAGACCTGGTGGTGATTCCATTGAAAAAAAAAGTATGCATAGCTATTTAAAACTTTAAGCATAGTCTTTGCAACATTAAGCAACTAAGTATTTTTCACTAACATGCATACATTTGAAAATAGCTAAGAATATTAATGATTAAGCATATGGCATTAGCTTGACTAAATAAACTAAAGAAGAGTTACCTTTGTAGTGGCAATGCTGTTGACAAAGCTAACTTGCTGGAAGCCTTTTTCACTTAAAGTCAAACATACTTCCCACCGAGAATTTACTTCCTCGTGGATAACCTTAAGCGCATTACCAGTTTCATCTACTTTGTCCTTCAGATAGAGATCCACATAACTGCGGAATCCTTTCACCTGCATCCAGATGAAAGCAGACAACTCGTTTATAACAGCTCTATAAATACTTAATTCATATCCTCCTGAAAAGTGGGTAGAGAAATCACTCATGCAAATTTTCCCTTTACTATGTGTAATGACGCAAATTGCTTCAACAAAATCTCACTGTCTAAATAGCACAACAAATACAGATATTACTGTTTCTTTTAAATGCTCACTTACAGGCAGCCTCTGTCCATTTAGGAAAACTTTGACATCCTTTGTGCATCCAGCAATATCATATGCTCTTCGAGACATTAGTGCTACAATGTCTTTATCAAGAATTGTCATTTTGAATTTTGACAGATCAGGTTGGAAAGTGACACATGTGTAATCTTCTCCATCAAAATATTTCAGTTTCACTTCACCAGCCTTTCCCATGTTGTCTGTCCAGGTCTGAGAAAAAGAGGTTTTGTGAGTTGCAAGTCTAACACACACAAGCAACTAGCTTAGTTTTTAAAAGCAGTAAGCTGATTTATGAGTTTTAAATACTTTCAAATTAAAAAACCCCCACTAGTTAAAAACTAAGTTCTGATTATGTCTGCTCATTTCATTATTCATTTGAATTCTATTTGGTGGTACAGTAACTGTGGGCCAAATTTATTCTAGTCACGGTGCACTGAATGCAAGTTACGCCTGGATTTTTGAAACAAAAACTTAGGGTCTTATTTGAAAATCTCGGGTATAACCTTACTGAAATGAGAAGCATTCATACCTGCTTGAATAACTTTTTGTATTCACGACATGCAGTTTCCACAGTAAATTTTGTGCTAAATATGTTGCACAGTTTGGCTCCATAACCATTTCGCCCACCTGGAATTAGAAGGAAAACAGACCTGTGTTACTACCTTTGTTCAAAACCATCTAAAAGAATTCCAGACTAACAGTTCAGCCACTTCAGCACAATCAAAATACAACTGTCAACAAGCAACAACATCCTACAAACTCAGTATGTGACTACAAACCCATATTTAATTGGGATTAGCGTTCAAAGAGAATTTTTCCTGTTCTCCATGTTTGTACCATTATTACTATAAAACAGAGCATGGAGACTTCTCTCTGATGGACTCGGAACGCCGTTTCCATGTTGCATCAAGGACCCCCTTCCCCTCCCTTTAGTTCAGTTCACACGTTTAAACTGATCAGGCTGCTCAAAAATATTAGCGCATATTTGAGAGTCTTCCCTACCTGTGACTTTCTTTTCATTGTCATCGTAGTTGCTGGATGTTAGCAGCTGTCCAAAGATAAGAGCAGGCACATAGACCTTCTCCACTTTGTGTTCAACAACTGGAATACCTTTCCCATTATTCCATACACTGATTGTGTTATTCTCTCTAGGGGAAAAAAAGTGGGTGTTTTTAAGGCTGCAAATGACTGAGCTATAAAGCAAGTATTACACAAAAGCTCTGGGGAAAGGCCACCATTTCATCAAGAGCAAATCTGTTCAGCAATTGCAGAAACAGCCAGCAGAGGGAGGACAAGTCAACAAAAAAATGCTCAGCTCTGCAGATGCCGTCTATGAAATGGATCACCACACATAAAAATCATCTATCTATGCTCAGTGACAGAATAAAAAGGTTGAGACGAAGAAAAGAGGAAAACTGCCACAAAGAAGAACAACTACAACAAAAAAGCAGTCATTTCACCAGTCAGCACTCTGTAAGAGGCCAAGGGACTAAACAAAGAGGGCGGCTTTCACAACTGGTGAATTACTGGTCTGATTTGGATCGGCCGCATCACAGAGCCCTCCAACACTACACCAACTTAGCAGAACAGCATCCGAGTGAGAAAATCTAACGCACTTGAGTTGGGAAGGCAATGAGCAAAAATGAAATAAGACTTACACATCAATTGTAACTTTAATGCATGACATGCTTTTATCCCTCTGCTTGTTGTCTGCAGCATTGACTAGAATGGAAAGATTATTGTTATTGCATTCTCAATCGAGACAAAACTATTAACTATAAAGTGTCTTCAGTGGAATGAATGCAAAAATTCAATACAGTGTCACTAATAATCATCTTGGTATGCAAATATCTTGCAAGTTACCAGGAAGAGTACTACAAGTTAACATAAAAGGGAGAATATTGGGCTGAATGAAATTGGTTTTGTAATAGAGTGCGCCATCATCCCATGAATGGCTTACTATTAAATAGCGCTAATGGAAGGACATTAGTATCCAATATTTCCAAACACAATCAACAACGTACTCCGCAAACACCATCCATCAAATTATGCAATAGACATCACTTGGTCGACAACGCAACCAGATAAAAGTACACTTGATAAGTTCTTACATTTAGTTCCAGTTTCTTAGACATTCAGCACCCGTTAATAACTTGTCAATCATTGACTCAACAGGTAGATCACCTTACCTAGAATCTCATCAAAGATTTTGTATAAGCCAGGCACAAAGGTCACATCTCTGCAGTTAAGGCCCACGTCCTCATCAAAAACCCACATTTGCTGAAAAGAAGGCAAGAAATACATGAAGACCCCAGGTACACCTCCTCTCCTGTGCCATCAGTTTGTAAAGCAGATGTTTTACAGATGTTAATGACTTCTCGCCTGCACAGAAGAGTTCTGGCGGCTTAGCCCCACCACCTTCCCTTGCCCCGGGCCTGCCCCCGCACCTGGGTGACCAGCTCCACGGAGCCGATGTAGGTGTCGGGCCGGAGCAGGATGTGCTCCAGCTGCGTCTTCTTCTGGTAGATGTGCTCCACCGAGAGCCCCTTCTTGCTGCCATCGCCCTTGGGCACCCGGGCGTTCTC